>NC_077230.1:163170548-163479119 GCF_027887165.1 Monodelphis domestica
TCCTTTTCATTTTAAACTTTTAATGTCTCTTAAATCCCAAGTTCCAAAATGTGTCCCCTTTTATGCAGTACAAACAAGAACAGATGGGGGGAAAAGTTATGTTGGAAAAGGCTTTTGAGGGCTACTGCAGAGGGAAACATGACTACCTAATGTGTCACACACCACCTCGCAGCTGCCACCAACTCTTTCTCTCTATTCATTGCCTATGGAACTACCACCCAGTACCCAAAAGGAACACACAGACTGCAGAAACAGAGCAAAGTTAGAAAGCATTCATCTGAGTAAAAAGCACATCAGCCATGTGGCCAATGAAAGAGAAATCCAAAGGCACCATAACATGCCATATGGAAGAGAGAAAATGGATTCCATGATCTGAGGAACTGGGACCTTTCTCTAATGCTTGCTCTCTATCTGACTTTCGGTAAGTCACAACTTCTGAGAACCTCAGCTTCATCACCTGCAAAATAAGGGAAGAAGTTGAACAAAATGAACAATGTAAGGAGAAAATGAAGGAAAGCCTGCAAACCCAGGACTGTGCATAAGAAAAAGCAAAAGGTTTGTAGGAAAGGTCTGGCTCACACATGTAACTGAAAGGCAATTCCAAATTCAGAAAAAAGGAATAAAAGATAGGACCCAAAGGGAGGAAGGGGTCCATTGGTCCTGGACACCAAGAAGAGTGGAGAATTACTTCCTGTGGCCATCTTGTAGATGCCAGAAGGAGGTAACTGACCTTTCCTTACTAAAACGGGAGGTTCCTGATTTCTGCCATCGAGAGTTTTCTGATTATTCCTATCCCTGTCTCAAGTTACCAACTACTTCGTTTCCCCCTTACACCTATGAGGTTCCTTCCAACTCTAAGTCTATGATCCTAAGATTTACTCATTGACTGAACAACTGAAAATTGGGAAAATGTTCATTATTGTCCATAAGTTTTCCAGGGGTAAGCTGCTCTCATATTCTTTAACTCCAGTATACATTTATCACAAAAACTCATAATGCTTCCTCTGAGTCACTAGTCTGCATTTCTCAGTCACCAGCCCCAACCTCCCTCTCAGAGTTTCTATTCTAGAAAGGCCACATTGGTGCACATATATTAGATGAGTCAACAAGTATTTACTGAGTTCTCGCAGGGTACTTAACATTCAAGGACTAGGGATATATTGTAAGATACATCTCAGAGTGTTTGGAAAACATGCGACTACTTCTCCTTCTGTGTTAAGGTTACAAAGGGATAAAGATGGAGGGTGAACCAAAAGTGCCTATGCACCCAAGTGGAAAATAGTTTATGGAATCTTTGACATATATTATCACAAACCTCAGAACTGGAAGGAGTCTTCGAGATCATCTAGGTTGGTGATCAGTTTTTGGACTTTTGGGGATCAGAATCTCTTTACACTCCTAAAAATTATTTGAGGGCTCTACAAAGAACTTTTATCTGGGTTTTAGGTATCTATATTTACCATTATAAATCAAAATATCTTTGTATAGCTCAGTGGTATAATAGATAGAGTTCTAGACCTGAAGTCAGGACGACTCATTTAACTTATTAGTTGTGTGACATTGGCAAGTCCCTTAACCCTGTTTGCCTCAGTTTTCTGTTCTTTAAAAAAAATTTTTTTTTAAATCCTTACCTTCCGTCTTGGAGTCAATACTGTGTATTGGCTCCAAGGCAGAAGAGTGGTAAGGGCTAGGCAATTGGGGTTAAGTGACTTGCCCAGGGTCACACAGCTAGGAAGTGTCTGAGGCCACATTTGAACCTAGGACCTCCTGTCTCTAGGCCTGGCTCTCAATCCACTGAGATACCCAGCTGCCCCCAGTTTTCTGTTCTTTAAAATGAGCTGAAGAAGAAAATGGCAAACCACTCCAGTATTTGCTAAGAAAACAAAAACAAAAAACAAAAACCCAAATGTGATCACTAAGAGTTAGATACAATTGAAATGAATGAACAACATAATGAAAATAATGCTTACCTTGCAGAGCCCTTGAAAGGATCTCAGGGACTTTCAGGGGGCTCTTTCCAAACTCTGAGAATTGTTTATCTAGTCTATCCCTATAGGAAGAGGCTTTTCTCTACAAGCTATCCAGTAAGTCATTATCCAAAGTCCCCTTGAATAATAATAATTATAAACAGATAATGCTATTATGTGTTTTATAGTGCTTTAAAGTATGCAAAACTCTTTATATATGCTATCTCATTTGATTCCTATGACAACCCTGTGAGATAGATGTTATTATTATTCCATTTATATATGAAGAAACTGGGTCTGATAGTGATTAAATGACTTACGCAGGCTCACACAATTACTAAGTGTTTGAGGCCCTTCAAATTCAAGTCTCCCACACCTCCCAGTACTCTCTCTAGCAGATCCACCACTTTTCAAGTCAGTTTATTTCACTCTGGGAGAGCTATACTAGGTAAAAAAATTTCGTATATTCACCTGAAATCATCCTTTAAACAACTAGATGGTACCATGGATAGAGCACTGGGTCTAAAAGTCAGGAAGACTCATCTTTCTGAGTTCAAATCCAATCTTAGACATATACTAACTATGTGACCCTGGGCAAGTCATTTAACTTAGATTTGTTTCAGTCTCTTCAACTGCAAAATGAGGATAATAACAGCACCAATTTCCAGAGTTGTTATTAGGATAAAATGAAATGTTTGTATGGTACTTAGTATAGTACCTGACACATAAAAGGCATTTAATGAATGCTTGTTCTCTTCCATCCTCATTCTTCCCAGTTCTGCCTTCTGAGACCAAGCAGAGCAAATCTGGCCCCTCTTCAATTTGATAAGACTTTAGATATTTGAGGATTGCCCTCCTATCTTCTTTTTTTTCTGGTTATACATATGCAGTTGCTTCAAAAGAATATGTTTAAAAAGCTTTGGATATTAATAATGACTAGTGCTGAAAAAGGGGGGTTGCCTAGTGCTGCTGGGAGCCTGATAGAATAATGCTCACTTTGTATGGCATGTGTATTCAACTCTACAACTTATACCTTCAAGGATTTGTACCATGATCATTTTTATTTTGACTGGATCCCACATTCCCAGACATTCAAAAGGAGCAACAGCTGCTATGGCAGATAACTAAGATCACAATGCTCTCATCCTTCATCTCTGCCATTTCCTGTCCCCACTCCCTGTTTACATTGAGGTCAATTAGAGTTAGATTAATTTGCATAATTTCAGAGTCCTCTGTCTCTTGATTCTGTCTTGCTCAGTGACCCCAAAGAAATTTTTTTTGGCCAGTAAAAGAAATGCCCCAAGAGAGATTTGTATGAAGCAATGCAATGGAAACAAACAAAAATTAATCCCCTGGGAGCACTTGATATATATAAATCTCATGGCTACAATAATATAAATGAAAACACCACTAAAAGGCAGTTAAGCTCACAAGAATTGCAATAACCAATAGTAGTTTCAGGTAATATACTTCCTTCTCACTGGCAAGGTGATGGACAGCAGGAGAGGAATGTTGCAGTTCGGGTCAGCAATGATGTTCTTAGAGGTAGCTTCTTTGTTGGTTTTGTTTGATTATTTTTGTAACAAGAAAGGGTTCAGTGAAGGAGAGATTGTACTAAAAAATGATTGTGTCATTAAAAAAAAGCCATCAATAAAACTTTTAAAAATGTGCCCAGGCTATCATGATTCCCAAAGCAAATTCATGAGAGAAGCAGCTGAACATGCCTTCCCAAAGAACATAAGAGGTACTGGGAAATCAAAGAAAGGGGGGCACCCAAGTCTACGTGGATCTATAACTCATATCACCCAGATGGAAACAAAGTGACAAAATTAATCAGAGGAGGCAGAGTCTTATTTTTCTTCTCATACATCTCTTCCATTATTTGACCCTTTATGATCACCCTGTCACAAAATCTCCTCCAGAAAGAACCAGGAATGGGGAGGAAGCATGTATGCTGTTAATGTCTTTCAAAAATTCCCTTTAAATGAAAACCAAATCTAACATCCCAATGTTCGCTAGAAGTTTTCTTTCTAATACCTAACAACTTGAACTCATCTGGAATAAATTAAAGTGGCCTGCTCAAGGGAGAAGGGTGAAGGGAGTAGGGAGGATGTTTGCCCCCAAGCAAAACAGGTGTAGTCCATTCTAGCATCCATCAATCAATATATATTTATTAAGTGGTTACTATGTCTCAGGCACTATGCTAAGCACTGGGGATACAAAAAGGCAAATGATCGTCCTTGTGCCCAACTTGCTTACAATCTAATGGTGACAGCAAAATGAAAACAAATATATACAGGATAAATAAAAAATAATTATCATAGGGAAGGCATTAATTAATTGATTCATTAATTTAATTAAGAGGGGTTGAGGAAGGTTTCCTGTAGAAGGTGGGATTTTAGTTGGGACTTAAAGGAAGCCAGGGAGGTCAATAGTGGGAGCCCAGAAGCAATACAATAATAATAGTTCATATTTACATGATGCATTACAGTTTCAAATTTCCTCACAATAACCCCAGTGAGGATTGATTGTATTATCATCCCCATTTTACTGATGAGGAAACTGATGCTCAGGGAGATAAAGTCATGTGACTAATTCAGTGGTAGTCACAAACTCATGATCTTGAGTCCCTGATCCATTGCTCTTTCTTCTGTATCATCCTGAGTCTCAATATCACCAGCAAAACAAGACCACTTCAACTTCTAAGGAAGTCATCTCAGCTTCTGTGTGGATCTGTTCTATGGAAATGATGCAGTTATTAATAAAAAAACTCCAAGTCTGGAGGAACAGAGGAATGACACTCTGTAGTCTGTTAAACCAAAGGAACTTTGGGAGTATAGACAAACACAATCTGGCTGCATTACATAGGCATTATTCATACTAATGAATCACTTTCCTTGGCTTGCAGACAATAGAATTAAATAAGTGGTATCAGTGACCTGAGTGAAATTCTGATATATAGACCCAGCTTTAGTACCTGATTTAAAAAATTAGATACTTGTGCTGGAGTTGGGGACAGAGAGAGAGAAGTAAAAAAGTCTGGGTAAGAAGGTGGTAAAGAGTGATTTTGCACAAGCAAATAGAGAAACTTTGTAAATGGAATTAATACTAAATTGTGTAACTAAATGCCATCATCCTCAAAGGACTGGGCTATGTTGCATTCAGAGTTAGTACAATAAGAGTTCCTTGAAGGTAGCAGTTCTTAGGTGGTAAATTCCAAATCCAAAGGATTTCTCATTCTGTTCCTGCCTACCATAACTATTTACCAATTCAAGTATACTAGATACAGTCTCATTAAGTGATCTTAATAATTTTGTTGTTCAGTCATTTCTGTATTATCCAGTTCTTCGTCACTCTGTTTGGGATTTTCTTGGCAAGATGGTTTTCTATTTCTTTCTTCAATTCATTTTAAGAGAAGGAAATATAGGCAAATAGAGTTAAGTGCTTTGCCCAGGGTCACACAGTATTTAAGTGTCTCAGGCCAATTTTGAACTCAGGTCTTCCTGACTCCATAACTGGTGCTCTATCCACTTTGTCACCTAACTACCCTTCTTAGTGATAGCTAGCATCTATATAGCACCTTATGGTTTACAAAGTTTGATTTGGTACTCACAACAACCCTGAGAGATAGGTGCTGTTCTTATACCCATTTTATAGATGATGAAATTGAGGCTGAGAGTGGCTAAGTGATTTGCCCAGGGTCATGTAGCTAGCATATTAGCCAAGATTTAGACTCAGATCCTCTTGACTCCAGTTCAAGAGCCCTATCCACTGAGTTTCCCCGCTGCCTTATTTAGCATAGTGCTATTATATGAAGGAAGCAAAAATCTAATGCAACTGTTTCTTTTGGGAGTTTGCAATGGGAAACAAGCTTACTGAGATAGCTTGCTAACTAGCTAGATAATTCAATCTATATATGCATATACAGGTATATGTACCATATATACACATATAAAGCTATATAGATCAATGTGTATAGAAAGATATGTATAGATTTATAGAGGTAAACACATGTATACACATATAGAAACATGTGTGTATATATGAGTACACATATATATGTATCTACATATATGTATAAAATATACCCTACAGCCCTGATTCTACTCTTCTCATCAAGGAAATAAACAATATTGTAGGCATCCTTGGCACACTCTCCAGGCATGTCTGATATATATGTAGTCCAGATACACAAACATTAAAGAGTTTCTCTGCTGCTCCCAGAATTGAACTAGATGATCTCCAACGTCTTCTCTAGCACAGACATTAGCGTGAGATATCTATTTCCTAGGGGGCCAGCGTGTCTGTCCCACCAACAGGTCCTATGTCTGGACGCACACAGAGAAAGTTCATAGTTAGGGTAAATCTGACCCCAAAGTGGGGAGTTGGGCTCTTCTTGTACTTTGGGATTCACTACCTCCTTTCCACAGCTCCAGGGGAAATGTCTTAAAGTTTAGATTTGTTTTCCTTACCCCCAAGAGCTGTTAAGGGTCCTTTTTTAGAAAGGTATACATTGTACAAAGGAAATCAGGCAAGGGATAGCTTTTATTTCTTTCACCAAAAATTCATAAGCACACATTGACAAAAATTAAATCAAATATATTGCAAATACAGTGCAAATATAATTACTCATCATTCTGACTACACTCCATCTGGAAGTTGATATTTAAAACATCAAAATAGGCAACACTTTGTGGAACTGCTGAAAAGGTACTTCACCTTCACCTTAGACCTATATGATTTAAGCAGCTCACTGAACACCTATATCTTCTATTAAGTCAGGACAGAACTTAGCCCTCTTGGCAATGGTCTTCTCCTTCAAGAAGTTTCTGCCAAGAGCACTTTGTACTAGGCAACCAGAACCTGGACCCAGGAATTCCTGACCTCTTAAACTGAAGCTAGTAACTTCCATCTCAGGACTGATATGCTCAGGGAAAGAAATACAAAATAATTGAGGCAACCAGAGACTTGAAAGTCCAGTCTCAAGGTCACCCATAATGCTTCTATGGATTTTAGGAAACCTCATTTTCAGTTCCAGCTTTGTCCCTAACTAGCCATATGACCTTGAGGGAAGTCATTCTATCTCTGAACCTTTCTTTCCTCATCTAAAAAAATGGTGACGTTGGACTGGACCAAATCTGTGGGTCATGAAAATTCAAGACAGTGGAGTTTATTGCAAAAGGCATGGAAACTCATGTGAATCTGTGTAGGAGCTTGGCTAAGCTGTAGACTTGGAATCAAAGGAACACCTAAGTTCAAATTCAACCTGTAAGACATATTAGCCCTGTTTCCCTGAGTTAGCTGCTTAAATTCTCTAATTTTTATTCCCCTTCTCTGTAAAACGAAGATAATAGTACTGGTAGTACCTACCTCTGTGTTGAAGGAAGGCTTAAATGAGGTTAAGTATGTAAAGGGCTTTGCAAATTTCACGGTGCTATATAAGTCCGCTATTATTATGCACACCAAGAATTGTTATGTATTTTTCAAACAACTAAAAGCTATTTAGAGTGCATATACGTGATGAACTCAGAGTGCAGATTGAAACATATTGTTTTTCACTTTATTTTTCTCACTTTATTTTTTTGCAACATGGCTAATATAAATATGTTTTGCATGACTTCACATGTATAATGGCTAGCATATTGTCTTGCCTCTTCAATGCTTGGGGGAGGCACTAGAAGGAGGAGACAATTTGGAACTCAAAAAAAAGAATTAAGAAAATAAACTAATTTTTTCATAAAATGAGTGAATCTACTATTACATGGGAATATGAACATCAAACTTAAGATGGGCATTGGGAATCACTAAACTAGATACTGTTCTATGTCCATCTTAAGTTTAGTGTTCATGATCCTTAAAACAAGAACAAAAATAAAACCTCTCACCACAATAGGACTGAGGCATTTAAGGTAAGAAAATCTTGAGAATCAGCAGAGCTCAGTAGACAGAGAGTTGACTTTTAAGCTAAGAAGACACGAGTTCTAGTTTTGATTCTGACACATACTGGCTGTGTGATTTGGGGTTTAGTATTCTCAAGGACAGTGCTCTAAATTTTACTCATCTATGTTAGCAGAGGAAGTGACTTAACAGGAGATTCTTACACCAGTGAGATTATAGATCTGGTATGGAAAATAAGCTCTTGAGAAAGAGAAAAATGAGTTCAGAAAAGGTAATGAGAGACAGCTTATAATTAGTGAACTGTCTGAGCTGAGGAAGAGATGGATAAGAAGGCCAAGGAATATTGACAATCTTCATTTTTTTTAAATTTAGAATATTTTTCCATGGTTCCATGGTTCTCTCTCTCTCTCACACACACACACTCCTCCCCACTCCCAAATCAGACAAGCGGTTCCACTGGGTTACATATGTATCATTGTTCAAAACCCATTTCCGTGTTGAATATTGACAATCTTCAACTTAGAGGGCTAGGAGTCAAGAGAGTCAAAGCTGAATACCACTTCTGATGTTTACTTAGCTAATCTTCTCTCAGGCTCAGTTTCCTTATCTGTAAAATGAGAATAATTATAGCTCCAATTTATAATGTTGTGAGTACCAAATGAGATAATGTATTAAATCTCTTTGCAAAACTTCAATTGCTCTATAAGGGTTCTCTATTACTGTTATTAATATTATTGTTATAACAGAAAGGACTTTTGTAGATCCTAGAGACTGTTTTTTTCTAGAAAAAAGTAATGAGTGAAGCAAGTTAAGCTTGTACCCAAGCAGATAATTGACACATTATAGAATATATAATGCAGGGAATGGTGGACTAAGAAGCCAGGAGTGGATTGCCTAACAAGGACTAGGCACCCTCACAACCATCAGACTGGCAAAGTTGACAAAAAAGGAAAAGAACAAATGTCAGAGGAGGTATGGGAAAACAGATCCTTGAATGCATTATTAGTAGAGCTGTGAACTGGTCTTGCTATTCTGGAGCTGTTCTATGACCAAAAAGTTACTAAACTGTGAATATCCATTGACCCTGAAATGTTATTACTAGGCCTTTACCTCAAAGAGATCCAAGAAAAAACAAAGGACTCATTTGCCCACAAATATTTATAGTAGATCTTTTTGTGGTGGCAAAGAACTGGAAGCTAAGGAAGTAGCCATTGGCAGAATAAATTATGTAACTGAATACTACTGGTCTGTAAAAGATGATGAAGAGGGCAATTTCAGAGAAACCTGGGAAGACATATACAAACTAATATAGAGTGAAGTATACAGAACCCAGAGAACAATTTATACAATAATAGCATCATAAAAAAAACAAACTTAAGACTTAACAGACTTAAGAAATCCATTTGATGCAATCACAGTTGCAGAGAAATAATAATAAAATAGGTTATCTACCTCCTGACAGAAGCATAAAGAACTCAAGATGAAGACTGAGGCATATGTTTTGGACATGACCAAAATGGGCATTGGTTTTGCTTGATTAATTCATATTTGCTACAATGAGGTAGAGTAGAGTTCCCCTTGAGTAGAGGAAAATGAGAGAGAAAATAGATTTTTGCTTAATGAAAATTAATAAAATTAATTTAAAAAGAAATAATGAGGGGAACATTTTCAGGAAATCTGGGATACATGTATGAACTGATGCAGAATGAAGAGAGTACTAAGAGAACAATTTGTACAACAACAACATTGTAAAGACAAACAAGTTTGAAAGACTTAAGCTTTCTTTGTTGTGGCAAAGAACTAGAAATTGAGGGGATCCACTGAGGAATGGCTAAACAAGTTGTGGTAATGGAATACTACTGTGCCATAAGAAATGATGAGTAGGTTAATTAAAAAAAAAACATGGAAAATCTACATGAAATGATGAAGAGAGAAATGAGCAGAATCAAAAGAACATTACTTACAGTGACAGAAATATTGTTTGAAGAACAACTCATGTATGTTCACAGCCAGAGAAAGATCTGATAGAAACAAGCAAGACACAGAGTTTATATATATATATATATATATATATATATATATATGCATATATATATATACACATTTTTCCCTGTAAAATGATACCTCCTCTAGTACAGAGAGGGGGTAGAGGGAGGGAGATATCTGGGAATTTTAATGTAATAAATAAATTAATTAAAAAAATAAAGATTTAGGAACTCTAATCAATGCAATGATCAAGATTCCAGGGGACCATGATGATGCAGTCTAGCTACCTCCTGACAGAGAGATGATGGACTCAACATGCAAAATGAAACATGCAGATGGCTAGTGTAGAAATTTGTTTTGCTTGACTAATATGTATTTATAAGAAGGATTTTTCTTTACTTTTTTTTTTTCGGGGATGAGAAGTAGAAGTGAGGTGAGGAGAGAGAGAGAAGGATGAAGGGGGTGGGGCTTGTTAATTTTTTTAAAAATGTAAAAGAATACAAAAGAATTAAACCCCTCTACCAGTAAGAGACCCAAGACCAGCAGCTGTTCGATGTCACATCTTCTATTGCTGTTTGGGGACCAGTTGCCACTATTATGAGGTCTGTGCCATCGAACCTTTCAAGCAATGATAAGACCAAATTAAACACGTGAAAAGGAATATTCTCATCTGTCTGGGATGTCTGAGCTTTGTAAGTACATAATGCTTTTGATGAAGCCAGGGGGGATTGACTTCCATGAAATACAAGCTATCCAGGGTCATTGCCATCCCACATAAATAGAACAATAGCATTCTTCTTTAAAAAAAAAAAGCAACAGCAGTAGGGCTCTTTCTTTTTTCTTCATGAGACTCATTTGCCCAGCAGCTCTGTGGAGTCTGAAAATTTTTAAGGTCTTGTCAAGGTCATTGTTGAAAATGGGTCTGGAGGAACCTGGGAAAAGATACCCAGGTCTCCCCTCTTCCTTTCCACACAAAGAAAGCACTAGGGAGCTATCAGATCATAAACAGCATTCATTATGTCAACTTCCTGGTCTGGGTTTTGACACTCTCCCACCCCCTACCACCACCCTCCACCCGCCCTAGCCCTACATGCATATACTTTTTTTTTTAAGCTTTACAATTTTTTCCCTTTACATCTTGGAAACTTGGTTGAGCCCTACAATTTGCCCCTGCCTGACAAGCACTGGGGAGTGGGTGTAGGAGAAATTTGATATCCACTGAGTCAACTCCGCTTTTCAAAAACACAATATGTTATTAAACAAAATCCTTTTCTTAATGCTGAACAACAGAATTGCTAGGGTTTGGGGGGGTTTGAGTGGCTTTTTTGTTTAGTGTTGGGTTTTTTTTGTTGTTTTGTTTTATTTTGTTTTTTAAAGAAAATAGTGCATGTGATTAGTCTACTTTACAAGGCTTAATCACCTGCCAAGGTTTATTGTGGGTTGGCTTTCTTCTCCCCCCCCTCCTTCAAATACCAATTTTTGAGTCACATAATGGCAACATTTTGCTTTAAAAATGCTAACTTCTCTTCTGTTGGTACTTCTGCTGTTATTCAAAAACAGCCAAATGGATGTTATTGAAATTGGGTCCAAAAAAAGGTTAAAATTGCTCCCCAGCTGGGCCTGAGACCCTGTGTGCCAAATTTCAGCCTAAAGAAAATTCTTATATTGAGTCACAGTGAGCAGCTGAAAATATGAGGTTTGGGGTGGAAATGCTAACAGACTCTTAACTATCATTTTGCAAACCATGTGATTAGAGCACAATACAACCCTCCTCTGGAGCAACTATCTGGCAAAAGATACAGAAACAAGCCATCTCTGCCCTGAAGTTCTGCATTTACAAGCTTCTGCTGTATTAGCTGCCTGCAGGGGTAAACCTGGCAACACATTTTCCATTTTTGCTGAGCCCAAAGGGAGGGTGTCACATCAGTGAAATTCTATGAAAGGAAAGGGGAGGATGAGACTCATTCCTTTATAAAGCGCTGTGGAACACTAGGTTATGGTCACCCTTGCTTGTACGGAGACATGTTATCTCCAACACAGGCTTGATCCCATCCAGATGAATTGTTTGCCACTTCTAATCCTATTGGCTCAGTCACCCTTATTTCCATGCCAAGTTGACAAAAAAACAAAAAGACAGGGGGAGATGCTCTGCTTGGCCATGTTCATCAGACATTCAAAAGTGGACCGGATCTCTCCTTGGTAACATTTGTGGCAGCAAAAATGTTTGGGCTCCAGGCACTTAGCTCATATACCAGTTGTCCAGATGCCAAACACAGGTAGAAGCTGGCTAGCCTCCTCCATCCATGACTTGTGTGGCTCAAGAGGGCATTCATAGCATTTCTTGGGCACTGCCAAAAGTGGCTATTCTCAGAATGAGCTATTTGTGTGAGTCATTACAGACAGCCCTGCCTGGAGGAGGAGGAGGAGGAGGAGGAGGAGGAGGCTAATGTCATGGAAAAGAATACTGGTCCAGGAGGCAGAAGATCTAGGGACTAGTTCTGGCCCAGCCACTTATCTGCACTGTCATTTGGAGCATGTCAAGGCAGGCAGCTAGTGGTTAAAGCACTGGGACCAGGAGTTCAAATCCTGGAAACTCTCTATTAGTATTTGCATTATTACTCAACTGTCAGTTTCCACTTCTGTAAAAATGAGGGAGTTGGACTTGAACATGTCACATTCAGACAAAAACCTTGCAGACTGTGGACTGACTTTGAAAATCGCAAAGTAAAATTATGCTATATTATTATTTTATTTATTTTATTAAACATTTCCCAATTACATTATGACTGCTTCAGCCCTGGAAGTGGCCCTCAGGCTGCAAGATTTACGCCTCTATGTGAGGTGATCTTTAAAATGCTATATGTCTCTAAATCTCTCAGAGTCCTGCAGTTGCATGAATCTATATACTTTTACAGTCCTTTCCTGTGCCTCAGAATAGACCAAAAAAAAAAAAACCCTAATCTACCATAATTAGGGAATGATTTATTATATTATATGATATATTATATGTGTATATAAACTAAAATATCTTCTGGATCTTATGTTCTTAAATCACTTAGTCTTTTAGAACTTCAGTTTATTCATCTATAAAATGGAAAATGGAGCTAGATGGCACAATGGATAGCAAGCCAGGCCTGAAATTAGAAAGACCTAATTTACAATCTGGCCTCAAGGCACCTACTAGCTATGTGACCCTGAAGCAAGACACTTAACCCCATTTGCCTCAGTTTCCTCATCTGTAAAATGAACTGGAGGAGAAAATGGTAAACCATTTTGGTGTCTTTGTTGAGAAAACTCCAAATAGGGTCATGAAGAGTGGGCATAACTGAACAACTACAACAATGGGGAAAATGGCATCGCCCGTTCTTACTTTACAGGAATTTGAGGATCAAATGTAATAATGTATGTGAAAGGTTGTTATTAAAGTAGAAAATTCCATATAACTGCATGGTACTCTTTCAAAGTCTGAATCTTTCAAAGATTCGGACATCATTTGAGAACCTGCAGGAATTCACATAAGATATTGCTGCAATCATGTCAAAGTAGTCCTAGTAAATGACTAGATTTAAAAGAAAAAACTTATTACACTGGAATTGTATGAATGTGGTCAGTAGAAAACCAATCAGTCAATAAGGATTTATTGTTAGCTTGCTACCATGTGCTCAGTACTAAAGAAGATAAATAACACGTGGGTTCTATTTTCACAGAGCCAATGGTCTAATTTAAGAGGGAAAGCCACAAAATATGAAACATTTAACAATATTACATAGTATATGATTAATTATTATATATATTTTTTAAAATTACCATCTTTTTTTGTGTCAATTCTAAGACAGAGGAGCACTAAGGGCTAGGTAATTGGGGTTTAGTGACTTGCCCAGGGTGCCATAGCTAGGAGGTGTCTGAAATTTGAATCCAGGTCCTCTCAACTCCAGGCCTGGCTGTCCCTGTATGTTTAAAAGGTTGTAGTTCAGGGAAAAAAAATCAGTTAAGGCTGAAGTCTATCCAGATAGTAAGGATTAAAAAAACCCCATTAGGTTTAAAATAAGAAGAAGAAATTTAGAAATTAGAAACTTAGAAATAAGCTGATTCAGACATCCTATTTTACAAATAAACTGAAATTGAGAGAATTTAATGGACTTGAGGTCTCACAGGCAGGAAATAACAGTACCAGAACCAGAAATAGGTCTTTACCTTCTAAACAACATAATATACTACCTAGGAAAAGGTTTGCACAAGGGGGTGACATGAAAAACTTAATCATACAAAGGAGAGCAATTAGACCTCCGAATTCATTGAGAGAGTTAACTCCCCCTACTAGTGGAGAACAAGCAGTTTCTCTATAATTTAAAGTTTTAGAGAGAACATAGGCAATTTGCCCAGAGTCTCTTAGTTGATATTTATAAAAGGCAGAACTTGAACCCAGGTCTTCCTGGCTCTGAGGTCAGGCTCTTTATCCACTAGGTCTTGCTGCCTTTCAAACTCATAGAAAGGCTAGAAAAAAAAATTAAAATAAAGTCAATCAGGCAGGTAATAAATTCTTTTCTGTAATATGAAACATTTTGCCAGAGGAAGGGTTCTTAATCTGAGGTCCATGAACTGGGTTTAAAAAAAATATCTTTTGATGAACTATTTCAATATAATCAACTTCCTTTGGAATCCCATGTATCTAGTTTTATACATTTACGAACACTACTCTGAGAAAGGATGTCTAGGCTTCACTTGACTCCAAAAGGGTTCATGCCACAAAAACAACAACGACAAAAAACTTAAGAACACGATTTGGAGAGATAAGAAAGAAATAATGGGTACAGTCTTTCCTCTTGGGGTTTTCTAGTTGTCCTCCGGTGGCAGAGTGGGTCTCTTGTTTCTTAGAACTGGCCACTGGCAAAGTAGATGGCTCAGCCATAGTTTGTTGTATGAATGTATCCATATTTACTTATGTTGTCCTATAATGGGTTTATATTTTCACTAAAAGGGATAGAGATGCCAAGAGGGGTAAGGGACAGGGGACCCAAAAACTCTGTGGGAACTGGCTTGAGAAGACTTTCTTCATCTGCATATGTATTGATCTCCTAGGTTAATTGTCTCCTGGGTTAGTGTATCTAGATGTTAAGACTTCAAAGTGCTGAAAAGCCTAGATCATGCCCCGGAACCTTTTTATGTAGAAGTCTCCTTTGTTAGTAAAAGCATAAAAGACCTCCTAGGGGAGGGTAAGATGGTATGGGGATGGGGGAAAGGATGTGATTATGACTGTTAACTGGTCTTCTGCTATTCAGACTGGTGGTCTAATACTGGTAAATGTCTCAAAAGGATAAAACTCAGCACTTATTAAGTATTTGCTATATTCAAGACACTGGGCTAGGCACATTGGAGTTGCTAGGCAAAATGAAAATCAGTCTTTTTCTTCAAGAAGCTTACACTACATTAGACTGAGTTCTTTGAATGCAAGATTTGACTTTTGGCTTTCTTTGTCTTCCTGGTGTTAGGCATATAGATGTTGTTCATCCTTCATTTTCAAAAAGGAGAAAAGACATCAAGAAGTTGGTATCTTGACTTGCCTATGAGTTGGACTTAAGTGAGGGAGCATTGCAAAGAGTCATCATCTTCACTCTTCCTGAAGACAGCAAAGTCCTAGCAAGACAAAAGACAGGATCACTGGCCATAGCCCAGGATGCAGTGGATAACTTCGGTCTTTGATCATCTGTCCGACCAAGCTCTTCATGGCCAATGATATGATTTATTCTCATCCACCCATTCTACTGGAGGAAGTCTTCACACCTCCCTTAACTCACTGACAGATCTGAGGAACTGTCAGTTACCCTCAATCTACTTTAACCTATTTACCAAGATATTTTTGTTGGGGTGTGATGACTGAACATGGTACAGCTTTTTGGAGTCACAGGTGAGACACCACAGGGATACTCCTGTCAAGGGCTCAGCAAGGCCTCAAACTAGAGGTGCTAGTTCTCCTGGAACACCACACACTCCAAGAAGGCTATATAGTAAATGCTTATAGCTTAATCAATATTTATTGATTGGCTGACATTCTACTGGGGACATTCGTTATATATAAATAGACCAATGTATACATTTCAATTAGAGAGCAGAAAAATGATTAACAGATAGGAGTATCAGGAAAGGCTTCCCTCTAGAGGGTGGCACCAGAACTGAGCCCTGAAGGAAGCCTCTAAGGCTACGTTGGTGAACCCATGGCACATATGCCCTTGTGTGTGAGAGGGGGCTGCTCCATTCCCCCTCTTCACAGTTCCAGAGGACATTTCTCTCATGATCTGCCCCTTTGCCCAGAAGTCCAGTGCAAGCACTTCCTCCCTCCACTGTCTGGGATAATGTGGGGGGCTCATAGTCAGCTTGAGGGTGCAGTTTGGGCATTCAGTCTCTATAAGGTTTGCCAAAACTGCAAGGGGTGGAGGTGCAGAGGGCTCAGATTCCAGACATGTAGCACATACTGAGCGAGATGCATAATATGATGCCAGATTTAGGGAATAGAGCCAGTCAGTTTGCTTGCAATATTGGGTGAATGAAGAGGAGTGATTGTGAAATAAGCCTGGAAAGGTATGCTAGAACCAAAGGATAAAGGGCTTTAAATGTCAAACTAAGGTGTCTGCGTTTTTTCCTAAAAGCAAAGGGAAGCCCTGAAGATTCTTGGTCAGGAGAGTGACATGCTCAGACTGGTGCTTTAAGAAAATTATTTTGAATTTAGGAGAATTCTTTGGTTTTAGGAATATCATTAGGCAGCTACTAAATATGGAGGATCAGTTAGACGGGGAGAGGCTGAATGCTGGGAATTGACCTCTGAGGCTTTTTCATTACATTAACTGAGAGATGATTAGGGCCTGAACTAGGGAATTAGGATGGTGGCTATGTGAATAGAAGGAAGGGGACAGAGAAGAGAATAAGACTAAATGTGTAGGAAGAATGGGCAAGACTGAATTTAAAAAAAAATGGTCCCTGTGATGCTTTTCATTGAATAAGCTCAGTCAGAATACCTAATATGTTTTACATTTCAGGGTGGCCTGGCCTTTAGTCAGACAATTTGGTTAGACTCACCTCAGCCCTGAAGGAAGGTTAGCAAGCCTTGGCCCCAACTGTCTCTGCTTGGTCCAGGAGTGATTCATATCATAGAGGAAAACAAGGAAACTTGTTTCTCCAAGGAAAAAGGGAAAAAACCCAAGCAAATAAAACCCCTCAGAATCAAATTATACCAACAAAGGGTACAATATAAAAAAGGGAATGCAGTTCTTTGCTGTTCATTGCTTCCTAAACTTAGAGATTTTGGAAGGGGCCTCAGGGTTCCTCTCCTTTACCTCTACCATCTATCCCACTTTATTAGTTACTTTATCCTAGTAGGGGAGTGAGAGGGAAATCTATTGCTACTCGGTACCACATCTGTGCCAGGAACTGTGCTAAGTGCTTTACAAATATAATCTCATTCGATTCTCACGAAATTCCTGGAAGATAGTTGCTATAATTATACCTTCTTTACACTTGAGGAAATTGTCATTTGATAGTTGTGGAAACTGAGGCAAACAGAAGTAAAGTGGGTTGCTCACTGGCTTTGTTGTTGTTCAGTTGTTTCAGTTGTGTCTAACTCTTCTTGACCCCATTAGGGGTTTTCTTGGCAAAGATACTGGAGTAGTTTCTCATTTCTTTCACAGGCTCATTTCATAGATGAAGAAGCCAAGGCAAATAGGATTAAATGACTTGTGTAGTCACTTGGCTAGTAAGTGTCTGAGGTCAAATTTGAACTCAAGTCTTTCTTCCTGAATCCAGGACCAATTCATTATCTATATCCCCTGCATCAGATAGTTGCCCCTCTAGTGGATTTGCATGTATATGCTTATTCTCTAAAACACACTCTAGCTACCTCTTCTATTTTAGCTTCCTCACTATTCCCTTACTCTAGTGGGTGGCTTCTTTCTTACTCTGGCAGATGTATTTCTTCTAACTGAAGTTGGGTCCTGCTCTGTGATATTAATGGATACTCTGCCACTAACTAACTGTAAATGTTATAAATGCAGAGAAGTATGGAAAGATCTATATGAACTGATGCAGGGTGAAGGAAGTGAAGCCAAGAAAACAGTCTATACAATAACTACAACCAAGTAATTCTAAAGACAACAATCACAAAAGAATAAAAAGTGAACATTGCAAAATTTAAAAGTATAAACTTAGCCTAAAAGAAGAGATAGGAGAAGATAAATCCTCTATTCCCTCTGCAGAGATGGGAAGTCCATGTGTATGGATTACCACATATAACATCAGAGGCTGTTTTTATTTTAGTGTATTGATTGTTTGGCTGTTTTTTTTTCCTCTTTTTCTTACTCTTTTTTTCTTTTTGAAAAGAATTGTTGCTTTTGGGATGGCTTTCTAGGCAGAGGAAAGGGGAGGTATATAGGAGAAAACTTAGTCAACGTGAAAACAAAATATATAAGTAAACTATTTTCAAAACTAATAGCATCTCCCTCAAAGGACAGTTTGAAGATTAAATAGGGTAATGTATAAAGGATTTTGCAATTTTAAAGTGCTACATGAATGCTAAGTATGGTTAGTAAATAAATGTTGTTATTGCTATTATTTCAGGTGTTTCTAGAAGCAAATCCTTTTTTTTGTGAAAGCATTGAGCAAAATAGGTAGGAAGACAGGAAGTGGGGAATGGCAGGCCATAATGTTTTAAGGTTAGAGACGTTTTACCTCTGGTTCCCTGTTTCACCGGGATTTCAGAAGCAAGAGTCAGTATGGTCTTAATGGGGGTGAGAGAGACCTGGTACATCTTCCTTTCAATCTCTTTCCTTTCTCCTTTTCAGAAGAAGTCTGACCCTGCCTCAGGCCACATGGAGCCAAATACAGGCTCTGAGAGAAGCTGGAGGGAGGAAACATGTACACACTATGTGGCGGGCACTGTGCTAGTCATTTTTGGTTATCTGATCTCTCTCATACGATCCTCACAAATATTCTCTCATTTGATCTTCACAAAAGCCCTGGGAAGTAGGTGTTGTTATTATCCACAGTTGAGAAAACTACTTGCCAAAGGTCATATAGCTTATAAGTTTCTAAGGTTAGATTTGAACTCAGATCTTCCTGATTCCAAGCTCAAAGCTCAATTCCCTGTTCAATATATCTCTAAGAGAAGAACATTAAGATATGTTAAAAGTAAAAGACCTATGAGTATATGTGATAGTATGTATATGCATACAGATATATGTTGTGGGACTCCAACAATACTCAGAACTAGCCTTCTGAGTAGGTAGCAACTTAAGGATGCCTTGGACAAAGTTCTGGGCCATCAAATATCAGTCTTACTATTTATGGTCCTATCATTATAACTTCATTGTTTTTTATCTTTTGCTGTCTTTTCTGCTCCCCAAAGCCAAATACAAATAATCCTTGAAGGTGTAATGTTCATCATAATTACAAGGAAATCAAAAGGACCCAGGATCATATTTAGCCAGCAAATATGCCCATTTGTTTTGTTGAATAGAGAGATGTGACTGGGATGGATAAAGGTGGCCGAGAATATCAACTTATAGGCAGAATGCACAGAAAGTTATGAGTAGGTCTTCCTTATAAAACTAAATGGCTGAGAAAATAAGAAAACAAAGCTTGGGACCCAATTAAGCCAGATAATGTGTTTATGGATAAGCTGGAAGATCAAAAAGAGAAAAATATGGGATGTATTTGTCATCTTTTTTATAAAGATCTGTTTTTACCATCTATAACAAGGTGGTAGCCACATTTGGACTCTTAAGTAGTGAAGGTCCAAATTTTTTTATTTAAGGAAGTAGAAATGGCACTTAAGATGGTGAGAAAGCAGCTGGAGCAGATCAAGTACACATAGCAAAAAAAAAAAATTGTGCTGGAGGCACACAAATTAAAAAAAAAGGCATTCAAATTTTTTTAGATATTTGAAAAATAGGAAAATAAATTATTAGAAAAACTAATGGATGGCATTAGTCCCTGCCTCAATGAACCCCAATCTAATGAGGAGAAAATAAGAAAATATAAATGTACGAACAAACTGGTGGGTAGGTTGTTGTCCTACATATTCAAAGAGGACCAAATAACATTATTATGTTGAGGTCAAAGTATTGTGTTTGATGGTGGCTCATTAGACCACTATGGGTTGGGCACAAATAGCCACTGTGAACATTTTGGATGGATATGTCTCTAAATTTTGAATGCCAAACAGATCATTTTTGTATTTGATTTTGGAGATCATAGGGAGCCATTGAGGTTTTTTGAGAAGGGAGCTGGTGTAGTAAGACCACTGTTTTAGGAAAATAATTTTAGTGGCTAAAGAGAGAATGGATTTGAGTAGAGAGAGGCTTGAGAATGGCAGACTCATCAGTAGGTGACTGCAATTGTTGAAGCACGAGGAAATGAGGGCACCTGTGTCAGGTTAGTGGTAGTATTAGGGGAGAAAAAGGAGAATATTTGAGAAATGTTGAAAAGGTGCAATGCATAGGCATCGGCAACAGATTATATGTGAGGGAGATAAAAGACAATGAAAAGTTATGGATGGTATTAAGATTTTGAGTCCAAGCAATTGGGAGCATAATGGTGGCCTCTATAGGGAATTTTTTCAAATCTTCAACTCTTGAAGGTAATTTTCATGTGAATATCTCTTATACCTCCTCCATATCATCTCTTCTCCAAACTAAACTTCCTCAGTTCTTCCAAGAAATCCTAATATGATATAATATTATTTGCTCACCTCAATAGCCTACTTGCTTTCTTCTGGGCACACTGCAGCTTAAATTATTTAAACTGTAAATCATTTTATGTGTGTTAGAATCCTAGATGCTGATCTCAAATATAATTGTAGTGGATTCTACTAATTAATTAAATTGGAATTTTTTATACTTGAAGATGGGGGCTCTTGAATATAGCATGCAAATTTATGCAGCATATGCAAATCACCCATGTTCTCAGATTAGTTGAACAAAATCTGGTAGCCTTGAGATAAAAACCTCTGCCAGTATCATTTCTCCTAATTGTTACTTGACAGTTTTTTCTTCACAAGCCTTATACCACAGAACTCACACTTTTAGGTCTGGCAATAATTGGAAAAAACCAAGGACAACTGGTAGTAAATTGAATTTTCTTAAGGATGAGGGTCTCTGTTCTATATTTCTTTCATATCACCTACTAACTCCTAGTAGAGTGCTCATCTTATAAAATACTATTTTAGCCATTCAGTAAGTGCCAGTGGATCTTGAGGTAGAAGAAATCTTAGAGATCATCCTTTTCCAGAGATTTTTTATCTTTTATTTGTCATGGATCACTTTTGTCAGTCTAATGAAGTCTATGGATCCTTTCTTAGAATAGGATTTTTAAATTCATAAAAATAAAATATGTAGGATTACAAGGGAAACTATTAATATTAAAATATAGTTATTAAGTGTTAAAAAAAAAAGTTCACAGATCCTAGGTTAAAAACTACTGATCTAGCCTAACTTACTCATTTCACAGATACGCAAACTGAGTCCCTGGAAGGTTAAATAACTAGCATAAAGTCCTAATGAACTTACTTAGCAGTCACAGTTTGAACCTAATTCCTCTGATTACAAATCCAATCTTCTTCTTAATGCACTATACTTCCTTTTTCTTTTTTTTGTTACCATTTATTTTTAGTTTTTAGAAATATAATGTAACATAACAATAATATAATACATATGATTTGTTACAAATAGGTAACAAATTATAATAAATATGCTTATCCAAGAGAAATAAATGATTATATTAGCTATGTCTAAAAATTTATTTCTCACTCTTTTTTTCTCCTTCTTTCCTACCCTTCCCTGCTTCCCAAGAAGGCAGGTAATATGATAAAGGTTATACATATGTTATATGCATATATGTATATATATCCCTGTTCATCATGTTATCAAATGAGATACATATTATTTACACTAGAGAAACAGTCATGGAGGAAATAAATTGAAGAATGGTGTTTCAATCTGCATTTGGACTCTGCTTGTTCCTTCTATGTCAGTGGATATTCTTTTTCAGCATGAATCCCTTGGAGTTGTCTTGGATCCTTGCCTTATTGATAGTAGTTCAGTCATCCACAGCTGATAATCATATATTTTAGTTGTTACTGTATATAATCATTCTCCTAGTTCTGCTCATTTTATTTTGCCTCACTTCATACAAGTCTTTCCAGGTGTTGGTTTTTTGTTGTTGTTGTTTTGTGATCATCTTGTTTGTCTTTTCTTAGGGCATAATAGTATTTTACTGGAATTATGTACTGCAATTTGTTCAGTCATTCCCCATTTGACCGACACCACTTCATTATCTAGTTTTTTGCTACCTCCATAAGTGCTGCTATAAAAATTTTAGAATATATAGTTTCTTTTCCTTTTTCTTTGATTACCCTAGGAAATAAACCTAATAGTGTTATTACTTGGTCAAAAGGTATACACAGTTTTATAATTCTTTGAGTATAATTCCAGATTATTCTCCAAAATGGATGGATCAGTTCACAGTTCCACTAAGTGTATATTAGTATCCCTTTTTTTCCATATTCTCTCCAATATTTATTTTGCCCTTTTATCATTTTAACCAATCTGATAAGTGTGAGATGATGACTCAGAGTTGTTTTGATTTGCATTTCCCCAATCAATGATTTATTATTGGGGATATATTAAAAATAATTAAAATATTTTTTCATATAGCTATATGTAGCATTGACTTCTTTGTCCATGTCTAGTCATATCTTTTGACTATCAATTAGGTAATGGCTCATATTCTTATATATTTGATAAAGATATATCTTAGAAATGAGATCTCTATCCAAGAAACCATCTATAAATTTCTCCCCAACATACTGCTTTCCTTCTAATCATGACTAAATTAATTATATTTGTACAAGCCCTTTTCAATTCAATATATTTTAAATTATGCACTCTTCATTTCACAGTGCTTCCTTTCTCTTGTTGGTTTATTTATAAATCCTCCTATCCATAAATCTCATAGGTAATATGTTTGATATTCTTCTAATTTGTTTATAATTTATCTCCCTTTATGCCAAGGTCATCCATCCATCTTGAATTTATCTTGGTAAATGACAAATGGTTGCCTTCTTTAAAAAAAAATGAACACTTGATATTATTAGTATAGGCACTCATTGCAGTGGTGCAGATTGCTACCTATCCATGCTTTCTCATCTGGTGAAACTCTTTCCCATGTTTCCTCTAAAATCTTTCATGGCTTATAAATAATTAAATTAAATATCAAATTTTAAGCTGCCTTTCAAAGCAGTAATTATCAAAACTATCTATTCCTGACTAAGAAAAAGAAAGGTAGATCAGTGAAACAGAACAGACACACCAAATAGTAGTAAAAGATTATTGTCATCTTGTATTTGACAAAAGTATAGATCCAAGTTTTGGGGATAAGAACTAACTATTTGAAATACAATATCCAAGGTTTTTTCTTTATCATTTCTTCCAGACTCTGTGTCCAATCCACATTTTTCTTTTGGACTATGCATGTGTTTCCTTTGCTTTCCTTGTCTCCTTCTGTGTCTGCACCTTGCTCTTTGTCTCCTTAAAAAATTCTTTAGTTAGGGTCTTTTTCTTGTTGTTTGTTCATTTTCCTATATAATTATAGGTAGGCTCTGTTTTCTGGGAAGTTGGGGTACCCTGTTAAACTTCAACCCTCGCTTGATATTATTCCCAGCTTTCTGGGTTGTTACTAGTTTGCTAGATGGTCTGAGGGCTGAGAGCTCTGAGAGTCCCCTCCCTGTCCAGATTCAATTGACCCTTGAGATGTTGCTAGCTTAAAGACTTTCCTCAGGCATGGGTGTAAGCTTTTGTTCTCAGTCTAACCTTGATCAGGTCAGGTGCTGATTAAATTCTGGTTCCAGGCTTAGGCTCAAGTTTTTGGTCTCAAGGTGTTCTTTATTCAATCAGGCACACCCTTGATTGCCCTGTCCCGGTTCTCCACCCTTAGTTTTGGGCAAAAAGATAACCAGGGAGGTTCCCCTTAGAACTATATCCTTACCCCAAACTGTGTATTATATCTTCATCCCCAAACCAGAGTGGGTTTCTGACTGAAATTTCAAGGGGTGTGAGTTAGTTTGGACCACTATTTTCCCCAGCAGGATTTCAGGATCTGCTTGTTAGGTAGGGAATAATTTTGAGATCAGTGGCAGCAGATTTGGGGTGGGAGTGTAGGGTGTGGTTTTCTCTTGGCTTGCTCTTCACTCTTTGCTATACCTCCTGCTAGCTCTGCTCCCCTCTCACCTCAGTTCCCCAGATGACCTCTGCTTACCTTTTAGGTTTTCTTTTTCTTTTTTTGAAGGTTATTCATTCTTTCACTCCTGTATTCATTTTGTGGTGACATTTTACTTTTGGTCAGAAAGGATTTTTTGTGGTGAAATGGCACTGCTATTCTAGTTACTCCTCCATCTTGGCTCTACCCCCAGAAGTCTCCCAAGAACTCACTATTTGGTAAAAATTGCTCTGACAATTGGGAAGTCATCTGGCAGAAAATAGGTGTTTAAATATTTTAAGCCTTTCACTAAAATGTGATAAAAATGGATACATAACTTAGACATTAAAGGAGATATATGCATATTAGAGGAACAGGAAACATATTACCTCTCACATTTATAGATAGGAGAGGAATTAATGAATAAATAAGAGATGGAGAGCGTTGTGATATATAACATGGATAATTTTGATTATCAAATTAAAAGGTTTGAACTAAAACTAACCAAGATTAGAAGGAAAGCACAAAATTGAGGGAAAAATTTATAGACACTTTTTTGGATAGAGGTGTTAAATCTAAAATATGTAGAGAACTTTGTCAAATTTAAAAGAAAGAACCATTCCCAATTGATAAATGTTCAAAAGATATACACACCCAGGTTTTGGTTGAAGAAATCAAAGCCATAAATAGGTATAAGGAAAAATGTTTTAAATTATTATTGATTAAACAAATGTAAATTAAAAATTCTAAGATATCATTTCATAGGTATCAGATTGGCTAAAATGATAAAAGGAAAAAATGACAAATGTTGGAGAGGATGTGGGAAAATAGGGGCACTAATATATAGTTGGTGGAACTACAAATTAATCCAACCACTAGGGAGAGCAATTTGCAATTAGATTCAGAGAATTATAAAACTATATATAACTTTATACCCAGTAATATCATTGCTTGACTTTCTCCCAAGGAGATCAAGGTAAAGAGAAAAGGATCTATATGTTCCAAAATATTTATAGCATCTGTCTTTGTGGTGCCAAAGAACTGGAAATTGAGGGGATTCCCATTAATTGAGGAATGGCTGAACAAATTGTGGTATATGATCATGATAGAACACTAGTGTACTATAAGAAATGATCAGCAGGTTAATTTAAAAGAAAAACTTTGAAAGACCTATATGAAATAATGGAGAACAAAATGAGTAGAATCAAGACAACATTACATATAGCTTCAGAATATTTATATTTGAAGAATGAATGAATGTCTGCCTCCAAAGAAAGAACTGATAAAAAATATATGAAATACATAATTTATACGTAATATCTTATTTTCCTGGTGATGTATTCTGTAGTACAGGGGGGTGGTAAGATACCTGGGAATAAATTCTATGAAAAAATGAAAAAAAATCTTTCATGGTGGTGGGATCCACTCAACATGCTGGTTGCCACTCTCTACCTTCTGTTGTATGGATATTGCTGGAGCAAATGGGCTCTCTCTAGATATTTCTTGATCTCTCTATATCCACCAGCTTTCTTCCTTTTCTAGTCATATTTTTTTTCTAATGATTACAATTCTTCTCCTGCACAATTCCTTATTGGTAATAATCTTACAGCCTATCCACTCTGTACCTCTTCATTGCCCTTTGGATGACACAGAACTTTAATCCTTCAGTGACAGTGATACTCCATGACTTTCAACTATACAACATCACTGGATGAATATTAATGTTAAAAAGATGCTAATTGTTTCCCAGAGAAGCTTGATGTCATTAAAATCACTGTGCAATTTCTCAAAGGCAATCCAGCCAGCTCTCCTCCTCCTATTCAATTCATTGTTCAATCACAGTATCTGTCCAATAAGTAAGTGGTCAAAAGATATGACCAAATGGTTTTGAAAAGAAAAATTGCAAACTATTATCAACCATATGTAAAAATTCTCTCAATCACTAATTAAAACAACTGTGAAATTTCACTGCATACCCATCAAAACTGGCAAAGATGATAAGAGATAGATTTGCTTCTCAGGCTTTTGACTAAGATCAAATGATGAGAGGTGGAAATAGTGTTAGAGTGGTTATGTGAAGATAGACATGCTAATGATCTGTTAATAATACCGTGAATTGGCCTGACTGTTCTGAGAAACAATTGGAATGATGTGAAACAAGTCACTGAACTCTTCATCTCCTTTGTCCTAGAGATCCCACTACTAAACATATGCCCCAGGAAGAGCAAAGACAGAAAAGTCTTTGTCAAAATATTCATAGCAGCCCTTAAAACATTATCAATATTGTTTCTGCATCATCTACAACTCACAATACATCCTTCCTCCTTTTCCGACTCAGAGAGCTATCCTATAACAGAGTAAAAGAAGGAAAACAAGCAGGTCACTAAAAACAGCCTAGATATCAAGACTGACAATATATGAAGTTTATATTTTACAGTCAGAGTCAATCAGAGTCACCTTTGCAACACAGGAAAGAAGGTGAATCATATAAAAAGTGGGGTCATTAAAATTACTCAACATAAGATGGCAAAAGATGGGAATAGTTGGCATTGGTAGTATTATAGGAAAATATGCATTCTAAAACATGTACTAGATATATCCCAAGAAAATCACTGATGAAAAAAAATTCCGCATACTCCAAAATATTTATAGCAGCATTTTTTTTTTTGGTAATAGCAAAGAATTGGGGTGTAGTATGGAGATAGTAAATGCCTATCAGTTGGGAAATAGCCATAATGGAATATTACTAGGCTTTAAGAAATGACTAAGATGATGAACATAGAGAAACATGGAAAGATCTGTATGAACTGATGTAGAACGAAGTTAACAGAACCAAGAAAACAATATACATGTCTACAGCAGGGTAAATGGAAAGAACAACCAACAATAACAAAAGAAAATCAAAAGACATTGTTTTGAAATTATAAAGAACAACCAAGATTCAAAGGAGGAGCTATGTAGATGTTGGATTTTAGATTTTTTAATGTATTGATCAGTTCTATTGATTTTTTCACTCTTTCTTTTCTCTTTGTCTTTTAAAATGTGATTTGTCATATGGAATGGTTCTTGGGAAACAGGGAAAGGATACTGGAGTAAAATATGGCCACGTAAAACAAAGCAAAACAAAACAAAACAAAATACATAAATAGAAAAGTCTTTAAATTTTTTTTAATCAAGTAAAATTACTCAGTGATTGATCGTTACCGATGTGCTTTCCATTAACATGACTGTAGTCATTGTGCATAGTATTTTCTTGGTTTTGCTTTTTTCCTTTTGCATCATCTACATCAATTTCCCTAGGTTTCTTAGTTGATGAGCTTGAGAACTGGTGAAGCTCCAGTGGCAGAGGGAGGCTGAAGAAGGATTAAATAGGACCAACTCTAAGAGGAGAAGGAGTTCCTCCAGGGGTGAGGCAGGGGAGGAGAGGAAAAGGGAAAAAGTAGGAGGGAGTGGGGGGACAGTATGAGGTCTGGCCTCAAACTGGAACCAGGTGCCTCACAGAAAACTGCCAGGAGAGGGCTCAGAAAGGAGCTTCCCGGGAAACACAAGTAGTGTCCTGGCCCTGTTTTTCTTGCTCACAGGTGACAAACATCACAACACTGCAGGAGCCCAAGTGGAGGAAGGAAGGCATGAACTCTTTGTAGAAGGCTTGGAGTCCCTCCTTTCCAGAGCAAGATGAGGGGGCAGTGGCTAGCAGAGTTCATATTTGCCATCTCGACCACATCCATGGGGGAGGCAATGATGGTCATGCAGACGCCAGCCCCAAAGGTTAATGTCAAGTGGTGTTTGCTTCTTATGGTGTGATAATATTCCATTATATTAATGTGCCACAATTTATGTAGCCACTTGTCGGCTGATGAGCATAAACATCAACTTTGTTTCCTTTTTTTTTTTGCTACTACAAAAAGCAGAGCAACACTTTTTTTTTATGGTAGCTAGAAAATAGAAACAATGTAAATGTGTAGAAAATGAGTGTCAGAACAAACTGGTCTGTGAATGTAATGAGTTCGTACTATAAGAAGAGAGGAATATAGGAATTCAGAGACATATGGGAACATTTGCATGAACTGATTGATGCAGTCAAGCAAGCAGAACCAGGAGAAAAATGTGCAGCTAAGGGATACATGTGTGTAAGCCATATACCTGGTGGGACATCCGACATTGCATAGCTGCCAATGCCTTTAGTGATACGCTGTTCTTTTCTGGGCATCACATAGATCTCTGCTAGGTGCTGTATTGAATCAGCCTAGCGACCAAGGTCCTAGTCATTTTTTGTTACTAGTTGCTGGTCTGCTATTGGCTCTTTGCTATAGACTACTAGACTCCCCTGCCTACCCCCCAGCTATTTCTTTAGTCATATTATTATGCTTAAGTTACATGGGAAAAAAGGCAACCAGGCAGTTTTGTCTCATTTCTGAAAAATCTTAAGTCAATACCAAGTATGTGTTGACATGTAGCTATTAAAGGTGACACCTTTGAGCCAAAATTAACAAGGAAGAATGGACTCTATACCCAAGAACACCGCATAATGGAGTCATTGCACAAGAACATAGTACAATGACCAGCAAAAGCTACACTAACACTATACCATTAGCTCTGGTCACCAATTCTAATCTCTTATCTGAAGCTAAAAAATAAGATTTTCTTTGACATTAAAATTAAGACCTCCAAAGAATATTCTAAACCATATTCGACTTCTATTTTACCTCCAGAGTTCCCACTAAAAACTCCCACTAATTTCACTCTATTAGCCTAGATTTGTTTTCCCTTTCAACTCACTATATAGTAGCAGATACACTTACTCAGCTGAAATATATAACATAAGAGAAAAAGAGAAAAAAGATAATGGCATCTGCATAACATTCTCTACACACAGCTGCTGGGTAGAAAATATAAAGGTTAAAAAAAAAAGAAAAGAAATATTTCACCTCCAGTTCTCTGTATCTCTTTCTCCACAATTCCTGAATCTGACTCAAATGCTTAAGTAACAGTGTATATATAGGTAGATTTTTTTTTTCTATCTCCTAAGGGGTGGTGGACAGAAAGTCTTTTCCTACAAAGGGCAGAAAAAGATCTTTTAGTGCATAGGTTGAGAGCCAGCACATTTAATTAAGTCAGCCAGCAAGTCAGCCATAGTGTCCCCCAGCTAAAATGATCTATTTTCTTGATAATGTATGTCTGGTGATAATAATGATGACAATATCTAGCATTTCTATAACTCCTGTGTGCCAGTCCCTATGCTAACTATTATCACATTTGAGCCTTGTGAAAACCCTAGTAGATAAATTCTTTTATTCCCATTTTAAATTGAGGAAAGAGAGACAAAGAAAGGTCAAGTGACTTGACCAAGGTCTTACAACTAGGAAATATCTAAGGTAGGATTTGAACTGAGGTCTTCTTGACTCTTGCGCTACCTACTGAGCCACCTAGCTGCTTTAGCTAATGTTAGCCAGTACTGATTTGCTAGGCAAGTATTCCTTTGAGGGTTTTCAGTTGTGAATGAGTCTTTGCCAAGAAAACCCCAACTGGATTACAAAGATATTGGAGTAGTTAGATTTTTTCCTTTCTAGCTTATTTTACAGGTGAAAAAACTGAGGCAAACAGGGTTAGGTGACTTGTCCATGGTCACACAGCTAATAAGTGGCTGAGGCCAAATTTGAGCTCAGGAAGATGAACCATTCTGATGCCAGGGCTGATACTCTATCTCCTCTGTCACCTCTTTGAGGATTAGGGATTTCTTAAATTTAAATAAATTCCTTAAAACTTACCAGGATGTTGAGGAGCAGCTAGATAGCTCAGTGGATTGAAAGCCAGACCCAGAGATGGGAGGTCTCATGTTCAAATCTGGCTTCAGGCACTTCCTAACTCTGTGACCTTGTGCAAGTCACTTGATCCCCATTGCCTAACCCTTACCACTCTTCTGCCTTAGAACTAATAGATTGAATTAATGCTAAGATGGAAGATAAGGGTTAAAACCCCCCCAACAAATAATGAGGATCTTGTCTTTCCCATTCACAAACCAAACTGGGTAGGAATGACAATAACATAAAACTCCTAGTAACAACAGCAACATATGAGGAGCTTAAGTCTACTAAGTTAATCTAACCCACAAGACTCACTTTGGTTTTTATATAAATTAAGCATGAACAGAAGAGAACTGAAGGAGCCCCCTTCTCCACAAAGCTAATTCACATTCTTGATTTTTTTTTTAATGTATGTCTGCCATCAACAAAAACCTTCTGGGTTTTTCCTAGTATTCTGGCCAGAACAAAGCCTTGTTATTTTCTTACATAAAGGAAAGCAGTTGCTCAGCTCCCAATATCCTCGTCAATCTTATACCTTTTTGAGAACAATAATCCTATAACCGCAGGTAGCAAATAATTATACATTTAGACTTTGTTCTTCATTTCAATTAATTATATTGGATATTTGGGTCTATTTCTTAAGGCTTCTCTGCTAGTCTCTAGTTAGTGCTGTCACCTGTAATACCACCCATCACAAATAAGCTTCTGACAGCAAGTACAAGTCTATAGCTGGCACACAGGGATATTTCAAGAATCATCTAATGGAGGGTTCAGTGCCTTCGAAAACCCAGGTGCTGAAGGCTCTTCACTCTCCACTTCAAAAGGATAACTAACAGATCAGTCTGGCTTTATTTTGTATTATAACTCTTCTTTTTCCCCCTCAGTGTAACCTTCCCACTGTCTATTCATTATAAAGAATAAAGAGCTTTTCAAGTATGACTTCAAGTATAAGTTGTGAAACCCAGAAGGGAACAGAGCTATTTTTAAGAGGGTTTTGACACTGAAATGTAGGATCAAGCCAGCCTGACAGCAGCAGAGGTCTTCAAGAGAGGATGAAGTCCTCTTTCCCTGGAGGTAGGGATTCAGGATGGAAGGTTCAAAGAGTAAGCAGTTTACCTAAAGGGGGGACAGCAATTGTGATTTCTACCTTAGGTCTATAGGTAAAAGTATACTCTGGTTTAGGGGGCAGCTGGGTGGCTCAGTGTATTGAGAGCCAGGCCTAGAGAAGGGAGGTCCTAGGTTCAAATCGGGCCTCAGATACTTCCAAGCTGTGTGACTCTGGACAAGTCACTTGACCCCCATTGCTTAAACCTTACCACTCTTCTGCCTTGGAACCTATACACAGTATTGATTCAAAGACGGAAGGTAGGGGTTTTTAAAAAAAGTATACCCTGGTTTATAGGTTCTTAGTTTCATAATATCATAGATTTAAAGTTGGAAAGGATCTTCACCAATCTTAGCCCCATTTGAGCATGTGTAAGGATTTCTATCAACCTTGAATGGAAAAGAGGATATTGCTTCTTGTACTTTATTAGTATCTGTAATAGATACTATTTCTGAGGGTGTATATTGATTGCATATTAGATGACTAATGGATCAAGTTTGCCTACCCTCCTCCCTTTATGTCTCCCTTCCTCCACATTCCCCACAATCCATCCAGGAATTCCAAATCCATTTATTTTTTAATATTCCCTATCATTGTTTTCCTTACAGGGTGAATAAATTAAAGGAATGGAAAAACAACCTTGTCCACTATTGGTGTTATGTCTCGACTAAATGTGTGAGTATTTGGGAGTATAGAGATTGAAAATGTTAGTTAAAATCATGAGTTTAGAGAATTATCAGTTGACTTCAATTTTCTGTGATATTCTTGTTATGCATTACCATGGGTAGTTGGCAATATTACAAAGAGGATTTTGTTGATTGTTGCTATTTCCAAAGACATCTATCAACAATATAGGAAACTATGGCCCAGTGTTATGTAGATTTATGACTGGTTGAATCCTGGCAGTATGTTGTCCTCAGGGTCATGTTCCACAGTGCTCACTAGGGCCTGATTCTCTAGCATTTTATCAATGATTTACCAGATAGAATAGAAAACAAGCTCATTAAGTTAGCAGATGATAACACATTATTAGCAGATGACACCTATCATCAGCTATGATGGCCAGAATCCAAAAGGACAGGATTAGAATTCCAAATGGCCTGGCAAGATGGAGAAGGGGTGGAAGCAAATTGAAGCTCCATAAGGACTAGTACAGATTAGTTCATTTACTTACTGAGGAAGAAGAGTTGATTGCATAGCCAAGGGATAATGACTGATTATGTAGGAGCAGAACTGGAAAGAAGTTAAGGGTCATAGTGAATCACAAGCCGAAAATGAGTCATAAAATCAGTGCTATAGCTGTCTGAAAAGTATGATACTAGATTTTATTGGCAAAAAATATCAATACTAATTCTTGCCTTATATGTCATACTTAATAGAATATTACTGTGCTATAGTATTGAGCTATAAACAGAATGAAAAAGGTACAAGGAAATTAGGGAAAATAAGTTAAATGTGGCCTGTATGGAAATGTTTTGGTGATTGGGATAAATTAACTTGAACATATGACTCAAATTTGAATTGCAATTTTAAAATTGCCTTGAAGTTTTTGGAAGGCCAGCATTTTATTTTATTTAAAAAATTAAAAAAAAATTTAAACTTTTATCTTCCTTCTTAGTATCACTTCTAAGACAGAAAAGTAATAAAGGCTGGAAACTGGGGTTGTGACTTGCTCAGGATTCCACAGATAGAAAGAATCTGAGGTCATATTTGATCCCTGATCTTTCTGACTCCAGACCTGGAGTTCTATTTGCTGTGCTAAGTGCCCCCAGTATTTTGTTTTTCAAAATGTCTTTCTGGTGTTTAAAAGACAAAACAAAACAAAACAAAACAAAACAAAAAACTAATCATTCTCACATAGTAAGCATTAATGAGCACCTATATAAAATTAAAAGAAAAAAATAAGTAAAATCATTAGTCACATTTTTCTATTCTCTGAGACTGACCTTGGGCACTATGATTATTCAGAGTTCACTTTCCTTTTACTAGTGTTTTCACCAGATTGGGTCAAAAAGAGTTAGACAAACTAAAAATTGATGGAACAACAACAACAAAACTAAAATTTGTTTTGCCATTTTCCAATCAGTGGATATCTGCTTCATTTCTAGCTCTTTGCAGCCATAAAACAAACAACAAAACATGTTGCCTTAAATGTTTTGGTGTACTTGGACCTTTTTTCTGTCTTTGTCCTCTTTGGAATGTATGCTTTTGCTGATATATTTGGGTCCAAGAGCTTGAATCTTTCAGTCACATTTTTATTTTCCATAATAGCAAGACAAATTTACGACTTCACAGATAAAGTATTAGTTTATCTAAATTTCCACAGCTCCACCAACATTGACAATTTCCATCAACATTGTGCTATTCTCTCCACAAAAAAAGTATGCATACCACATTTTGAAGTTTAATCTGCATTATTAACATTTTCCCAATACTTTCATAAGTCTAGACAATCAACAAAACAATCAATCAAGCAGCCTTCAGCAGATAGGATTGTTTAGTAGAGACTTTGCCATTCCAGACAATGCAATAATATCACTAGGAGGAATTAGTGGCTCTGCAGCATCGGAATCCAGAATGAGTTGTCTTTCCTAGAGTATGGCCCTTGTGGATATTACTCTTATTTTAGCACTAAATGAATGAATGAATGAATGAATGAAAAAATATTCACTAAATCTGTGCTTAAAACAATATTAATTTATGATAATACAAAAAGACAATTATTGTCTTTAGGGAGTTTACATCTAATGGAGAAGACAATACAAGAATGTGAACATTACTCAGAGAAGGAGTTTGGGGAAAGTTAGAGGGATAGTGAGGACCATCATAAGGGATAAGATTTTATGCTCTGTCAAAGAACAATGGCAGAGTTGATTTCAACAGTACTTTAAAAAATCTATTTCCTTTTGGGATTCATTTCTCTCACCAGTATCTTCTGTTACTGGGTCATAGTTTCCCCCTTGGATTATCAATCTTAACTATGACTTCATTTTCTATCAGACTACATATGACTTGCAAATAGAATAGACTTTTCCTCTGTAATTTAGGGTCAAATGTCATTTCAAAAGTTTCTGCATCAAGTGTGCACAAGAGGAAAGTGGGGAAAGGTACAAGCCAGGGGAAGTCATAAAGAGAAAGAATTCCATGGAAAATGCAGTTAAGCTATTAATTGGACCGGTTTCCTGAGTGTACATTAACTCTTCTCTTGTTTTATGATATAAAAAATACTGGAGACTTAAGAAAAAAGGCCATGAAAGGTAGCATCAATGGAACATTAATTAATGCCACAATGGTGGTGGATCCATTCCAGTTACTTGTGGCAGCAAACAAATCTGTCCACTTTTACAAGCCTGGGAAAATAAAGACAAGAACTCTGTGCACTGAAATAATTTTCAACCTCTCCCCCAACAACAGTATCTCAGAGGCCTTGAAGAAGTTTGGTATCTGATGACACCTCAGTTTTAATCGTGTATGTCAAAGAAGGAGAAAAGTGAATGAATCCAGAAGACCTCATATCTCAGATGGATAGTCACCAGGTCTCCTTTGACAAGCTTCCAGAAATAACAGACTAAAAAAGACACACAAACTGACTCCCAAAGAAGAAAAGATTGGGACATTACTAGAAAGTATCACTTGTAGAATGTCAACTAAAGATGTTTTGTAAAATGAAAAAAAAAAGAAATGTTTTTTGGCATTATTTTAGTGATAATATTTTTGTAGTTTTATTCATGGAAGTTATGATGCATGAATACTTCAGTTAAGTCCTCTCCTGACAGTCTAAAAGAAAAAAGTTTCTGCATCAAGAATATGTACTTTGTGGCGACAGCTAGGTGGCTCAGTGGATTGAATGCCAGGCTAGAGACAGGAAATCCTGGGTTCAATTCTGGGCTGAGAAACTTCCTAGCTCTGTGGACCCTGGGAAAATCCCTTGCCTAGTCCTTACCACTTTTCTGCCCTGGAACCAATCTACAGTGGTGATTCTAAGATGGAAGATAGATGTTAAAAAAAAAAAAGGATATGTACTTTGGAATTATGATGCCAGATTCAGTCATAGAGAAGAGGCATTGTTAATTTGCTGGGTTTTATGTTCATTTGGGACAGAACCTTTGAAACAATCCATTTCTTCATGGAATTTCATGGAAATAGGTAGCAATGATTGGTTAATCATATGTGTGTTTGCAAATCATTTAATATTGAGATCTATTCCCTCCATTGTGCCAAAAGCAGTCATTGGTAACCAATATTTTGGATACTTTACCACAACTATTTATTTTGCCAACACATATTAAGGTTCCAGGCTGTTAACATGATGCCTCATTTCGGCACTCCCACCACACTTTACTCAATTCAGGTTTGTGCTATAAGTAGAGATTGATGCTGTTCCATGCTTTGTACTTGGACTTCACTATCATGCTGATTGCACGGATGCTGGGACCTAACTTTCAGAAATGTGGGGCTTAAGACTGGGGTTCCCTGAGAAGACTCATAGCCCCGATCTGGCCCTAGAGCTTCTCTTCATTCACATGACTCCAAACCTCATATGCTAATTGTTCTATGTTTTAGGTTTTGTGAGCAAGTTAGTAAGAACAGTGAAAAATCAGAGATATAATTTCCATATGTATCCTAAGCAGCATTAAACATACTGTTGAACACATAGCATGGTTATATTCAAAAAGCACTTGGCCTATTTATTATTTTGCAGTTTCCCTACAGCTTGGAGCATGGAACTTTGTAGTATGGGGACCCCTTTCTTGAAGCACACAATGATGTAATTTTCCATTTTGTGGTTTGTTTTCAGGGGTGTATGGGGTGTTCAGGGAGGGGTAGTATCTCTGGTATGGAGGGCTTGTCGTGCCTTCCTAGGGCAGCTCTCCAGCCTCTGACCCCCACCTGATACCCAGCTCTCACTTGTGGCTCCCAGTAGCTGCTAGCATGCGGCAGCGGCCACACCCTGGGCAATGGCTTCGACAGGCTGGCTAAACCTTGTGAGGGTAGCCATCGGGTCATAGACCCCTGGTGAACCAGGGCCTTGCTCATCCAGCATGTGAAGACTGCTTCGGCTGAACAGACGAAAGAAACCAATAAGAAGGTTCAATGGCTGAGATGGCGACGCAGCAAAGCACTGTGGAGTGCTTAGGGCGTGTTGGAGCACAAAAGACAACATGGCCATCCAATGCAGCTGAGGAAGTCTCCAGGTGTGATGACTTTTCGTGCTAATGGACCCAGGCTTCCAATGCTGAGAGAGTAGGACTGTCTCTGTGCATCAACTTTTCCACTTAAATCTCCATCATGCATAAGTGTCTTTGTGCACACTCATCTATCATAGATGAAAACGCACAAAGACAATCTTATTGTTTTCAGGTGGGCTCGTCTCCTTCTTTGGCTTTCCCCAATGTCCTTCCTGTACCATTAAAGTTGCATAGATCAGCTTCCTAGAGATGTCCTGATTTTTCAGCAGTCCTGAATGTGATTATACAAGAACCTATCACCATTTCCACCCTTATTTCATCTGAAATCTTCCTAATGACTTTGATATTTACTTTATGTGATATGTATGCCAGAGGGGTCAGTTGCTAAAAATTTTGGTGATAAAATGGAGGGCCTCATTTTTTCAGGAAGACATGTGAGATGACAGAATAGGTGAAATGATAAAAGCATAGGGGGGTTGCTACAGCTATGTATTGATCACCACTGTTCTAAACCACAATAAAATAAAATAGGGCACTTTCTCTTTTTAAAAAAATTTCAACTTAAAAACATTAACTGAAAATCCACTTTTTACTCCTTCCCATCATCTCTCTCCTTGAAAAAAAGGAAAACAAAAATTCTTGTAACAAATGTGAACTCAGGTGAAACAAATTCTTAGACTGTTCATGTTTTAAAAAAATGTCTCATTCTATATCCTGAATCCATCACCTTGCATTCAGGAAGAGGATATCATGTTTAATTATGGACCTTCTGGTTGGTCAATATTGTTGATAAAAGTTCTTCAGTATTTCAAAATTATTTGTCTCTATAGTGTTTTTACTATATTAATTATTCTCTTGGTTCTGCATCAGTTCATACAAGTCTTCCTATGTTTATATGAAACTAGTTCTGTCATCATTTTATAAAACAATAGTATTCCATTACACTTACCCAGAAATTTCCTGAAATCACCTTTAACTCCAAGAGCTAATTGTTAAATTTTCTGTTTTTGGTATGAGCATTTAAACCTCAGAAAAGGCAGTCACTACAAATCTGAGTTTGTTATTGTTTTGTTGATTGTCTAGACTTAAGAAAGTATTAATGCAGATTAAACTTTAAAATGAGTGCATACTTCATTTCCCCCCCAGAATTAGATTGCTAAACATTTCCCAGCACACCTCTGGCTATTATGTGACTAATAGCACCCCTTTAGTTTCCAGTTCTTTAATACTACAAAAAGAGCTGCTAGTACATATGTGCTCTTTTCTTCTTTCTGTGTTATCTTTAGGGTATAGGCCTAATAGTGGTGTAAATGGCCATTCTTTCCCTTCTCTCTCTTCTCTCTCTCTCTCTCCCTCCCTCTCTTCTTCTCTCCCATCCTCCTTCTCTCTCCTACCTCTGTCTCTGTCTCTCCTCTGTCTCTGTCTGTCTTTGTCTCTCTGTCTCTGTCTCTCTCTGTCTTTCCTTGTTGCTTATTTCCTTTCCTTGCTGCTAATAGCTGGGTAATGACTCAGCACAGAATAGGAACAAGTAACTGCCTTTTTATACTTAATAAAAGATCTGAGGCTATAGTAAAAACTCAGCTATCCAGAATCCACAGGGAATTTCTTGTTTGAGAAAATCAGATCAAATGAGCAGCTAGATGATAACAAGTGATAATATGCTGGGCCTGGAGTTAAAAAGATTGAAGTTATAATCCTGCCTCAGACTCTGGGCAAGTTACTAAACCCTATTTGCCTGTTTCCTTGTCTGTAGAATGGGGATAATAACAGCACTTACCTAATAGAGCTGTTCTAAGAGCTAAATGAGGTAATATCTGCAAATAAATGCTAGCTGTTTGATGATGATATGTGAATGTGTATATTCCTTTGTAAACCATAAAGTGCTATAAAATGAAAAATATTTTGATGATTGTTATGGTTGAAAATCTTTTTGTTTAATAAGTAATAAAACATTTTAAAATGTTAACAATTCTGGTTGGAAATGTTTCTAAAATTGATTACACAATTCTTAGAAGATGTTGAAAATAATTTAAAATTCTCTGGATAATGTAGAGACATTATTATAAACACTAGTTATGGAAATGCAACAATACAGTGATGCCCCCGGGGTTATTAAGGAACACTTATAATTAGTAGGGCAGTTTGCCTCTGTACCAGAGTCCAAGATTGTTATACTTTTGGAATTCTCGTGTCTATTTTTTTTCTCTTTTCTTAATGTCAGGCAAGTCAGCTGTCACTTTGTAATAAGTGATTATTTGAGTGATAAATGATAACTAATGATGAGATCTGCTAATCTCCTCTTTTCCTTCCTTCTTTCTTCCTTCCTCCCTCCTTCCTCCATTCACCGTGGACAAGGCCCATTTCACTTGCCAAGTTCTGCAAGAAATCTACAAGAACTTGGGGATCAAATGCAATTATCACTCAGTTTATGGACCCCAAAGTTCAGGCCAGGTTGAGAGGATGAACAAAGAATTGAAGACCCAAATAGGTAAACTCTGTTCAGAAACACACTTAAAATGGACAGATGTTATGCCTCTTGCTTTGTTCAACATAAGAACTAGACTGAGAACTGACTTGCATATATCACCATTTGAAATGCTATATGGTCAACCACTTTGGCATGGAAGGACAGTAAAGTCATCATACTTGTCCATGTTAAAAGGGGAATGTGTACTTCATGAATATTTAAACAGATACAAAGTAGATTAGACAAACTAAGAAAACTGGGTTTGCTTGTGTAAAGATAAACCAGGACACAAAGTATATGTTAAGAACTTTAATAGACAATCTCCTACAGAACCAAGATGGATTGGTCTAACAACAGTCATAATGACAACCCCAACATCTATAAAGGTTGATCAAAAAGATCCATGGTTCCATGCTTCACATATAAAATTGCATCACACCCATAACATTGCATCAATGAAAATACATAAATATGACATCTGAAACAAATAGCCCTACTCATAATCAACAATACAAATAGTCCTAGCAATAACCAACAACAGTCTCTATGAATGGAAAGCAATTAAAGACAAAACAGAAAGTATAGAGAAGAGAGCACTGCACGTGTTAAAATAAAGAAAAAGCACAAGAGTACAAATGACAACTGAAAAGCACTGCTAAAGCAAATAAAACAGCTCCAGATAGGAACATAGTAAAACAGACAGAAAAGAAAAAAAGACATTAAAAAAAATTAGCTCCTAAGAAGTCTCTACATAGTCTATACAAAGTCTCTGCCAACAATAGTAACAACAAAGAAAGTAACAAAGTTATTTCACCTGAAAACATAACTCTATGACCAAATGAAATAAATTATATCAAAATTCTATCTCCAAGAAACTTCAAAAGTCAACATATCTTAACATGAACATCAAAGACAGCAAACAATAAATCCCCTTGTGAAAATTCAAACATCAAAAGACAAGAAAACTTCAAATTCATATTCTTAACATAAATTTAAGAACTTATACTATACCTTTATACATACACCCACTCATGAAGATGATCATATGAAAAGCTTACTTCCACACATTAAGAGCAATTCATGAATACCAACAAGCACACATGAAGAATTCATACCTTACTTCCATGAACAATGAAAATTTAGATCTTATATATGTGCACATGTAAAGCCTTACACGTATGCATGTTTCCTGATCTGGTATGTTCCTGAATATTAAAGAACACAGGACTTCAATCAAGAGTTGATGACAGACAACAAGGATATGCAGCACAGATGAAAAAATCAAGACACATAGCTTTATACAATCGGCATCAAAAGACATGGAAGGACTGAAATTTTGGACTTGTGATCATGAGGTCATCTAAGAAAGTGGCATTTCACATATATACATAAACCTGCTACACATAAATACAATATGGAAGGTAATCTCGTGAACTGGGTAAGTATATAACATATGCATAATTGAAACACACGAAATTCATACTGATATATAAATTTCTGTGGAAAATTCAAACAAAGAGTTCTTATCTGCATGAGTTTACACAGAAATCAGAACAATGTGTTATATTTGTACATATGTAAATCTGTATAGATACAAACCTATGTACATATGTAAATACTAATGTACTAAAAACTATATTAGAAGAATTTATTAATATTCTAATGACTAACAAACAATAGGGACAGATTAGAAAATTTGTTAAAAGTCTTAGGGAATGTAGGGACAGACATAAACTTAAGTATAGAAGTTAGATTTCATTATGACTTTAGGTTAACAATTGTTAGCAATAGAAATTTTACTTAGTTGAATTTATAGACATAAGGAGATAAGACAGTTATATATTCAAAATACTGTTGAAATTGTTTAAAATTGTTACATGGTTTGTTATTATGTTCAAAAACTATATTCATATAAAATCCCTATTTGCCTAAGACATTTTCCTATACCCAAACTTATCATAGAATTAGGTAGACAGAATAGTTAAGATAGGATTAGGATTTATTATTTTGGGAGGGTAAAGGTATGTTAACATAGTATAGGGTTAAGAATTATGCAGAAAATCGACAAGATATATCTAAAAGGTAAGTAACGTCAATACAGGATGCTGGTTGCATCCTTTACGAAGAGTTGGAATTATGACCAGAAAAGACTGTTGAAAAAGGAGACAAACTAAAATCTTGGTCTTTTTGCCTTGGAGACAGAAAGGAAGAAGGGTCTCTTGGCTTGGGGACAGAAAGAAAGAAGGACAAAAGTCCAGCTCTCTCTGATTTCTCTGCTATGCTACAGTGACTGAATTTCCAGACCTGTTAACCAATTATCCCAATCTGAATTATATTCCACCATCCTCCAACCTAGGAATTATTCTAGTGTTAGGGAAACCCCAAATCCTCTTTCCTTCCATTTCCTTATCTTTCCCATCTTCCCCAATAAAACCCTTACTTAATCTTAAAGAAGAGAAAGAGTATGTATTTGAGACGTCATAAAACTCACCCTGAATTGATTTAGAGAGATCAACAGAAGAATCAATTGGAAGGGAGGAAGAAGTGAAGAAGGGAGGAGATTAGCAGAGCTGATCTTTAGTTATCATTTATCACTCAAATAATCACTTATTACAACTTCTCATTACTTTCAATATTTTTATTTGTTGTAGTCTTTCTTAACCTTTGGCAGTTGTGCTCTGTTTGGGCTGAGGAACTAAAGAATTAATCTTGTCAGTATTTTGTGGAAAGATATAGTAAATAATAGACAATTAGTAAGAAAACTGAGTGTCCCAGGAATAAGGGGCATAAACTTTTTTTTTTGTCAGCTCAGAGGGCACTCTTAAAAAAATCATTTCTGCTTTTTTTTTTTTAACCCTTACCTTCTATCTTAGAATCAATACTATCTATTGGTTCAAAAGCAGAAGAGCAGTAAGAGTTAGAAAATAGGGGTTAAGTGACTTGACCAGAGTTACATAGCTACCAAGTATCTGAGATCAGATTTGAACCTAGGACCTCTGCTCTTTAGCTCTGGTTCTCAATCTACTGAGCCACCTAAGTTGCTTCCCATTTTGTTTTTCTTAACTGCATTAATGTACACATAATCAGTCTATAAGATCCTCCTTCTACTACTTTTTCCCTTGGAGGCTCTCTTCTACTATATAAAACTTGTAAAATTTGAAAAGGGAAGAAACCAACAGCCTCAAACCAAAAGAATAATAAGATCATTAATTTAGAGCTTGAAGGGGCTTCAGAGCCCAGATAGTCCAACACTCTCATTGTACATGGAAAACCAGAACAGATAAATAAAAGAACTTTTGCAAGATTACACAAGTCATTAATTATAGGAGTTGGGATTTGACTTCTCTGAATCCAAATTCATTTCTCTTTTTATTATACCTTGCTGCCTCTCAAAAAAGTGGTTTTTAAAAATGGAGCACAAATAATGGGATATTTTTGTCATCTTGTTCAAATTAATAAACATCCCTCTCACAAAAGTCACTAAATAATAAAGTGTATGATCTTCATTGTTTGGATTAAATTGTTTCTTGACTGTGACACAGTTATATGTTGCCTATTTTGTGGAATGTATGACAGAAATGTGAGTTTTGACTTCTTACCCTAAGAAAGAGGTCACTTCAAACAAAGAGATCTTACTTTGGAGGTAGGGGAGGAATTAAGGTGAAGCCAACTAAATCTACAGAAGACAAAAATAGAGTGAAGTACAGTAGACAATGGTTTGAGATTGTTCTCATTCTGCTTTAAGGGAGCTGAGTGCAGCCACACTCATAGCAAAGTTGCTAAATTGAAAGCTGATAGAAGAGCTTTGAATCCACACCAACCTTCTGCCAAGCTGACAGGAGAAAATGTGTGCGCATTTTCCCCCACCGAATCCATTCCACTCAGATGCCCCATGGGTTAGTGGCCCCCTTTCTATTTCAGCTTGACATTACTAGATGTGAATGAGGGGAGACTTTAGGGGACCAATTAGGAAGCTATTGAAACAGTCAAAGTGAGAGGTAATGAGGCCCTGAAATGGAGTAGTGGTTATGTGAATGAAGAGGGAGGGTTGTTGTACTGGATAAGTCATGACATGTCTAAATTGGATTTGTGGGATGAGTGTGAGGAGTCAGGAGACTGAAGTTATGAACTTGAGTGACTAGAAGGATAGTGGTGCCTGGACTTCAGGAGGGAAGCTTGGAAGAATTCTGGTTTTGTTTTGGACATGATGAGTTTAAGATGTCTATGGAACACAGAGATCAAAATGTCCAAAAGTCAGTTTGCAGTGGTCAGATATATTTTAGAAATATATAGATCTGGGAGTCCTCATCTGCATAGAGGCAATAATTGAACCATCAGAGCTGCTGAGATCACCAAATGAAGGAGTACCAAAAGAAAAAAGGGTGAATTTCAGAGTCTATGGATGATCTTTTTTGGGTTTACTCCCCTCTTCTATAAAACAAGGTCCTTGGATTAGATGATCCCTGATGTTTCATTTAACTCTAATTCTGTGAGTTCTTCTATTCTAAGATCCTCCTATTCTCCTGTTCTAAGGAAGCAGATGGCAGATGTCCTTTCCTCTGGGACATTACTACTTTCTATATCCATTGAAAGAGTGCCACCTATTGAAACACTAATATTACTGCTGGAAGAATGCTGGGGATTCCCAGGAGACCCTTCTCCCTGTGTAGGCTCACTTGTCTCACCCACTTCCCAGATGGACCAGTGGGAGTGGGTGGAATCCACAGGCTGTTCCACTCTCAAAAACTGCAAGACATCTGTTCCCTGGTGACTTTCAGTGAGTGGTGGTGACAGAGAAGTATTAATACAGGGTGAGCTCAAATGCCTGGGCCAGAAACAGTAGGTCTTCCATGAACCTAAGGACCAAAGGTCCAGTTAGGCCCTGTGCTCACCTGTAGTCAGGCCTCAGCAATTCTATTTTAAAGAAGCTATCTTTATCTTAAAACCCCTTAGAACAGTGTTAGTGCCATTTTTAAGAAATTCTGAAATCTTTTTTCTCCACACAACAACAATTTATCCAAATCTGTTTTTTAAATCTGTAATTTTAATCTAAACAACAGATAACAATGTTATGAGAACTGATGACAATTTTGTCCTCTGGGATAATGATATAGGACTACTTTATAATAAAATCCATTCAGTATTTCTGTAACTAAATCTCTAGAGTTCAGCATTGACTCACCTTATACCAAATACTACTTGAATGTAAATTGTTTCTCAAGATGGTCCCAGTCCCTTCATATCAAATATGGTTATGTGTAGTCATAAAAGGTCCCAGGATTGATCCTTGCTTAACATCAGAATTAGAAATAAGGGTAGAGAACAGAGTTAACTCATCTGAATTTACCAGAATTTCTCCCCTTGCTTAGTAGTATAACTTCTGTGCTTCAGCTTATCTACCTTCTTGGAAATCTGGGCTCTTGTCTGGTACGGTGTCTTTCTAGGGATCCTTTAAATTTGAAAGGCCTGTGTTGAGTCTGATTCTGATTTACCCCTTTACAGTCAAAGCACCTGGACCATTTTCTCTATTGGATTTTCTGTGTATACTTTCCCATTTCTCTTATTAGATATTCAAAAGAAAAGCTCCCCACAGCTGAGTCTGTGGTTTGGTGATTTATTGCTAATATTCTTGAAATTGCCTTATTAAAAGGAAATCACATTGAACAGAGGGTGGTTGAAGCAAGACCTAAGCTTCTGTTGCCATGGTAGCCACCAACAACTACTGGAAGCACATTGCTTTAAAGTGAAAGATAAACAAAATTGTTGGTAGTAGGAGAAGACTGAATGTAGGGGACCAAAGAATTCTGGATCCACTAAAAGGCATTTTTATCCTGAAATTGTGTTGCTTTCACTAAACTCTGAGCTTACAATAGTTTACTCAGGTAAAACAACTTGTTTAGTGGAAAGATCAGGAATCAGGATGGCTGGTTCTTGGACTGCCTACTAACTGGCTGACCTTGGGCAAGAAATTTTAGCTCTCCAGCTGAATTTCCTTATCTAGAAAATAAGAGGGCTAGACTAGGTAACCGTTCCAAGGAAGAAGAGCATGAAGGGCTAGGCAATTGGGGTTAACTGACTTCCCACAACCACACAGCTAGTTAATTGCTCATGTCCTTTCTAGCTTTGATAATCTATAATTTTTTTCCATTCATGGAAACTTATTTATTTTTCCTTCAACAATCTGTTTGGTATACCACAGGCAGATTATAGGCTGGACATTCATCTTGTCATGTTTCATTTATACTTGAAGCCTACTGGCTAGAGCCCCAGAAGTCAAGAGTTGGGGAACTGAGTTCTAATTATAACTCTTCCACTGACTCCTCATTCAACTCAACATAAATCATATGCATTAAGTGGTTACTCTTCCCAAAGTACTCTGGGAAGAATGGAGTAAAGTGATTTGTACCCAGTAGGCTCTTAAAAAATTAGGGGGCAGCTGGGTGGCTCAGTGGATTAAGATTCAGACCCAGAGACAGGAGGTCCTGGGTTCAAACCTTGCCTCAGACACTTCATAGCCCTGTGACCCTGGGCAAGTCACTTGACCTTCTGCCTTAGAAACAATACATAGTATTGATTCTAAGATGAAAGGTAAGGGTTTAAAATTTAAAAAAAAAATTAAGACTCTTCCCTTCTTAGAACCTATACTAGGTATCAGTTCCAAGGCAGAAGAGCAGAAAGGGCTTAGGCAATTGAAGTTAAGTGACTTGTCCAAGGTCACACAGCTAGAAATTGCCTGAAGCCATTTTGAGCCCTGATCCTTTTGTCTCCAGGTCTGGTGCTCTATCTAATGAGCCACCTAGTTGCCCTTACATAATAGGTTCTTAATAAATGCTTATTGGATTGGATTAGAGATGTAAAAATAATAACGGAATAGTTCTTGATCTTGAGAAGCTTGTAATTTACTAGGAACTTAAACTGTTTTCTCCAGTATCTACTCAGATAAGCAAATATAAAATAGAAAGTAGGAGAAGGCAAGAGAGAGAAAATAAACTGCTTTAGCAAAATCAGAAGGGGAGGAGAACTAACAAAGGAGTGGGGACAGGAGTACCAAGAAGATTTTTTTAAAACAAGAGCAATTAAACTGAATCTAAAAGTAAAATAATGATTTGGAAAGATGGTGATGTGGACTAAGCATTTTAGGCAGGGGAGATATCTTGATTGTAATGTGTGGAGGTGGGAAATGGAATTCTGGAAAGTGGCTGTATCGTTTGCTGTATCATATAAAAAGGAATAATGAGAAATAAGGCTGGAAAGGGGGATTAGAATCAGATTGTGGAGGACTTTAATTTGTTATATTTTGAATTTTATCCTAGAGGCAAGAGGGATCCTCCAAAGTTTGGGGTTTTTTTTAACCTTTACCTTTTGTCTTAGAATCAATACTGATTATTGGTTCCAAGGCAGAAGAATAATAAGGGTTAGGCAGTGGGAATTAAGTGTCTTGTCTAAGGTCACACAGCCAGGAATTGCCTGAGGACAGACTTGACCCCAGGACCTCTCTAGGCCTGGCTCTCAATCCACTGAGCCACTCAGCTGCCCTTCCTCCAAAGGTTTTTGAACAGGATAGTGAGTAGCTGGACTATGAAAGATTATTAAAAGATTATCTTGACAATTATAGGAAGGATAGATTGAAGAAGGGAGATATTGGAGGGAGAATAATTAATTAAGCAGTTTTTACAAGAGATCATCCAGGGAAGTGGTGATGAAAGTTTGAAATAGAATGATGGCTATATAATCAGAGAACAAAGTACAAATGAAAAAAATATGGTAGAGACATTGATTAATGTGGTCAGTAAGAGAAGGAGAGGTCAACGATGACTCTGAGGTTTCTTGACTGGAAAGATGGCATTAACAGAAATAAGGAAGTCTGGAAGAGTTTGATGTTTGAGATGGAATATCTTGATCTCAGGAGTTTCCCATGATTTACTCTTCCAGTCCATCTTCACTACAAAGATGGTCATAATCTTGATCTTACTATCACCCTCAAATACATACCCTTTATACTTCAGAAATCTTAAATTTCCCTTCTCTGATCATAGTCTATTGACTTTCTTCCTTTCCATTCCAAATACTACTCATTGTGCCATCATCTCTAATCCCCCTTCCTAACCCCCCCCCCCCAATTCTCACCTAGACCATCACTCTTGCACTAGCCACAATCTCTTCCTTTCCTCATCTTGACTTGGTGAGCCAGTTCAACTCTACGGTTGAGACCTTTGGCCTTTTATTATATTATTAATGGTACCTTATCACACCTAAGCCTTGGATCGTTTCCACCAAAAGCTGCCTTTGCTACCACACACATGCTGCTAAGTGAAGGTGGAAAATATCTTAAAACTATTCTGACTGATTCCACTACAAATTTATGTTACATAACTTCAACTGGGTCCCCACTGTTGCTAGGTAATCCTTCTATGTTTCTCTAATCAAGTTACTACCCCATTCTCTAGATCAGCTCTTCCAAATTTTCCCATCCCTCCTCAAACTTCCTATAGCTCTTCTTCCCTTACCCCTCTCAGCTGAGCATTTTTCCTTATGTTTTACAAAAAAAAAAAATTGAGACCATTCCTTGAGAGCACTAGCTTTTCTCCTCCTCATCTCTTATCATTCAGATGCCTTCTACTACTATAACATACTTTCTTTTACTCCTTCTCAAAGGAAAAGTGGCCCTAGTCCTTGCCAAGGTAAAACCTCCTTCTTGTACAAGTGACTCCTTTCCATCTCATCTTCTCCAGCAGGCTACACATTCACTAATTTTCAATTTCTCCCTGTCCATAGGCTGCTTTCCTACTGCTTACAAACATGCCCATGTCTCCCCCATTCTCAAAAAAGCCTCACTTGATTTTTTCCAGTCAGGCTATAATCTCACATCTCTTCTATCTTTTGTGTATTGTTTGTTTGTGCTTTGTTTTTAAAGAGTACCATGACATCCCAAGGGTGATGTCTTGATTTGTGCATGAATTAGATTTAAGAGAGGAGAGTTGCTTAGAATTATTGGGCTTACTCTCTTCCAAAGTCAGCAAAGTTCAATGGCAAGATAAATGAGGATGACTGTTGATGGCCCAGGAGGCAGATGATGACCTTGAAGTCTTTGTTGTCTGATCAAGCTCTAAATGCTCCACAGTACCTGCTTCAGCCACCTTCATGGCCATTGGTACAAATTGTTCTCATATGTACATTCCTTTGGGGGAAGTCTTCACATGCCCGCCCTAACTCACTGATGGATTTGAGATCTGGTGGTTACCCTAAATCTGGTTAAGTCTGTCTGCCAAGACGGTTTTACTAGGATATGACCAGTGTACATACCACAGCTTCTTGGGGCCCCAGGTGAGAGTTAAGTACCATGTGAAAACCAATGGTGGATAATCAGACCTTAAAAAAAAAAAGGCTAATCCTCTTTGAGAACCCATATATTCCCTTCTTGTGCATAAATTTCTTGAAAAGACTATCTATAACAGATATCTTCACTTTCTCTCCTCTTACTCTTCTTTATTCTGTACAGTTAGGTTTCTAATCTCTTCATTCAATGAAAACTGCTATTTATGAAGTCACAATTCATTTTCTATCCTGTTTTCTCAGCCCTTATTCGTTTTAACCTCTCTGTAGTCCTTGAAATTGTTTGTCACCCTCTTCTCCTTGATTCTATTTCTTCTTCCTAGGTTTTTAGGACACTACTCTCTCCTGGTTCTCTTCCTCTCTATTGAACTGCTCTTTTAGTCTCTCTGGTTGGATTTTCATCTAGATCATACTCACTAACCCTAGGTATCACATAGGACTCTACCTTGGGTCCTCTTTTCATCCTCCTCAGTACAACTACTTGGAGATGTCCTTAGCACCCATGGACTCAATTATCATGTTTGAACTGATGATTCTCAAATCTATTTATATTCTGTTGACTTTCAGTCTTTCATTTCCAACTGCCTATCAAACATCTCAGACTGGATGTTTAGTAGACATCTTAAACTCAGTAAGTCCAAAATGTTGGGATTGAAATAAAGTTAACTTAGACACAAAGGCCTGAACATGTTCAATGTATTAGTAAATCATGTATTTGCCAATAAATAAGATTTAGGCATCCCCAGAGAAGCTAAGATGTTGAATGAGGGTGACATCTCCCTTTTATAATTTTAGAGAAGCTATTTTAGGAAATAAGAAGGCAAGCATTGTAGAGGGAAGAAAATATGATTGGAAGGAAATTGGGAATGAGGGCTTGCAACAATTCCCTCTTTCCCTCCTGCAATGAAGAAATGTTCATTGTTTGAGTCCAGTTGCATCTGAAAGGATGGAGATAGCAAACCAGACTTCTTTGGAAAATAAACCAGACATCCTTGAAGGATAGCTTGGTGGTGTAAAGATACTAGAAGAGACTCCCTAGTGTCCACCTGCATCCGTTAAGGGTAACAGATGTCCTTGACTCAAGAATAGAATAGTAATTAACAGGACAACTGGATTTCTAAACTTAACTCATTATAGGCCAGCTTAATTTCTTAATTAAGTTCAGAGACAAAGAATCATGGCTTAGGCAATTATAGGATAAAATCAATTAATTGTAAATTGGACCAATTTTTTAAGAGACAGAATCAATTTGATTATTAAAAACCGAACTCATCTTTCACTCAAAACTCTCTCCTACTTTCCAGCTTCCTATAACTGTCCAGGGAATCAATGTTCTCTCAGTCTCCCAGGTTGTGAATATAGCTGCTATCCTTAACTCTTCATAACCTCTCATCCCTCTCCATGTACAATCTGCTGCCAAAGTCTGTCAGTTTAGTTTCTCAAAAATGTTTCCATTTCTTCTCTAATACTTCCACTACCCTGGTGTAGACTCTCATTGCCTCATGCCTAGATTATTGCAATGCTCCCCTTGGTTGGTCAGCTTGCCACAAATTTCTCCTCACTCTTGTCCATCTTCATTAAGCTCCCAAAGTGATTTTCCTAGTCAGAGTGTAGATTTCTGCATATGATTTTTTAACTGTTTATTTGAGGTTATGTTTTTGGATTTTGGTTTTATAAGATTATTCACAAAAATGAATAATATGGAAATATTTTTTTTGCATGATAAAACATGTATAACCCAGCCTGCCAGCACCAGGAAGGGAAAGGGAAGGGAGAGAGGAAGACAAGTTCCTATAACTTAGGAAAATGTATGTGGAAATTTATTTTTTGCAATTCATTAAAAAAAAAAAAGGATCATCTCCAAAGTGATTTTCCTAAAGGGCAGGTCCAACCATGCCACTTCCTTACTCAATAAATGCTAGTGGCTCCCTATTACCTCCAGGATCAAATGCAAAGTCTTCTTTGGAATTCTAAGACCTTCATGACCTATCCCTCACATTTCTAGTCTTGTTACACATTACACTCTTATTAGCTTCCTTGCTGTTCATGAAGAGGATACTTACTTTCTCAGCTCCTGTCATTTTTGTTTAAGTGTCCCCATGTTTGAAATGCTATTCCTTCTCATCATCTCTTCTTGGCTTCCCTGGCTTTCTTCAAGTTCCAACTAAAACCCCATCTCTATAGGAAGCCTTTCATAATTTCTCTTACTTTTAATAATTTCCTGAAGATGGAGTGAAAGAGAGCAAAATAGCCAAGCTCCCCTCCAAAAATATCTTGAAAGAGTTCTAGAAAATGCACCCGACTGAAACCTGATGGAGAAATTCAGAAAAAGTCACAGAGAATAATTTATTCAGCCTATTTCAGCATAACTAGACAGACAGACTGCTGAGTGTGCACTGGAAATGGATCAGTGGAAAAATATGTTGTATTGAAAGCCTATCAGTATCCAAGGGCATTCTATGCATCACAGTAAGAGGAGGTCCCAGATTAGAATGAGGGGACTCCCAGCCCTATACTGGTCCATTGTCATGGGCAATTGGTTGTTTTGTTGATCACAACCCAGTTTCTTGCCTTGGATCCTAGGAGGAGTGAGAATGGAATCTTCGTAGGGAAATGACATTTTCCAGGAGAGAACTTGAATTGTGTATGAAGAAAGGAGGAAGTTCAGAAATCAGCAGCAATAGTAGTGGTACTGCTCAGACCTTAGGCATTTGGACCAGCTTGCAAAAGAATTAACCAGGGTGAAAATCTTAGGTGAAAGAGGAGCCTATGATTATGCCATTTAGTGCCAACTTTCTAGTTTGCGGGAAAAGTCAAGCTTTCTAGCTTGCAGAATCCACCAGCAGACTACTCTTGAATAGACTCAAACCCCCATCAGGAATTTGCAGAACTCAGAATAAGGAAGAGGCAATAAACATTTATCCTAGATCAGATACTGTGGAAGTCCTCAAAACCTGAATATCCCCAGCCTGTCCTTGAGATCCTGGAATAGCATAACCCCCAACTGTAACTGTGAAAATGTGGGTTTCAAGACTGTGAATTGCCAAAACTGTAAAGATAATTTTTAGTGTCTTGATTTAAATAAAAAATAAGTGGTCGCCATGGGAAAAATTCCCAAATATGAAAATACCCAAGTCAGCTGGATTTTATGGAGATTTTAATTAATACAAATGAAGGAATTAAGGAAAGGGAGAGAGAGAGAGAGAGAGAGAGAGAGAGAGTAAGACTAGTCAGTCTTTAATCACTCACCATAAGATCGTTCTAAAGCAAAACTCCAGTCCTTCACTGAAATCTTCAACTCCTGAACTGAGTTCAGAGACCCAGTTCCTCCAACTAACTCCAAACTCCAACTAAGTTCAGAGAGCCAGCTCCTTTTAAAGAGAAATTTCTCTTATGTCACCTCCCCTAAATCTTCACATCTACCAGTCACAGTAGATGTTTTCCCTAGGACTATCCATTCTTAGTTCACATCTGCTTTTGTTATCACCTTCTCTGATTAGATTATATCTTCTGAATATTTCACATCTCTTTGCTAAGCTTGCCCTTTGTAAGTTGCTTGACCTTTTAGTGATTAAATTAACCTTTATAGGTACTTAGCACCTTTTTGTATTAGATCTAAAAATAGACCTAGCTTAGGGTTTTTGCTTCACTATACCTATGAGTTGGGGACTTTTCATTGTTCAGTAAGGAGTTTACAACTTTATCTTCCCCTAAAGTATGCCCAAGTATGGGTGGAGTAATGTTAAAGTTCCCAATACATTCCTGACCAAGTACCTTCATTTGTTACAATAAGGGAATACCATAACCAAATCTTCTAAGGTAGAGTCTGATCAGTTTTAAGAGTCACACAACACACCAAGAAACCAAAAACAAGATCAACCCAGAGCTTCTTTCTAGAAGTACCATGGAGTCTAGCCCTAATATCAAGTCTAATGTCAGGAAATAGGCTGAAAGAATGAGGAAAACTTATATTTCTAAAACATCCATCGATCAAAGAATTGAGTGGGCAACTAAAAATAATTAGAAAACCAACAAATTAAAAATCCCTAACTAAACACCAAAATAGAAATCTGCAAAATCAAAGGAGAAATTAACAAAAGTTGAACATTAAATGAATAAATGAAAATAAAAGTATAATAATAAAAATTAATTTAAAAAGTAATAAATAAAACTGAGCTTAAACAAGTAATAGCAATAATAAAATAGTTGAACTATAGGCTAATTTGATTTAAAAATAAAGAAGAAAGTCAAATTATCATACTCAAAGATAAAAAGGAAGAATATAAAACTAATAAAGATGAAATAAAAACAATTATTTGGAACAATTTTGCCTATTTACACACCAATAATCTAAATGAAATGGATGACATTTACAAAAAATATAAATTGTTCAGATTAGCTGAACAGGAAAATCATAGAAAAAAATTTTTATCTTAAAAAAGAATTTTCTTTCTTTTTTTTTTAACCCCTTCCTTCCGTCTTGGAGTCAATACTGTGTATTGGCTCCAAGGCAGAAGAGTGATAAGGGCTAGGCAATGGGGGTCAAGTGACTTGCCCAGGGTCACAGAGCTGGGAAGTGTCTGAGGCCAGATTTGAACCTAGGACCTCCTGTCTCTAGGACTGGCTCTCAATTCATGGAGCTACCCAGCTGCCCCCCCCCCCCAAGAAATTTCTTAAACTATAAATGATTTTTTTAGGAGAAAAATAAAGGAAGAATAGAAAAGTAGTCAATTATCAGAGATGAATTGAGATTAAATAATGGAAATTTGTAATGGACCAAATGGGCACTCCATTGAATGACTTTCTTCAGCAAACTGAGAATAGGAATGGAGAAGGGAAATTGTATGGGTAACTCAGTATTGAGGATTTGCAAACAATGAAAAGAGAATGGCAAGGGCATTAAACATATAAATAAATATGCCATTGGCCTGGGTACCTGGTTAAAAAAATACAGAGTGGAAGAATGAATGATGGACTGGGAGAACAAGGAGGGCTGGAGAAGTGTACAATGTCACAATAAAGACAATTTATAAACTGAGAAAAAGTAAGGGAGAGGGAGAACTGAAAGGACAGGAACTTATGGTCAGAGATGGAAATTTCAGAGATTGATCACAGGGAGGTAGAAGAATTTTGGGTGACAGTAAGGTAAAAGGAATTCCTAAGGTAAATCAGAGGGCAGTGCAAAGGGGATTTTATTCTGGGTCAAGAATGATACTTAGGAATAATAATAAAATATTATTATTCCCCACAAAGATAGGAGAAAAGATGCCAGTATGGAACACCACCGTTCTGTGAATTCTCTGTGGCCAATAGTCCTTGTGCAGCACACAGTATGATGGCATTGGATATGTAGTGGTATCTTCACTTTGATCAAAAAGTTTCAGAGCCCATTAGGGCTCAAATAGGAGATTGTCATTCATAGGAGAGGTAGCAAGATAACCTGAACCAGTGAAATGAGAGTATTTTCTGAAATGACTCATAAAGAATGAAGAATTAGGGGGAAGGGACTTTGAAAATTTGAATCTAGCTGTGCCATGGTAGCAGACATCTAGGGTGGAGATAATGCCCAGTCTTTGACATTATTGAACTAAAGCATGCTAGTAATCTGGGTGCTTGAGACCGTCAGTCAAACCAGTTTTCACCAGATCACATGGAATATTTGTCATAAAAACTGAAGATGCTGACAAATTGGGAGACCTTGAATTAACTTGAGTAATAAATCTCTAAGGATGAGAGCAGGAGTTGAGGTGAAGAGGAAGACCATGAGACAGGTCAGAAAGGAGAGAAAGAGACTTAGAAGATGGTAGATGACAAAAAGGACTGAGGCAGAGTGATAGAGATGAATGGAGTAAACCTAAGGAAGAAATTGCTGGGCAATTGGGGATTGGGAGGGAGAGCAGGAAGGGTTTGAAAGTGGCTGTAGAGAACAAGGAATAGTATGATTCCTCCTCCCAGTCCACTGTGTAGGGCGAACAGAATATCCAGCCCCTGAGAGAATGGCAAGAGGTGAAGAGTTAACCAGAGAAAACCAGGTTTCAATGAGTCCCACAAAAAAAGAAGGTGAAAGCAAGAGATCTAGGATAAAAAAGAATTTGTGAAAATAGAGCAAGGTGCAGAGAAAGAGGAAGCCAGAGTGTGGGCAGGGACTGGGGAAAATTATAAATAGAAATTCTGGGACCTCAGGCAAATGTGGTTGAGAAAAAGTCATAACTACTCCTAGGCATGGTTGGAATAGACTGGAGATGGAGAAAATGGATGTGAAAAAAGTTGAAAATTAGGGAGAACCAAGGTATTCAAAATGATCGAGGCAGGGCAGAGTTGAGTTTAAGGGAGTGAGAATGCTGGGGAAGGTGGTGGGAGTGCAGTGTGGGGGTGAAAGATTTTTTGTTTTTCTTTTATGCCTCAGCATCCAGAGTTTCTGATTCATGGGAATCAGGGTAGCAAGAAATGGGAATTTTGTGAGCTCTGGAATAGGAATAATTGAATAAGAGCCCTTAGGTGACTAGAGCCTATGACAGGAGGGCAATAAGGTAATGAAGGCAATCATGTCTATCTTCTGTTCTTTTTCTTTACCGCTGTAATCTACTGTTGTTCAGTTGTTTTCAGTCATTTGGGGCTTTTTTGGTAAAGACACTGGGGTATTTTGCCTTTTCCTTCTTCAGCTCATTTGACAGAAGAGGAAACTGAGGCAAACAGGGTTAAATCAGTTGACCAGAATGACACAACTTGTAAGTATCTGAGGACAGATTTGAACACATCTTTTTCACTTCAGGTCCCAGCTTTCTCTCCAACCTAAATGGTGTATCTATGTACCACTTAGCTGCACTACAAAAAATGAGTTATTACAGGGACCATAAATACATCTAAAGCAATAATGGTTTTTTTCCCTATGTAAATCCCAGACTTAGTAAAATTTAGGAATTGTTCAGAAGACGTAATAGTCATAAAAGCTCAGATATGTAAACTATAGGTAGTGAAATATCTTCATTAGAACAATCCTATATAGAACATAAGCCCCTCAAAGACAGATAATTTTATTATTTTTTCTTTATGTCTCCAGTACCAAGTACAAGGCCTGGGACATATAAATACCTGTTGAATTTAATTTAATTTAATAGACAGTACCATTTCACAGATAAAGAAACTTAGGTTTAGAAAGGTTTAATGGCTTGTGCAACCTAGAAAACTAGTAAGTGAACTATGGGAATTTCCAAGGCTTAGACTGAGATGCTTTTATTCCAAGGTTAGACTTCTTGTGACTATACTATGTTGAGTTGGGCAACTTAGAAGCTCAATGGATAGAGTACCTGTCTTGGAAAAGACTCAGCTCCCTGAGTTCAAATCTGGTTTCAGATACTAGCTGTGTGACCTAGGCAAGTCACTTAACTCCTTTTGCCTTAGTTTCCTCATCTATAAAATGAGCTGGAAAAGGAAATGGCAAACCCATTCCAGTGCCTTTGCCAAGAAAATGGGTCACAAAGAATTGGACACAACTGAAATAACTTAACAACAAAAATGTCAAATTATGATGGGAGTCAACAAGCTACAAAACAAAATATATGTAATTGCTGGTTAAAGGTATATATAATTACCAGTCCTCTGTTATGACTATAGCTTGTTCAAACTAAAATAAACACCCAGTATTTAGCAGGTTTAAGTTTAGCTGAATTTACTTTGCTGCCAAATAGACAATAATCACACACAATGTGATCCTTGGTTAACTATGTCATTTACATTAAGTAAAAGTTTGGATTCAATCACCTTTTTTTATATTATTAAAACTGCAAAAGAGGACATAAGTCATTTAGAAATCATAGCCCATTCATAGTACTGACCCTTGATCACAAGTTAAATTTTGTATCTAAGAGAGTGGATGTTTTCTCTCTTGTTCTGCCCTAAGTCATAAAAACCTCCTCATAAACATTGAACTATCCTTTGAAATTGATTTAGAAAAATACTTTCATAAAAATGTGAATTTTCCTTTAAGCCCAGAGCTGTTTTTAGTCGAGGAATTAAGTGAAAAAGGAAAATTGGTAGCTGCCATAGTGAGAGAATCTGGTGGTCTCATGTGAACTTTAAGAGAAGAGAAGAGAGATTCTTCATTTAGGAGAGAGACCTGTCTCATGGAGGGACCAACTGAAGAGAGAGCAGAGGAGGGGCAAAAAGTGATGCTGAGACATAAGTAAATGATAAAGAGGACTGTTTCTTAAAAACTTGATGAGAAAAAAAAGCCCATTACTCTAAAAAAAAAAACAACCTATCACACATAATCAAAAAGCTTACTGCAACAAAAACAAAACTCTACACCCATTCTCACCCACACTCATGCAATCGCAATCACTCTTACACATCCCAATCACCTGATCAAACACAAATTTTACATGCACACACATGTTCCAGTGCAAGAGAAAAGAGAATCTTCAATCAAAATCAGATGGCAGGCAAATATATTTCCAGAACAGGTGAAAGGAAGCAACTAGAAGGTCATGAACAAAAGGAAATCTTCTAGGACCAGCAAAGGATCTGAATGAACTATAAAGGACAGATAAAGAACTTTATCTAGGAACAATCTGGAATAAAGATCTTTGTTGGATGGGTCATGTAAAATAGTGTGCAGTGAACACACTAACTTCACATTAGGAACATACATCCAACACGCACACATCTCCAGGAAAGACGATAGATCCCATCAGGCAACATGTTACAAGGACATCTGTCAACATGAAGTATGGTACATGCCAACATTATATACCTAGGACATAACCACTGCATCCTGTCATAAATAAGCAGGACCCACAACAATAAAAATTTAAGAAAATGTAAATAAACCCTTGCAAGGGCTTGAACAGATGAAAAGGACTGACGGACCTTTTTTGTCTGGTTGATCCCCAAAAGCAAAACTCTTGTATACATGTAATATATGGATGCATATCATGTAGATATTGTATAGTGAAACTTACATGTACATAATGTAAACCACAGGGCAATAATCTACTAACACCACATAGAGATTAAAAATAGGAATACCACTAACAACAGTAGGACTAATTTTAAAAGATAAGACTAAGATTAGGGACAGTGTAGACAGGGCTAATAAGGGAAGTTTGACTTTTAGGGAGCCAGCAGCAGGGACAGAGCAGATTAAGAATAAAATTTAGGAAAAGTAAGACTTTAAACAAGGTTTCAGCTAATTAAGAAAAATAACAAAAACAAAGTAGTATAAGGATTTGCAAAGTTATCATAATTCAAATGTATCAGTAAGAGATTGTTGCCAAGTAGCTTTAAATCAATTGTTGCAAATTGGTCTGGGACATTGTTGGTCCAATAACTTTATTCAAATGTGTCAATTCCATGTAACCCAGAAATTATTTACCCAAACCTTTCCCCACCCAAATCCTGTCTTAGAGTACAGTTAGTTGAATTAAATTAAGTGTAAAAGATAGTTTAGGGAAAATAGATTTTTTTCTTGGGGGGGGGGATACAAAAATAGATAAAAACCTAGTGGTAAGAACAATAGCATTAAGTCACATGTTTAACTCCTTTGTGTTGTCTGGGTGACAAAATGCACTAGATGAAAAGGGACATTTGTAAGATAAGAGAAGAGAGATTCTGCATTTAGGAGAGAGACCAGTCTCTAGGAGGGACCAGCTGAAGAGAGTGGAAGAGGAGTGAAAAAAAGCTGAGAATTCTAAGGAAGAATCAGAAGCTTGAAATCGAACTGACAGCTCACTTCCAGCCTGGGAGGTAGAGGAGAAAGGTAGATTTCCTGAAGCAAGAAGAAGCCTATTTCTTTGGGAACTTACTATCCCTTCTGAAATCCTGAATCCCTCCACTAAGACTCTCAGTCACAGCTGTCTAAAATCCTCAAGAGGGTTTGTGGATTTGGACTTGAACAGAGTCATCCAGACCCTTTCCTGAGGTTTCTCTCTTTCTCTCTCTACCTTACCTGTCTCTGGACTCATACTTTCAAGGTCTAGCTAGTTGGAGAGTAGGGGCAAGAAAGCAGTTGACAAAAAGGGAGAGGTTGGGACTGAGAAGCCTGTGACCTCCAGACTCTGGGGGGCCAACCTGTAAGAGGGGAAAATCTTTAGGGTTTCCCTTTTACCCACTTTCCTGCCTCATATCCCTGCCATCCCTTTCCTACTTTAACCTGAATAAATTATTTGACATTTAGGATTTGGGGTTTGGGCTTGTCTTTAAATAATATAGCTAAGGGGATCGAAGATTTGGGAGGGTCACACTTCTCATCAAGAGAGGGTTGATCTCCAGACCTCAGTGATTCAAGACTGGCTGACCAGGGGAACTGACATCTTTCCTTGGCAGCTGATCACTTCTAAGCCTCTGAGAAGGCTGACAGTTAGTGCCCCTTTGGGTGGCAGAAGTGTAAGAGATCATCTTGCCTCTCAAAGATTTGATCTCAGGAGCCCTGGGCTCCTCTGAGGGAGGCATCTTGCTATCTCATCAGGGCAATCCCAATCTAGTCTCCTGTCCCCCATCTCCCAAATAATATCTCTGTGGGGAAATACTCCTTTTTCAAGGAGACAGGACTTGGTTTATCTCTCCCCAGAAGTAAGGAAGGAAAGGAACAATCCCTTCTTTCTTTCTCACCCCCTTTCCATCTTTCTCTCTCTCCATCTCTTCTCTTTCTTTACAGAGTGTGCATTAACTGGGACCAAACCTTAACTGGCAAGCATTCATTCATTCATTTGATAAGCATTTATTAAGCAGTTAATATGTGACAGACACTATGTTAGGTGATGTGCATATAAAGATAAAAACAAACCATTTCCTGCCCTTGAGGAATTTACCTTCTTTTGAGGGGAAACAGCATCACATATGATGAGTTCCTCATCTGCAAAATGATCTGGAGAAAGAAATGGTACTCTACTATAGTATCTCTGCCAAGAAATCTCAAATGAAACAATTGAATAAGATAGTGGTCATATAAGCAAAAGCAAGCCCCTTGATTTCTGAGCCTGAGCTTCTTCATCTGTATAATAGAGGATAGCTTGCCTCATGGGGTGGTTGTAAAGAAATTGTTTTGTAAACAGTGAAGTGCTATATAAATGGGAGTTGCAATTATTAGGAGGACAGCTAGGCCATATAGTGGATAGAATAGTGGATCTGAAATCAGGAAAACTCATTATTCTGAGTTCAAATTTGACCTCATATACTTCATAGCTCTGTGATTCTGAACAAGTCATGTAATCCTGTTTGCCTCAGTTTCTTCATATGTAAAATATGCTGGAGAAGGAAATGGCAAACCATTCCAGTATCTTTGCCAAGGAAATCCCATAATTGGGTCATGAGGAATAGGACATGACTAAAAAATGACTGAACAATAAAGCAACCATAATATATATATAGGGAAGAGAAAGTAAGCTAGTGGCTGGAAAATAGAATAGATTGAGTAGAATATTGTGTAAAAGTCTGGAAAGTTGACCTAATTTGTGATTGTGAAGTTTATAGCTTATCCCAGAGGCAGGATCCAGTCACTAGAGCTTCTTGAGCAGAGGAGTGACATGGTCGGACCTACACCTTAGGAGCATCACTTTGGCAGCTGTGTGGATTGGAGGTGGGGAGAGATTTGAAACATAAAGACCTATTATGAGGCCAGTCCAGTATTCCATATGAGGACTTGGACTAAGGTGGTGGTATTGTGAGAAAGTGAGGAGTCAAAGATGATACTGAAATTGCAAACATGGGAAACTAGAAAAAATGGTGGCTCTCTTGATAGCAGTAAGAAAATTCAGAAGAGAGTTAAGGGAGCTGGGGAGGTATAATGAGTCCCAATGAAGTACCAGAGTATAACCTATTAGCACTCTCTTCCTCTCCTTCTTATAATAGTATTCTTCCCCTCCCTCTCCCATGTGCCTCTTTATGTGGTATAATTTATCCTATTTTTCCTCTTCCTTCAAGTTTCTCTTGGTGTCATCTTCTATTCCTCCCCCCCTCTTTTTTTACATATCATCTTAAACCACTTAGCCCAACCTCTACCTATGAATAATTCTTCTAACTACTATGATAATGAAAACAGTTTTTGAGAATTACAAATATCATTTTTCCATATAGGAATATAAAAAATTTGACCTTACTGAAGCCCTTAAAAAATTTCCCCCTCTTTCTTGTTTACCTTTTCATTTTTCTTTTGAATTTTGTATTTGGACATCAAATTTTCCACTTAGTTCTGGTCTTTTTTTTTCTTTTTTACAAATACTTGAGAATCTTCTATTTTGCTAAACACCCATACTTTGCCCTAGAAGTATATAGTCAGTTTTGATGGGTAGAGATTCTTGGTTTTAGACCCAATTCTCTTGCCTTTCTGAATATCATATTCTAAGTCTGTGTGATCCTGACTGGGGCTCCTTGATATCTGAATTGTCTCTTTCTGGCTCCTTGCAATATTTCTCCTTAGCTTGGAAGCTCTTGAATTTGGCAATTACATTTCTGTCTTTTGTGCACTTAAAGGGTGATCTATGGATTTTTTCAAGGCTTCTGTTTTTTTCTAGGTTTTCAGGTAGACCAATGATTCTCAAATTGTCTCTCCTGGACCAGTTTTCCAGGTTCATCATCTTCTCAATGAGATATTTCATATTTACTTCTATTTTGTCTTTTTTTTTTTTTACTTTGCTTTATTAGTTCTTGCTGTCTTGTGAGATCATTAGCTTCTATTTGCCCAATTCTAGTCTTTAGAGACTGGTTTTCAGCTATGATCTTTTGATTTTCCTTTTTTTGGTTTGGTCTTTCCTGCTTTTCATGGCTTTTTGCAGGTCAATTCTGGTCTCCAATTTGCTTATTATTTCATGTGATTTCTGGAGTCTCTTTTTTCAAGGGGGAGATTCTGTCTTTTAAACTGCTTTTTTCCTTTTGAATTACTTGAATTTCTTTCTCCTACTTTTCTTCCCATTGTTCTTCCATCTTTCTTACTTGGTTCTTGAACTCCAATTTGAGTTCCTTGAAAGCCTGTGACCAATTTCCATTTTTTTTGAAAGTTTGGATGTGTTTGCTTGTTTGTCACTCTTTACTATTGCCTCTGTACTCTGCTTCTTTTCTCCATAGAAGTTCTCCAATGTCAGAGGCTTTCTCTGTTGTATCTTACTTTTTTTGGTACTTGTAGATTGTAGTTCTTGAGTGATGGTGGCCATTGCTGTGTTAGTTTTATCTTTCCTTTTCAGCCAGAGGTCTGAGTGAGGCAGGCAGCTCTCAGTGTAGCAAGCTACAGAATGATTTTTGATCTGAGGCTATTTTTTTGAGTCTATGCAGTGTCTGCTGTGGGCAGCCTGTCTCTGCACTATCTCCACTCCCATGCTACACAGGTCCCAAGTTTCACTGCCAAGGCTTTTCACTGCCCTCAGGAGTAAGACTTAGCCAGTTCCCAAGAATTTAGAGATTGCCCCGACTTTATTCTGACTCTGGCATGGTAGGTGGTGTGTGTGTGTGTGTGTGTGTGTGTGTGTGTGTGTGTGTGTGTGTGTGTGTGTGTGTTTTCAGCTTGCACTTTGGTAGATGTAATTTTAGCCCATTATAGCATGGAAATGCCCAAATCCTGCCTACCTTCAAGGCTATGCCCTATGGTAGAGCCCCTTTCTTCATCTGATTTTGATTTTTGTCCTTTTGAGATACTTTGTTGTGATCAGTAGTAGGAAGAGTGATTAAATTTCTTCTACATTGCAGCCATCTTAGCCCAGAAGTCCTCTATTATTTTCTCATTAGTGTCTTCACCCAATCAATTGTTGGACTGTGGAAACCTGATCTAATGGAAAATGGAGTCCTTGTTAGTTTCCAGGGAGTATTTGAATTCTTGGCTAAGGTGTGTAATGAAGGAATTGGAGAAGAGATGGTGATGATGGGGAGAAAAAGGGAATGGGGTTGAGAGAGTGAAGAGATTGTTCTACTCTTCCCTTCTTTCTGGGGGGCAGTAAGCCAAGATCTGTCTCCTTAAAAGGGGAGTATGTCTCCCCAGAGAGTGTTTTTTGGGAGATGGAGGATGGGAGACTAGAGAGGGAATGCCTCAGTGAGATGACAAGATGCCTCCCTTAGAGGAGCCCAGGGCTCCTGAGGTCCAATCTATCCTTGAGAGGCAATATGATTTCTTATGCTTATGCTTCCCCCAGGGACATTAACTGTCAGTCCCTTTCAGGGTCTTAGGACTACTCAACTGCCAAGGAAAGATGTCAGTTCCTTGAGTCAGGCAATCTTGAATCACTGGGATCTAGAAGTCAACCCCCTTTTGGGGAGAGGTGTGACCCTCCCCAAATCTTCAATCTCCTTAGTGTTGTTTAGAGACTGGCCCAGACTTAAATCTTAAATATTGAGTAATTTATTGATGTTCAAGCAGGGAAGGGGTGGCAAGGGTATCAGGTAGAAAAGTGGGGAAACAGGGAAGCCCTACAAATTGTCCCCTCTAAGCAGGTTGACCCTCCAATATCTAGGGGTTCAAGGCTTCTTACCCTTGACCCTTCTTTCCTGCCAACTGCCCTTTAGTGCTTACTCTCAAGCTAACTAAATTTTGAATATAGGTGTCCAGGAACAGGTAAAGAAGAGAGAGACAGGAATCCTTGAAAGGGATCTGTGGATGGCTCCCTTCAAAAGTCCCAATCCACAATCCCACTGAGGACTTTGGACTGTTCTCACAAAGAAGAGTTTGATTGGAGGTATTCAGGGGTTCAGAAGGGACAGTCGATTTCCAAAGAAATAGATTCCTTCCCAGCTTCAGGGAATTCACTTCCCTCCTCAGGTTCTTAGCTGGAAGGGAAGTTGCTAGTTGAATCTTCAAGCTTCTGATTCTCTCCTAGAATTCTCAGTTTTTTCTTCTTGTTCCTCCCCCACTCTCTCTTCAGCTGGTTTCTGTCAGAGACTGTTCTCTCAGGGATGTAGAATGTCTCTTCTTTTATCTTACAGGTGACCTGGAAAATGTTATCCTTTCATACCTTGGCAATACACAAAGGCTAGAGTCCTTTTTGGTTATCCCTTGGCTTCATTCATATCCAGGGGAATTTGGTGATTAGTGGAAGAAAAAATGATAAAAGGAAAGCCTCGAAGCTTCTTCACTCTGATGTCTGAGGAGTAAGTTATTTTGAGAAATGGACTTCAAGACCTCAGCCCTGTGGAAGGAATCATCTTGCAGAAAAAAGTGCTACCCACAAGCCCTGTAGTGATCTAGAACCCTGAAGGGAAAGGTAGCTTTTTTGGATCAGAGCAGAGAAGGACCATAATATCAATAATACATGTTACATACAAATTCCCTGCCATTGTGGGGTCATACATAAAGATATGGAACTCTAAATATAGGTATTTAACTTAAGATCAAACAGATATTAATTCAGAGTTTCTTGTTTGGAATTAATTAAATTTCTCTCTTTTGGTAATTAAGAATTTAATAAAATAGAGGCAATTTTCTAGTTGGGTTGGTACAACAATGTCATTAAGAGGTAGGAAAGAACTCATAGAATATATGCAGATAATTGGAAATTAATAGGAATACATATACATGTAAGAATGTTTCTATAATAGGAAAAATGGTAGTTGACTTTTAAAATCTCTTTTTGTTTGTTTTTTATTCCAAATTTTACAAAACCACATGGAACAAGCATTTCATATTCAAAGAAAAACATTGAACATAAATGAAATCACAAATCTGTTATATATTTAGCTTACTTTTCTTCATATCTACATAATTAATCTCATTGACGAGTGTTCTAGCCCCTCCTCACCCTCTCTGCATCACAGAGTTGTCCAGGAGCCCAACAGGTAGATATCAATTAAGTTGTTCATATTTCATCTTTCAGTTTACTTTCTGGAGGCAAAATTCACAGTTCATTATCCCAGCATTAATATTGTGGCTGTGTATCTCCTTGTTCCATTCATTTTATTGGTCATTATTTTGTTGAGTTCTTTCCAAGTTTTTTTTTAATAATCAGTCTATTCAAATGATCAAATTAGCTATTATCAGCAATACAATGAACCAGGACAATTTTGAGGGACTTATGACAAAGTATATTTCCTATCTTCAGAGAAAGAACTTTTGGAGTCAGAATGCAGATGAAAGTGTATGATTTTTTACTTGTTTGTTTAAATCTATGTTTGGGAGTTTTGGTTTTATAAGATTATTCACTTACAAAAAAAATGAACAATTTGGAAATATAGTTTAAGTAATAATACATGTATAACCCAGATTGAATTGCTTGCCAGCTCTTGGAGGATGGAGGGAAGAAGGGAGACAATTTGGTTTATATAGCTTCAGAAAACTTATGCAGAAATTTTGTTATTACATGTAATTTGTAAAAAAAAAAATAAAAAGATAGTAATTTATTTGGTCTCTTTGCTAAAAAATAACAAAATAAAAAATAAAATCAGTCTATTCATCATTTCTCATAGCACAGAAGTATTCCATCACAATCATACACCACAACTTGTTTAGCCATTCCCCAACTGATAGGCATTTTCTCAATGCCCAATTCTTTGCCACCACAAAGAGAATTGCTATAAATGTTTCCAAACATATGAGTTCTTTGCTTTTTTCCCTGATCTCCATGGTAAACAATCCAGTATTTCTGGGCCCAAGGACATACACAGTTTTATAACTCTGGGTAAAATTCTAAATTGCTCTCCAAAATGGTTGTATCAAGAGTATCAAAAGAATTAATGAAATATAGAAAGGTAGTCTAACAGCAATAGATTTCCAATTGTATTATTAAGCAATATGTATCCCAACTATTTGGTACTGGCTAAGAAATAGAAAGGTAGATCAGTGAAATAGAACAGACATACAACAGCAGTAGATTATAGTAATCTTATATTTAACAAAAGCATAGATCCAGATTTTGGGGATAAGAAATCAATATTTGGTTAAAATTGCTGAGACATCTGAGAAACTAGTTTGGCTGAGAAACTAGGTATAGACTAATATGTTACACCATTCACTAAAATAAGATCAAGGTCCCAGTTTGAAGATCTCCTAATCCAGCACAGTTTTTTTGGTAATCCCTTCCTGCCTGGTACCCCTGCTAGGAAGACATTATATTAAAAATGGGGAAACCTTTCAGCCTTGTTGGAGTTTTCTCCTGTGTTGTAACCCTCATTCTCTCAGATGAGTCTTTAAGCAGACCCTGTTCCCAGATTCCCAACTCTGTATGGGAAGAGGTCTATCCCCAAGTCTGAGAAATGGGAATCCCTGGAAAAGCAATCCATGCAGACCTTGTGATTGTCCACCTGAAAGATCCTTGCAAGTTCCCACATAGGAAACAACACCATATCAGCCAGAAACTAGAGCAGGACTGCAATCTTTTCTTTTCTTTTCTCTTCTTCTCTTCTCTTCTCTTCTCTTCTCTTCTCTTCTCTTCTCTTCTCTTCTCTTCTCTTCTCTTCTCTTCTCTTCTCTTCTCTTCTCTTCTCTTCTCTTCTCTTCTCTTCTCTTCTCTTCTCTTCTCTTCTCTTCTCTTCTCTTCTCTTCTCTTCTCTTCTCTTCTCTTCTCTTCTCTTCTCTTCTCTTCTCTTCATTTCTTTTTCTTTTTTAAAACCCTTACTTTCCATCTTAGAATCAATAATACCATGTATTAATTCTAAGGCAGAAGGGTGGTGAGGCTAGGCAATGGAGGTTAGGTGACTTGCCCAGGGTCACAGAACCAGGAAATGTCTGAGGTCACATTTGAACCCAGGACCTCCCAACACCAGCCCTGTCTCTCTATTCACTGAGCCACTTAATAACCTCAAATGCAACTTTTGATAGACAAGTTTCTTCAGCACAGGCTTCTAGTATCCACCCATTCTCCCTACAGTATGCTTACCCTTTGTGTAAAAAAAAACCCAAAAAAACAAGAAGGGAATGAATATTGGATAGTGCAGGATTTAAGGACTGTCAATAAGGCTGTAATCTCTAACTACCTATTGTTCTGGGACAGCTTGGTTTTCAACCTCAGACCTAAAGGAGGTCTTTTTTTTGTGTGTTCCCCTACACAAGGACTCTGTTTATTTTTCCTTTTGCGTGACTGTCATCAGCCAACTCCCTCCCATCACAGTGCATTTGGAGAGTCCTTTCCCAAGGATTCAGGGACAGCCACCATCTTTTTAGCAGTGCACTTAGCAAGGACAACTGTGTGGCCACCCAATATGTAGATGACATCCTTGTCTATAGCCCTGACTTTGAATCTTCTCATGCAGACACTGTCAGGACCCTATACTTTCTGGGAGAAAGGAAATGCAAAGACTCAGTAAAAAATTTCCAATAGAAGGTATAATACCAAGGGCATGAACTAACCCACACCTCCCAAACCCTAACATAGGAAAGAAAGAAGATAATTCTTTACATCTCTGCTCCAGTGACCAAGAAATATTTTAGGACCTTCCTGGGTATGGCAGGCTTCTGCAGGATCTGAATCCCTTATGTTGGCATAATTGCCAAGTCGCTGTATGAAGTAACTATAGGCTCTGACTCCCAGCCTCTGCACTGGGGACCTGATCAACAAGCTGCTTTCAGTACCTTCAAAATCAAACTCAAGTCTACCCCGGCATTAGCTTTACCCAACCTTGACAAACTTTTCTCTCTGTTTGTGGATGAAAGGGGGGTAAGCTTCAGGAATCCTTACTCAGACCTTGAGATGCAACCCTCCCTCCATGACTTACTTTACTAAGCAGCTAGACACAGTAGCTCCACTATGGCTTGCCTAAGCTATTGCAACCACTGCCATGATGGTGGAGAAGGCTGCCAAACTGACTCTTGGGCAGCTCCTTTTGATTCAGACTCCTCATTGGTTCTAGTGTCTTTGAAACAAAAGGCGACAGTGGCTGACCAGTAACAGACTAATAAAGTACCAAGCCTTGCTCCTAGACATACCTGATCTGACTTTGAAAGTGTGCCACACCTTGCCAACTATCAGATTAGCTGTTTCTCTCCCCTCCAGGCAAGTACACAGAACACTTGGTTCCCTCTTCTCTTTTTTCATCTATATTGGCTGTTGGAAGTCAGTGATGACCCCTATCTCACCAAGTAATACAGGACCCTGTGCTCGACCCTCATCCTATGCCACTATTCAGAAGGAAGTAGTTCCAGAAGACTGACTTCCACTCCTATCCCAGTTCCGGGCTCTGTGTTATTTGAAGTGAAGAATGAAATGTCCAACCAACCCTGCCAAGTAATTGTATACACACACACACACACACACACACACACACACACACACACACACACACACAACAGAGAGATAATAACTAGTTGATTAGAATGGGGCTACCTTTCATAAAAGAGTTGCTTAGATCCACAATTTTGAGAAAACTTAGGTCATTAGTTGGGGTCTCTGTCCAGTAAGTACAGGTGGTTCAGTTCCCAGTTACATTGGACTAGGTTCAAACAATGCTCAAATTCCACATCCACTGCCTTTTTTAGAGTCTTTGCAGAAAAGAGCAAAAGGGACCTAAAGTTGTCCGAGGTTTGCTCCTCTCCCCCATCCCTACACTTCCTCCCCCCACCAAGTGAGCAAACAGAGTGAACTATGGATAAAGCCATACAGACCAAAGTGGACCATGGGTAAAGTGGAAACACAGGGCAACAACTGCCCATACAAATGACCCTTTCCTTAGTAACTAAGCAAGATAAAGAGCATTGCTGAGAACCCCTACTCACTCTCACCTTTGTAAAAATAATAAAGCAATGGATTGATTATTAGTTATAAACTGATTTAGATACTCTGCTTGCTGTGCTCACAAAAAAGCTCATAAGTAAACTTCTCTTCAGGGTCAGACACAAGGACACTGAAGAGATTCGTGTTATAAAAAAATAGAATATTTATTGAAATATAAGGATAAAAAGGATTTCTAATTCTAAGGGATTCTAACTCCACCCAAATAAAACTCCCTGGTTCCACAAGGAATTGCTTCTCCTGTGTCCACAGGCTACACTGATCCTTCCTTATCTGACTAACCCAAATTTTTACTATTCTAAATAAACTAGCACTATTATAGTTATAATTATTAACTTGTGCCTCCAATTCATAAAAATAACAAAGGTCAGCTGGCCGAATCTCAGCAAGAACCAAGTTAGGACTCTGAGCCTTAACAGACTCAGAGTCCAAACCAAAGACCAGGTCTTCCTTTGGTCTTCTCAGATATAAACAATCTATAAAACAGCAAGAGTCAATAGTGTTTCCCAAGTTGAAAAACAAAACAAAACACTGAGCTCCCTCCTTTTCTTCTACCTCAGACAGTGAGAGAGACAAAAAGATGTTACCTCCTCAAGCCCTCAGAGAAAGTCTAACTCTGCCAACTGCCACAGAAAAAAACAATTACTGTCAACATTTGAAATTGACACTCTGTCTTAGAACTACTTCAAATTCCAGTTCTTTCTAAAGCCAGCTTCTCTACTTCTTATCTCTAAACTAATATAACAAGACCAAAATTTTAATATCATCCTTATACCTTTACTCTATTTCTCTCCATCTTTCCTTATTTTGACTCAATTACTTACCAGAATAGGTACTCTGTTACTATATTCTCTCTCACTCTCTCTCTCTTTTTTAGACCCTTACCTTCTGTCTTGGAGTCAATACTGTGTATTGGCTCCAAGGCAGAAGAGCAGTAAGGGCTAGGCAATGGGGATTAAATGACTTGCCCAGGGTCACATAGCTGGGAAGTGTCTGAGGCCAGACCTCCCATCTCTAGGCCTGACTTTCAATTCACTGAGGCACCTAGCTGCCCCTATATTCTCTTATAATAAAGTTTGTTTCCTCAAAATGGAGTCAGTTTGAGCCAACAGTCAATTTTTTGAACAAGACCCCAACTAGTATTAACTACATCAATATATTTATACTTTTCAACTTTAATACTTATGATTTGGTTTTCTTCTCTTTTTTAAAAATCAGATTAACCAGTGGTTTATCAGTTTTGTTGATTTTTTCATAAAACTAACTCTTAGATTTATTTATTAATTCAATGGTTTTCTTACATGTATTTCATTGTTCTGATCTTTAATTTTTAGGATTTCTAATTTGGTGTTTATTTAGGGATTTTTAATTTATCTTTTTTTCTATTTTTTATTTTATTTCAGTAACAAATTTACATATAAATTTTCCAAAGTTGCATGATTCATGTTGTCTCCCACTCCTCTTCCTCCCCCCTTTTGGAGTTGAGAAGCAATTCCACTGAGTTATACATGTATTATCTCTCAATTCCCATTTCCATATTATTCATTTTTGTAATAGAGTAATCTTCTGAAACCAAAACCTCAAATAATATACCCATATAAACAAGTGAAAAATTGTATGTTTTTCTTTTGCATTTCTACTTCTACAGTTGTTTTTCTAGATGTAGCTAGCATTCTTTTTCATAAGTCCCTTGGTATTGTCTTGGATCATTGCATTGCTATTAGTAGCAAAGTCTATTAATTTGATTGTCCCATAATGTTTCAGTTATTCTGTACAATGTTCTCCTCATTCTGCTCATTTCACTCTGTATCAGTTCATGGAGATTTTCCCAGCTTTTATAGAAATCAAGCAGTTCATAATTCCTTATAGCACAATAGCATTCCATCACCACCATATACCACAATTTGTTCAACCATTCCCCAATCAAAAATCATCCCTTTAGTTTTTAATTTTTTTTCCACCACAAAAAGCTCAGCTATAAATATTTTTGAACAAACAGGTCCATTACCATTTTTAAAGAAAATCTCTTTGGGATACAGACATAGTAGTGATATTGCTGGATCAAAAGGCATGCATTATTTTAAAATCCTTTGGGCATAATTCCAAATTGTCTTCCAAAATAGTGAGATCAATTCACAACTCCACCAGCAATGCATTATTGTCCCAAGTTTGCCACATCCCCTCCAACATTTATTATTTTCCTTTACTTTCATATTGACCAATCTGCTAGGTATAAGATGGTACCTCAGAATTGTTTTGATTTGCATTTCTCTAGGAATTTAGAACATTTTTCATATAATTTTTGATAATACTGATTTCTTCATCTGAAAACTGCCTATTCATATCCCTTGATCACTTGTCAATTGGGGAATGACTTGGTTCTTATAAATTTGACAGTTCTTTATATATTTGAGAAATTAGACCTTTGTCAGAGAAATTTGTTGTGAATTTTTTCCCTGGTTTGTTGTTTCCCTTCTAATCTTGGTTGCATGGTTTTGTTTGTATAAAAACTTTTAAATTTCATATAATCAAAATTATTCATTTTACATCTTTTAATGTTCTCTATCTCTTTTGGTCTTAAACTTTTCCCTTTCCCATAGATCTGACAGGTAAACTATTTTACTTTCAAATAATTTACTTATAATACCACTCTTTATGTTTAAGTCATATACCCATTTTGAATTATTCTTGTTATAGGGTATGAATTTCTGCCATACTGTTTTCCAATTTTCCAAGCAGTTTTTGTCAAATAGTGTGTTCTTATCCTAAAAGCTGGGATCACTGGGTTTATTGAATCTTAGATCTTTTCCTAGTTTTTAAAATTGTATTCCCAATTTATTAATCTTTTCTTTATTTTATTAATATAAGCATTTGAGATATTAATTTTCATCTAATTATTGATTCTGCTGCATCTTACAGGTTTTGATATGTTGTTTCATTATTATCATTGTCTTTAATGAAATTATATATTGTTTCAACCATTTGTCCTTTAACCCACTCATCCTTTAACATTGTTATTTAATCTCCAATTAGTTTTCACTTTTTATTTCCAAGACTCTTATTATACACAATTTTTAATGCATTATGGTCTAAAGAGGATGCATTTAATATTTTTGTTTTTCTACATTTAACTATAATATTTTTGTCTTGATAGAAGGTCTAAAAATCTTCTTTTAAATGAGCATAAGAAGACAAAACAATGCCATCTTAAGAATATAGTTAAGGAGGATAGAAACAAGATCTATGATCTCATTAGTATATGGAACTTCCAAGTGTGAAAATTGTCTACCAATGAAGGTCAGCACTTTCTCTGAAACTTTACTAAGAAGTTAAATGACTTGCTTAGAGTCCTTCTGTTAGCATGTGTCTGAAGTAGTACATGAACTTAGACCTTTCTGTCTTTGAGATTGATTATAAATCTACTATGCTAGTCAATTTTTCCACATTCCTATAATATTTCCCTATAAATACTTCAATCTAGTGGTCAATGAATCTGGATATTTCTTAAATATTTCTTTCTTCACCTACATTTTATATTTCTATGGGATCTAGTTTGATGCCTGATTTAGATAGTTAATTTCTCAGACGTTGCCCAAGGACTACCCTCCCTGCTACTCCAACCGTGGACACATGCCAAAATGTTGGCGAATCTGTTCTAAATAAGAAAGAGTTAATAAGAACATGCTGTTGTTGTTGCTCAGTCTTTTCAGTTGTGTCCAATACTTTGTGATGTTATTTGGGGTTTTATTGACAAAGATACCAAAGTGGTCTGCTATTTCCTTCTTCAGCTCATTTTGCAGATGGGGAAACTGAGGCAAACACGGGAAGCTGTATCTTCCTGACTTGAGGTCCAGCTCTCTATCCACTACTGCCCCATGCTGCTATATAAAACCTTTTAGCATGATCTCTGAAAAGGATGTGCAGTAAAGAAGCCCCAAAAGCCCCCCAAAAGAAAATGATGCTTCTATTTATTCTATTCCATTGGTGGTAGTAATTTTTCATGCCTCTGTTGTGCTTTAGGAAAGCTTCTCCAAGATTATTAAGTACTTTGACTATTCATATACCAGTTAGAGTTAAGGCACTAGAATTATCATCCATCCTTCAGTTGGAAATAGACCCTTTCCCCATTTCTAAATTTGTTTTATTGCTGTATTGATCACGGCTCACTCTATGCTGAGAAGCTTTTACTTGTCAAGGACATGGGGGTGAGGCAGTTGTAACGGAATCTTCTGTGGGCACAACCTAAAGCTTTAATTTCATAGTGATGTGACATATTTGATTGTTTTACTAGACTCTAAAACATTGATCAATCCTGTTAATATACTAACCGCAATTGGATATATTCATAACTTTCAACTCAAGTAACATCACTTATGTCAACTGTAGGACAACCAAAACATAATAAATCAGACCTAATATCTTGAATATTAGGAGTGGAATCTTAGTATCACAATAACTGCACATGATGTGTTCTGCTTTTAACTTAATTTCCTCACTTAGCTACCATGTTTAAGTCTCAGTTTCAACCCTAGGGCTTCCTTGTCCTTCTTTTCTCCCTATCCCTTACTTTTCAGCTACGTTGTGTTTGTTGTTTCCCCCCATAAGAATGTAAGCTCCTTGAGAGCTGGGTCTAACTTCCTTTTTGTTTGTATTTATGTCCCAAGTATTTATCACTGTACCTGGCAAATAGTAAGTTAGTAAGTGCTAAATGCTTGTTGACTTGCCTTCCTCAAAATTATAAACTAGGAATCTTCCTGTTGGCTTCTTGCTACTAATACTACATGTCTGTAAAGCAACTTCCTAAACTCTAGCTCTTTAAAATTCTATTATCATGTGAAATAAACTGAGTAGAAGTGTCAGAGAACCTTTGGAAATAATTTTCCTCTTTTGGATCCTATCTATGATTTCATTGGCATAGAAAATTTGAAGCCATTTTCTTCACCAAAGATCATCTTGTTGAAGTCAAGCAAACCCTACTCATATTTTACCATAGGCACCTGTCATTGTTGCTCTTGGCCCTTCCACATTTATGAACTTTTACATATGGAACAGGCAGCCAGAGAAAAGGCATATATAAATTGTTGCATTGTTCATTCAAGTTATTTAACTTATACTCATTTCTCTTATAACTCACACATGTAAATAAAATATATAGTGGCATCCTAAGTAATAGTGTCTATGGCAAGGATGGATAATTAAAACATAGACAGGTGCACATCTCTCCAAGCCTTTTCCAGAGAGATTATAATGCAATACTTGCATGCATAATTAGGCTGGCTAGTTAATTGTTTTGTGTGCTTGAGTGAGTTTTACCTCCTTGACTGCTATCAAACAGGATCATAAAATCCAAAAGTCCAGCAGGTGCCATGTCTCAGTTTTAACAAAAATAATGGAACTAAGAAAAATATTATGTTATAAAAATTTATATGATACACCTGCCATATAGCAAGATAATATAAAAAGGGCTACATGATTTCTAAATAAAGGATGATGCCATAAACAAATTAGGGGAGCACAAAATAGTTTACCTGTCAGACCTATAGATAAGGGAAGAATTTAGGTCAAAATAAGACATAGAGAATGTTATGAGATGTAAAATAGATAACTGACATCATTAACTTTAAAAGGTTTTGTGCAAACAAAATCAATGCAACTAAGATCAAAAGGCAAACAACAAACTAGAGAGAAAATATTTATAGCAACTTTCTCTAACAAAAGCTTCATTTTTTCAAATATATAGAGAACTGAATCAAATTTATAATGCATTCAAAGCATTTCCCAAGTGACAACTGGTCAGAGTAAGTGAACAGGCAATTCACAGATGAAGAAATTAAAATTACCTTTAGTCATATGAAAAATGTCCCAGACCACTGTTAAAGAAATGCATATTAAAACATCTCTGAGGTTTCACCTCATATCCAGTAGACTGGATAACATGACAAAAAGGGAAAATGACAAATGTTGGAAGGGATATGGAAAAACCAGAACACTAATACACCATTGGTGGAACTGTGAATTGATATTGCCATTCTGGAAAGCAATCTGAAACCATGACCGAAGGACCATAAAAGTGTATACCCTTTGACCCAACAATACCACTAATAAGTCTGTATATCAAAGAGATTAAAGAGGAAAATAACCTACATATACCAAATATTTGTAGCATCTCTTTTTGTAGAGGCAAAGAACCAGAAACTGAAAAGATGTCCATCAACTGGGTAATAGTAAACAAGTTGCCGTATAAAATTTTTTTCTTTTACAATCAAGATTTTATTAGTTCTTGTTTGGTCATCAGTACATATACACTATAACTAATTTGTATATTTAAAAAATGCTAGAAAAAAATCTAAAAATTATGTAGTTGTAATCCTTTTCTAAACTGTTTTTCCAGTGACTTTCTTACTAAGTTTGAAGGCAACTATCCCTAAAGAAGTTATCAAATACCAATATCCTAAATATGGATAGGGAATTACATCTTTTACAAAGCAAAATTCCCCTAATTCTGTATTTGATAAAACTACATTCATTATATACATTTTCCAATCTTTTATGGTACATAAACCAAGTTACTAGAAAAAAATTGTACCACAACTACCCAAAGATGACAATGTCACAGATAGCACACAATTTTGAAAGGAAGATCCAACTTCAGGGTAGTTTTATTTAGGAAAAAATTGTACTGTAAGATGGAAAACAGATGAATTCAAATAAGATCTTTAAAATTCATGGTCAAAATTCCAAATGGCCACCTAATGCTTCATTTAATGATGTAAAAACTGCTTATGGAATGTTAAACCTATGCACAAGACAGTGAACACCTTCCTAATCAACATTCTATTAATTTCTGGCCATATTAAAACAAAATACCAAACCAACAACAAGTACGTGATTTCACCACTTTAAATAGGATTCTAAATAAAGTCACTTTAGATTGGCTTACATTTATCTAAATGTTTTAAAAAATTAATGTAATGAGGTGGAATTGCCTCCTTAAAAATGTGTTTTAGAGCTACTAAAAAACTGGCATTTACAAAATAGTTGATAAAAATATTCCTCTGAATTGTACAAGAAGGGAGGTAACAGGGACAACTGTCAAAAGACTTGGTATAAGCTGTTATTCAGATTTGGTTTCTTTCTCTCCTGCTGAATCAGGGACTGGGCCCTCTTCATTTTTAGTTTCTCCATTTTCTGTCGGTAAATCCTCTTTGTTCTCTTCTTGGTTAGTCACTTCTGCTTCTTTTCTTTTTGCTCCTTTTTTTCCTTTTGTGTGAAAGTTTTTGTCCTCTATCCTTCCCAGTTGTCTTTTTGGGCTTAGGTTCAACCTTTGCAAGGACTGGTTTAGCTGACCATCTTGCTGACCTCCTCTTGGGCTCCTCCCTTACTTCCCCTTCTGCAGAGTTGACCTTCCTCTAGGGCATCTTGGCTGTGAGTGGGGATCAGCTTGGTCCCTCTCCTCAGACACGGCGAGCGAGCACCAGCGCAAGCTACTTGGATCTGGGGTGGGAGGGAAAGGGCCATGGCTGGGAACCCTTCTTTTCAAGCAGGGATTCTGGGCCTCGATGCTCCTCCTTCCACCACTGGGCTGCTAGGACCCCCAGCAGGAGCATTCTGAAAACTAGGTGGCGCTGTATATAATTTTAATGAAATACTATTGAGCCATAAGAAATGACAAACAAGATGATTGCAGAAAATACTGGAAAGACTTATATGAAGTGATATAAAGTGAAATAAGCAGAACCAGGAGAATATTTGTACAGAGTAACAGCTAAAATATGTGGTGATCAACTGTGAATAACAACTATTATTAACAAGACAAAAATCCAGGAAAACTCCAAGGGACTAATGATAAAAAACAATATCTACTGTCATAGTTGGAACAGACAGAGTCCAAATACAGATTGGAACATAAGATTCTTCACTATATTTGCTCCATGAATGCATCTCTAGGGTGAGCAATATGCATCATGTTTCACAACATAACAAATATGAAAATATATATTGTAATATGAATATGTTTACCACAACATATATCATATTGCCTGCCTTCTTGGTGAGGAAGGAGGAGTGGGAGGGAGAGAACATGGATTGCAAAATATCAGAAAATAAATATTTAAAATTGCATCAACATATAATCTAGAAAAAATAGAAATAGAATTTACACGATAGATTTCTTTATGTCTTATGGAATAAATATATATTTATGGTAATTTTAATAGCATATGTATTTCTAGAAATCAATAAGTGTTTAAAAAAGGCATACATGAAAGGATCTACAAAAGAAAAAGGCCTGGGTTTACAAAGCTTTTAATATATCCCTGCAAATAAATGTTAGTTATAGTTTTAGAAGATGAGAAAATTATACGAATCACAGTGAACTGGACTTGGGTTAAATCTTAATGTGATTGAGATAATTATGGATGTAGGATAATTTTCTTTTCATGTTATGGGCTTGAGTTCAAACCCCAGTTCTTCCACTTACTTCCTGTATGACCTTGATCCAAGTCACTTAACCTCTCTGAACCTCGGTTTCTTCCTCTATGGAATGGAGTGGAACTAGATGTCCTCTGATGTCTCTACTAGCTCTAAAGATCCAACTAGGTAGCATACCAAATAAGCCTGGGCTTCTGATTGGTAAAGGTCCACGATTTCTAGTCTGACCTAGATCCCTATGCTGCTATTTCCTGGTAATTTTCATGGTTTCTAGCTACAGCTCTGAAGAAACTAATTAATCCAACATTATCATCCCTGGAAAGGACAAGTCAAGTCAATCAATTGGTCTGTGATTCTGATTCACCATCCCCATTTATTCACTGATCAAAACACCCTTTCCAGTCACCATTCCCAAATATATGCTGTCTTCTTTATTTTTTGAAGGTGAGATTTTATTTTGTTTTTCTTCAATTTTATTTTAGTTTTGGTTTCAACTTCTCTCCCTCCCCATCTCCCACTCATTGAAAAAACAAGAAAAATAAATATGTTTTCATGTAAAACAGATTCTCAAATTAGCCAAAACTAAAAACAAAGGAAAGTAAGTGAGAAAGGAAAGGAGGAATAAAGAGAAAAGAAGAAAAGAAAAGGAGGGAGTGAGAAAAAGAAGAGAAAGAAAAGAAAAAAGAAAAGATGTTTCAGTCTTCTCTCTGAATTCATCACTTCTCTATCTGGAAGTGGATAGCATGTTTCATCATTAATCCTTCAGAACTATAGTTACTCATTGTTTTGATTAGATATCTTAAATCTTTAGGATATTGCTGATATTGTATAAATTGTTCTCCTGGTTCTGCTCATTTCACTTTGTGTCAGTTCATACAACTCTTTCTAGGTTTTATGAAACTATTCCCTTTACCATTTTATTTATTAATTTATTTTCAGATTTAATTTTCAGTTTCAAAATCTCTATGCCTTTTCTCCAGTGCATTCAGAAGGCAGGAAATACAATACTAATTATGCACATGAAATATGCAAAAATGTTTTCACTTTAGTCATGTTGTAGGGAAAAATTAAGTAAAAAAATTTTCTCCAATATGTACTGAGAGTTTGTCAGTTTTCTCTCTAGAGATGGATAGCATTTTTCATCATGAATCGTTTTGAATTGTCTTGGATTATCATATTTTTCAGAATAGCAAAGTCTTTCACAGATAATTATCATTAAAATGTTGCTGTTACTATGTACAATGATCTCCTGGTTTTGCTCACTTCAACTGACATCAGTTCATACAAGTCTTTCCAGGTTTTATGAAAATATTCCATTTATCATTTCTTATAGGACAATATTATTCTATCACATTCATATGCCAATAACTCGGTCAGCTATTTCCCAATTGTTGGGCAATTCTTCAGTTTCTAATTCTTTACTATCACAAAACATAAAGCTGTTATAAGTATTATTGTACCTTTGGGTCCTTTTCCTCTTTCTTTGATCTCTTTAGGGTATAGATTAATAGAAATATAGATGGATCAAAGGGTAAGCACAGTTTAATTGCTTTGGGAGTAGAGTTAGGAATTGCTTTGCAGAATGGTTGGAGTAATTAATTGTGCACTACCAATAGTGCATTTAAGTACCTGTTTTTCTACATCCTCTCCAGCAGATTTCCTTTTCCCCTTTTGTCAATGTAGTATTATCTTTCATTAGAATGTAAACTCCTTGAGACCAGAGATTGCCTTGATTTTTCTATTTTTATCCTCAGAGTTTAGTAAGAGCATAATAATAATAATTATATTATTATATTTTATTATTATTATATAATAACAATAATAATAATAAATGCTTTTTCATTCCTTCATTCATTAAGTTGTTCAATCATGCTTGGTCCTCTGCATGATTAATAGAGATGCTTGAAATTGCTGCAAAAAGACTTAGCAACATTTAAGAATTTTTAATGGAGTCTTTAAACTTGTTCAATACTATATAGTTTAAAAGTATACTTTTTAGTTATGGGCCATTGTTCAAAAATGATTATTTTATGTGGATTTTTGTTAACTGATTTCATAGAGATTTGCAGTTGAAAATAATTTCAGTGATCTTCTCAATCAATCCATACTCAAAAAGGAAGCCCCACTGGATTACTCCCAACAAGTGGTCATTATCTAGTCCTTGCTTGAAGAGGAAGGGGAATCTGTCACCTCTCAAAGCAGCCCATTCCATTAGTAGAAATCTCTAGTTGTTAGGAAGATTTTTTAAAAAAATACAAAGCCCATGTTTGCCTCTTTATAACTTCCCAACCATTCCTTCTGTCCTTGGAGCCAAGCAGAGCAAGTCTAATCTTTCTTCTGCATGACGCCCCTTCAAACACTTGAATACAGCTCTCATGCCTCTCTAGTGTCTTCTCTTCTTTAGGCTGAACACCTGCAATTCTTTGAACCACTCTATATGTTGAGTGGATTTAAGACCCTTCACCATCCTGGCTGCCTTTCTCTAGACACTTACCTTCTTACTGATCTCTTTCTGGACACTTACATTCTGTAGCAAGGGAAATTACAGGGTGCAAAGAGTTTGAGGGTTTATATATGCTTTTAACAGTTCTTACCGATCTCTTTCTGGACATTTAGCATCTTACTAATCTCTTTCTTAAACAGTGATGCTCAGGATTGAACACAATATTCCAGATGAGGTCTGACTAGGGCAGCATAGAATGGCAGATTATTACAGAAAGTGAGGCTTCTCTTTTTTTTTTTTTTGTTTTAAACCCTTACCTTTCGTCTTGGAGTCAATACTGTGTATTGGCTCCAAGGCAGAAGAGTGGTAAGGGCTAGACAATGGGGTCAAATGACTTGCCCAGGGTCACACAGCTGGGAAGTGTCTGAGGTCAGATTTGAACCTAGGACCTCCTGTCTCTAGGGCTAGCTCTCAATCCACTGAGCTACCCAGCTGCCCCCATGAGACTTCTTTTAAAGAAGTCCAAGATCAAATTAGTGTTTGTGACTGCCACTTTATATTGAGAGCTCAGGATGAGCTTACAATTTACTCAAAGCCCCAGATCTTTTAGATAAACTATTGCATGAAAATTTCACTTGTATGAACTTAAGTATATATCAAATTATATGACATTACATCATATATTACATCATATTGCATTATAAAACCATTAATATTTCATATATATTCACACTGTATGTGTATTATATTTGTATACATATTTGGCATTCTGGATGTATTTCTTTTATTCATTTGGACATTGTTCCCTCATATCCCTACAGCAGTGCTGTAAAAAACAATTCCCCAAACTGACTGATTATAGCTTCATGTTCTCCTTTCTCTAACTCTCTTTGAGGAATAATCAAGATTTGACAGTTTTAGAATCAGAATATTGAGCCTAAAGTCTTGACTTTTATAATTTTCCTTGAGTGCTTCTTCATTGAAAGAGCAAATCCTAGAATACTGTGGCTGCTCAGTAAACACCAAAGAGTTAATGAGTACCTGGAGCCCCAGAGTTCAGTTTCCCTGCTGCCACAGCTGTGTCTGGGGCTGCTGAGATGGTTGCTGTTGCTGCTGTTTTCTGAACATCCTAAACTAGGGGGTAAGGCATTTCCAGCCCATATAAAATGTTAGCTCTTCACTTTCCAAGGAGCCAAGTTGTGACTCCCTTCAGAGAGAGCTCTGACTATACATAAATCCCTTTGTAGATCTGCAGAATGAATGGTGCTTCCTGTCATCACCTGAACCGCCACCAAATTCTTCAGGGTGTAAAGAGTCCATTCCATTCAATGAGTTTCCCGGCAGGACTAGCTTAAGCAATATCAACTAAAGGAAAGCGAAAGTCTCAAAGCCAGAATAGTATAGTCTAGACTAGATTAATCAGTAGATTAGTATCTACCTACTGGGAGATGTTGAAGCCATACTTGGGAGATGTCCAGATTGGCAGCTGCTGCTAAACCCTTTTCTCTGAAGTTCTCCAAAGCTCATGGGTATGCCTGATGAAGACGAGAATACATTGTACAGGGATAACCACAATCCTATTCATATAGCACCTACTCTTCCAATCACTGTGCTCAATGTTTGGCAAATATTATCTTATTTGATCCTCATAATAATCCTGGGTCGTAGAGGTTATTATCATCCCCATTTTACAATTGAGGAAACTGGGTCGAACAGAGATTATGTGATTGCTCAAGCTCACCCAGTAATTTAAGTGTCTGAGGCTGGATTTGAGTTCAGGTCTTCCTTTAGTTTAGTTTAGTTCTTCTGCACCATCCAACATGTCTCCTCTCTTGTTACTACCCTTCATCACTCTTTTCAGGGCCTTTTGTTAGTAATATCTTCCACTTACCACTCTGCCCCAGGTCTGGGGAAATGAAAAGTAGCTTCATGGAACTCAAAATGTTAGGGGCTCTAAGGACCTTTTTTCTTCCTTCCTCTTTCTTTCCTGGTTATATCCCCTGATTCAATAACCACACACACACACACATACACACACACACACACACACACACACACATGCACGTAGAGTTTTTCTAATTCTAACCAAACCCCAGAAAAGTTATAATTAGGCCTAGATAAGAAAACCTCTAAATGCTGCTTTGTTTCATGGTTAATCTGGAACATTGGATTTGGCAATGTGGTTTAGTTTTGGATTTATTGGACTCTAGGATTCTAGAGAAAATGAAAAATTCCAAATTATTCCTAGTCTCTGGAGCTCTTCCACATGGATCATGTAGACTACAGACACAGTCTCCTACTTTAAAGAGAAGACTGGGGTTGTTTGATTTGATATCCTTTAGTTTCCCACTTCCATTCCTCAAAACTTCCTTGTAGCATCATTCTTTCTTTCCTCTTTGCTCTTGATCACAGAAGAGATATACCTTCTACTTCCTAAAGTTAACCCATTTACCTATGTCCATTTTCTCATTCCTTTCTTCCTCCTCTAAGATTTGTTCCAAGGATTGTCTCTTCCCTCCCAAATCTCTCCTTCTCTACTGACTCCTCATGTACCCATAAACATTCTAACATTTCTCCAATCTCCCCAAAACAAAAATCTAACATCTAAATGTCTGTCTCACCCTGTCACTATCTGGTCATTTCCCTCCCATTTATTTTTGAACTTTAAAAAAAAATTGTCAACACATTTTCAGAAAAACTTGAAAAGATTGGTATGAACAATGGCAAAGGGAATTGAGTGGAACCCAGAGAACAATCCATACAATAACAAAATTGTAAATGTTATTGGGGGGCAAGGTGCTAGTCAATGAGAGCTTCATCCTGGGAGCAGGTATAAGGAATTTACATAGATGTTTGGTGAGTTTGTTGAGTGCATGGTCTTGCTGTTTCTTCTAATTCTATTGTATCTATGCTTTCTTTTGAAAAAAAATATTTATTAATTTGTTGGTTACATTAACATTCCCAGGTATCTGACTCCTTTTCACATTATAGAAGGACTCAATATCTATACATAGATAGATATTATATGTAGATATGGGAATTGTTCTTGTTCTTATAAATTTGACAAAACTCTATATATTTTAGGTAGGAGACCTCTATCTGAGAAACTATCTATAAAAATGTGTTCCAAATTTTGTGATTTCCTTCTAATCTTGGTTACATTTGTTTTATTTGTATAAAATCTTTTTAGTTTAATATAATCAAAATTATCTATTTTTTCATCTTGCAATGCTCTCTGTCTCTTTATTTGTAAATTCCCCTCCTATCCACCTGATAGGTAATATAATTTCTGCTTTTCTAATTTGTTTATGATATCTTCCTTTATATCTAGGTAATAATAATAATATCCATTTTTTGTCTTAGTGAATGGTGCAAAATATTTGTCTGCATCTAGTTTTTACCAAAACACCTTTCCAATTGTTCCAGCAATTTTTACTAAATAGTGAGTTTGTATCCCCAAAACTTGGATCTATACTTTTGTCATATACAAGGTTACTATAATTTTTTACTACTGTTTGTTGTCTGTCTGTTCTGTTCCACTGAGCTAACTTTCTATTTCTTAGCCAGTATCATATAATTTTGATAATTATTGCTTCATAATACAACTTAAAATATATGTTAAACCACCTTCCTTCACATTTTTCTTTAATTCCTTTGACATTCTTGATCATTAGTTCTTACAAATACATTTTATTTTTTCTAGCTCAACAAAATACATTTTTCGGTAATTTATTTGGAATGACATGGAATAGGTAGATTAGGTAGGATTGTCATTTTAATTACATTAGCCCTGCCCACCCATGAACAATTATTATTTCTCAAATGATTTAAATCTGATTTTATTTGTATAATTATGTTTATGTAGCTCCTGGATTTGTTTTGGCAAATATACTCCCAGAGGTTTTATTCTGTCTGTGGTTATTTTAAATGAGGTAGTATCTATGTTTTCTTGTTATTAGATGAAGTAGGATTCAAGTCTGCTCTGATCTTGTGAGCTTTTGAAAGGCTGGAAGTGTGTATTATAAGATACAAGAATGAGTCTATATCAGAGTTTGTCAGCAGCTAAGTTCAATAAAAAGAAACCTGAAGAATCCTGCCTATCAATGAATTGGGTCTAGCTAAGCTGCTATTTTCTGAAGTGACTTTGTCCATTTGTAATGTCACATCTGGAAGTGAACTTGGTAGCAGAAATGCTTTGTGGTAACCATTTTAAATTTGAACTTACTGAACTGTAGTGAGTTTCCAGGGACTGAAGTAATCTGGAGTAAAGTGTGCCCTTGAATTAGGGGAGAATTTTTTTTCCTAAATTGCCAATCACAGGGTCAGTTAATAATAACAATAAGATCATAATAACCATAAGTGGTGACTGACTTTAAGGAAGAACACTGTTAAAAGTTTTCTTAATCTCTCCCTCCATCTCTTTACGAGGCAAGGGAGGATTTAAGATGGCCACATAGAAGGAGCAGAAGTTCAGACCTCTGAATACCCTTCCTTACTGATCACAAATTGAATGCTCCTAGGGGACTAACAGTCAAACCTAACAACAACACAGAGCTTAGGAATCCTCCTGGATTTAATTTAATTTAAAAGGTACTTAAAAGGTACCTGGACTTAATTTAAAAGGTACTCCCCCCCCAAAGCCAGAATCCTAGAACACTCCGGTTTAAGGGGAAGGCAGAAGGAAGGTGCCAGGATCCATTCCCCCCTCCCCCCACCAAGAGCACTTGGCCTCCAGCAGCAGCAGCAGGAACCTCTGGGCAGGTAAAGGCACTGGTCTGGAGAGTGTACCTTGTGGGCAAGGCAGTGCCAAGCTCGGAGCATCAAGCACAGATGGTGGGGAAGGAGCTGGAGAGGGAACTGGCAGCCTGGTCAGAGCTGTGGAGATCTTCCATACTAATCCAGCCTTCCATGAGGTCTTTGGCATCAAAGCACACCTAGCCCAACCCATCTGAACTTAATCCCATCAAAAGTCTTCAGAACTCAGGGAAGCCTAGGCTACAACACTGACTGCTGGACTTTAATCCAATCAAAAGGCTCCAGAGGACCAGAAAGGGAAAACTTCGACACTCCTCCCCCGGATACTGCACTGAGAGATCTGACAAAGCTCCAAGAGGGGAGACTGACAGAAAGCCCCAAAACCAAAAAAAAAATGAGAGGAGCAAGAGCACAGACAAATACGGGGAGCAAAAAAGGAGTAAATATGGGAAAACAACAGAAAAAGAAGAAAGAAATTACAACTGACAGCTTCTGCACAGGCAATGAACTAAGAACAAGCAATACACAGGAGGATGCAAGTAATAAAACAGAAATTCCAGCTAATTGGACACAGGCTTTGGAAGAACTCAAAATGCAATTTAAAACACAATTAAGACAGGCTGAAGACAATTGGGACAAGAATTTAAAAAGCTAAGATAAGTCATCTGGAAATAGAAAATAGTGTTTTGAAAACCAAAATCAACCAGCTTGAAAATGAGGCAAAGAAGATGAAAGAAGAAGCAAAGAAGATGAAATACGAGGCAAAGGACATGAAAGATGAGGTAAAGAGAATGAAAGATGACCTCCAAAGAAAATCAGACCAGAAGGAGAAGAATGACCAAAAAGTCAGGGATGAAATCCAGTCTTTAAGATCCAGAATACAACAAATAGAATCAAGTGACCTCACAAGGCAGCAGGACACTATAAAACAAAACCAAAAGAATGAAAAAATTGAGGAAAATATGAAGCATCTCATTCACAAAACAGAAGATTTAGAAAATTGTTTAAGGAGAGACAATTTAAAAATCATTGCCTTCCAGAAGACCATGACAAAAGAAAAATCATGGACACAATACTACAGGAAATTATTCAAGAAAACTGCCCCGATATTCTGGAACAAGAGGGAAAAGTGGAGATTGAAAGAATCCATAGATCACCTCCTGTTCTTAATCCCCACTGACAACACCCATAAATGTTGTAGCAAAACTGTAGAACTAACAGACCAAAGAAAAGATATTACAAGCTGCCAATAAAAAGTCATTCAGATACTATGGAACCACAGTGAGGATAACACAGGATCTGGCAGCATCCACATTGAAGGACCGAAAAGTATGGAATATGATATTCCAGAAATCAAGGGAACTAGGTCTACAACCAAGAATCAACTACCCAGCAAAACTGACTATATTCTTACAGGGGAAAGTATGGTCATTCAACAAAATAGAAGAATTCCAAGAATTTGTAAAGAAAAGACCAGACCTGAACAGAAAATTTGATGCCCAAGCAGAGAACTCAAGAGAATCATCAAAAGGTAATTAAAAAAGAGGGGAAAAAGAAAAACAAAACAAACAAACAATCCCCTCCCTTTTTAAGAGAGATTCAATAAGTTAAAATGTTATGTATCCCTATAAGAAAAGAGGTCATTGGTAACTCTTAAAAACTGTTGTTCTCACCTGGGCAGCTAGTAGAATTACACTTAGAGGGAACAGTGACAAACTATATAGGATGAAAGGACAATACATAAATAGGAATATAGATATATGCATGCATAAGTACATGTACATATATATACATATATATGTATATATATATATATACAACTAGAGCTAAAAAAAAGAGGTAATTACTAAAATAAATGAGAAAAGAAACAAATGGGGGTAAATTTATATATCACAAAGAAGCTCATGGTGGGAGAGGGGGGAACATCAATTCATTGGAAGGGTAAAGAGGTTGGAGATAGGAATTACTCAATTCTTATGTGCATTGAAATTGACCCAAAGAGGGAAGAACAATCTAATCCATTGGGACAGAGAATAGATTCGTGCCTTATAGGGGAGTAGAAGGGTAACAAATGGACTGGTGGGGTGGGAAGCAGTATAAGAGACGGAGAGGGAGGGAGGTAGTTTTAGAAAGACTACAGGGAAAATAAGGGGGGAACAAGAAGGGAGGGTGGTCGAAAGGGAAGTAAAATAAGGGTGGGAACTAGGGGGACTGATTAAAAACAAACATTGGTGTAGAAGGAAATAGTGAAAGAAGAAAAGGCAGGACCAGGAGTAGAAATCAAAATGCTGGGAAATACACAGCTAGTAATCATAACTTTGAATATGAATGGAATGAACTCACCCATAAAATGCAAGTGAATAGCAGAATGGATTAGAATCCAAAACCCTACCATATGCTATCTGCAGGAAACACACATGAGGAAGGTAGATATGCATAGGGTGAAAGTAAGAGGATGGAGCCAAATCAATTGGGCATCAAATGATAAAAAGAAGGCAGGAGTCACAATCATAATATCTGACAAAGCCAAAGTAAAAATAAATCTAGTTAAAAGAGATAAGGAAGGTAATTACATCTTGATAAAAGGCACTATAGACAATGAGGAAATATCCGTACTAACCATGTATGCACCAAATGGCATAGCGTCCAAATTTCTAAAGGAGAAACTAGTGGAGTTCAAGGATGAAATAGAAAAACTATACTACTGGGAGACCTGAACCTTCCTCTATCCAAACTAGATAAATCAAACCAAAAAATAAATAAGAAAGAGGTAAGAGAAATAAACGAAATCTTAGAAAAAATAGAGTTAGTAGACATGCAGAGAAAAATAAATAGGAACAAAAAGGAATACACCTTCTTTTCAGCAGCACATGATACATTCTCAAAAATTGACCATGTGTTAGGGCATAAAAACATTACAAACAAGTGCAAAAGGGCAGAAATAATAAATGCAACCTCAGATCACAATGCAATGAAAATAATTAGTAAGGCTTGTTTTAAAAAAAATTAAAAAGAGAGGGAAAGCACCACTGAGGGAAGGCTTGGGCTTTTTGGTATGGAGAGGGGGAAAACGAGGAGAACCCCCTTTCCACAAAGTGAGGTTCAGGGGAGAGAGCAAATGTAATGGGTTGGTTCAGAGAGAGGAAAGGGGGGGTTGAAGATTTTCTTCCTTCCTCCTTCCCTCCTTAGCTAAAGCTATTCTCCCCAATTCACTGTTGTCTCTCTTGTCCCCCCTCCACTATTCCTTTCACTCACACTCAGCTTGGGGAACAGATAACTTTAATGTTAACTCAGTCAGATAATACAAAAGGAATAACAGGCAGGGGAAAAGGAAAAGGAAAGTGGGAAAAGGGGGTCCCTGTCTCTATCTAAACCTTTTCCCCTCTCTCCTTGAGTTTTGGGGAGAACTCAGGCCTTGGCATCCTGAGCCCCCCCACCCCCCTCCCAAGAGAAAGTCAGGTTGACTCATCCCTGAGCAACAGGACTTGAGGTAAAATCTGTTTAGGTTTCTCTTCAGAAAGTCCCTTCAATTCAGAAGTGTTGGGGGAAAAGATTTCCAGTCACCAGCAGGAAAAGTAGGTAACCCTCAGGAGAAAGTCTTTTTCTACTTTCTCTTTTCGAGGTCTCCAGACTGAGAGACCTTCACTGCTCTCTCCTCACCAGAGTCTTCTCTCCTCAGGAAATTCACTACTGGGGCCCTTCCCCCATCAAGGTGATCAATTTCATATTCTCTTCAGTCTGGCACTTTTTCTCTAGTGCCAGCCCTTATCATAGGGTACATGGAGAGGTAAATCAAAAATTAATTGAAAATTAAACAATACGATTCTCCAAAACCGGTTAGTTAAAGAACAAATCATAGAAACAACTTCATTGAAGAAAATGACAATGATGAGACATCCTTTCAAAACCCAAGGGATGCAGCCAAAGCAGTACTCAGGGGGAAATTTATATCCTTAAGTTCATATATTAACAAATTAAGAAGGGCAAAGGTCAATGAATTGGGCATGCGAATTAAAAAACTAGAAAGTGAACAAATTAAAAATCCTCAGATGAAGACTAAATTAGAGATCCTAAAATTCAAAGGTAAAATTAATAAAATTGAAAATAAAAGAACTATTGATTTAATAAATACGACTAGAAGCTGGTACTTTGAAAAAACAAATAAAATAGATAAAGTACTGGTCAGTGTAATTTAAAAAAAGGAAAGAAGAAAATAAAATTGACAGTATCCAAGATGAAAAGGGAGACCTCACCTTTAATGAAGAGGAAATTAAGGAAATCATTAAAAATTATTATGCCCAATTATATGGCAACAAATATAGCAATATAGGTGATATGAATGAATATTTACAAAAATATAAACTGCCTAGATGAACAGAGGAAGAAATAAATTACCTAAACAACCCCATATCAGAAAAAGAAATTGAACAAGCCATAAAAGAACTCTCTAAGAAAAAATCCGTAGGCCCAGATGGATTCACAAATGAATTCAATCAAACATTCAAAGAACAACTAATCCCAATATTATACAAACTATTTGACAAAAGAAGCCAAGAAGGAGTTCTACCAAATTCATTTTATGACAGAAACATGGTACTGATCCCAAAGCCAGGCAGGTCAAAAACAGAGAAAGAAAACTATAGACCAATCTCCTTAATGAATATAGATGTGAAAATCATAAATAGGATATTAGCAAAAAGACTCCAGCAAGTCATCACAAGGGTTATTCACTCTGAACAGGGAGGATTCATACCAGGAATGCAAGGATGGTTTAATATTAGGAAAACCATCCACATAATTGACCATGTTAATAAGCAAACCAACAAAAATCACATGATTATCTCAATAGATGCAGGAAAAGCCTTTGATAAAATACAACACCCATTCCTACTGAAAACACTAGAAAATATAGGAATAGAAGGGCCCTTCCTAAAAATAATAAACAGTATATATCTAAAACCATCAGTAAACATCATCTGTAATGGTGATACACTAGAAGCCTTCCCAATAAGATCAGGAGTGAAACAAGGACACCCATTATCATCACTATTATTTAACATTGTACTAGAAAAACTAGCAGTATCAATTAGAGAAGAAAAAGAAATTGAAGGTATTAAAATTGGCAATGAGGAGACTAAGTTATCTCCCTTTGTGGATGATATGATGGTTTTCTTAAAGAATGCTAGAGAATCAACCAAAAAGCTGGTCGAAACAATAATTTTAGCAAAGTTGCAGGATACAAAATAAATCCACATAAGTCAACAGCATTTCTATATATCTCCAACCCATTTCAGTAGCAAAAATTAGATAGTGAAATTCCATTTAAATTACCCTAGACCATATACAATACTTAGGAATTTTTCTGCCAAGACAAACACAGGAACTATATGAACACAACTATAAAACACTCTCTACATAATTAAAACTAGATCTAAACAATTGGAAAAACATTGATTGCTCATGGGTGGGACGAGCTAACATAATAAAAATGACAATCCTATCCAAATTAATTTACTTTTTTAGTGCCATACCCATTGAACTACCAAAAACTTTTTTACTGGATTGGAAAAAACCATAACAAAGTTCATTTGGAAGAACAAAAGATCAAGGATATCCAGGGAAATCATGAAAAATAATGCAAAGGAAGGAGGACTTGCAGTCCCAGATCTCAAACTATACTATAAAGCAGTGGTTATCAAAACAATTTGGTACTGGCTAAGAGACAGAAAGAAGGATCAGTGGAATAGACTTGGGGCAAATGACCTCAGCAAGACAGTCTATGATAAGCCCAAAGATCCCAGTCTGTGGGACCAAAACCCACTATTTGATCAAAACTGCTGGGAAAATTGGAAGACAGTATGGGAGAGATTAGGTTTAGATCAGCATCTCACACCCTACACCAAGATAAACTCAGAATGGGTGAATGACCTGAATATAAGGAAGGAAACTATAAGTAACTTATATGAACCCAGAATAGTATACTTGTCAGATCTTTGGGAAAGGGAAGATTTAAAAACCAAGCAAGAACTAGAAAAAAATCACAAAATATAAACTCAATAATTTTGATTACATCAAATTAAAAAGGTTTTGTACAAACAAAATGAATGCTTCCAAAATTAGAAGGGAAGCAACAAATTGGGAAACAATTTTCATTACAAAAACCTCTGACAAAAGTCTAATTTCTCAAATTTATAAAGAGCTAAACCAATTGTATAAAAAAATCAAGCCATTCTCCAATTGATAAATGGGAAGGGACATGTAAACCTCAAAATTTCTTAGACTTATAAATGTTGGAAATTTCACCATTGGGAAATTTCATACTTGGAAAATTTCTTAGTGATAGTCTATTGGAATGTGAACCCAATTGACAAGGGAGGTTCCTCCTCCTCCCTTCTTAAGATTACTTTAGGACAGAAACCTTTTGCTGAACAATGGAAAGGGCTTTGACCTATGCTTAAGCATAGAACAGGAATTTCGTTGAGTCATGATTGATTTTAGAATTGATACAATGGAGATACTTGGAATGACAGAACCAGGCCTTGGAAATTGCAATCTCCACCCTACTCAGTCCTAACAGGATTTAGGAAGGGCTGCAGCATAGATCAAAATTTAATTATTCCAATCTCTACCCTACTCAGGGTAACAGGATTTAGGAAGGGCTGTACCAAAAGATCAAGATTTAATTATTTGAGAATATGACCTTCAACAGACATGTGCAAAGCCACAGACCTCTGGGCGGTCCTGGGTTAAGCTAGAGCCATCATTGGCACAGGGAAAATGATGGACAGTGATTGGTAGATGTGAGAACTGAGGGGAGGGAACTTGGATGGTTTCCTTAAAGATAGAGGGGTCTGAGGACTGGGTGGTTGGTTGGAGAATTTTGGCTCTGAGTGGTTGGAGAGGTGCTCTGAGAAGCTTGCTCTAAACGAAGTTGGAGGTGGAGGCCTGTGAGACTGTTTCTCCATTTTGGTCACATGAGTAATAGGGACTGATCTCCTTTCTTTGCCCCAGCTATCTAAGGGCTTGGGCCTTTTGGCCCAGCCTAAACAGAGGGGGTATTTAAGCCCTATTCCCTTCTCTCCCCTTTCTCTCTTCTCTCTCTCTCTCTCTCTCTCTCTCTCTCTCTCTCTCTCTCTCTCTAATTCCTTTCTTCCTCCTCTTTGTAATTAAACTCTATAAAAGGTTGACGGCTGACTTGAGTTTTCATTTAGGAATTACATAGCTGAATTCCTTGGCGACCTTAAATTAATATATATCAGTCTTTTAAAGTGATTTCCTTGTCACAGACATGAATAGGCAACTTTCAGATAAAGAAATCAAAACTATTAATAAGCACATGAAAAAGTGTGCTAAATCTCTTCTAATCAGAGAAATGCAAATCAAAACAACTCTGAGGTATCACCTCACACCTAGCAGATTGGCTAACATGACAGCAAAGGAAAGTAATAAATGCTGGAGGGGATGTGGCAAAGTCGAGATATTAATTCATTGCTGGTAGAGTTGTGAATTGATCCAACCATTCTGGAGGGCAATTTGGAACTATGCCCAAGGGGCGCTAAAAGACTGTCTGCCCTTTGATCCAGCCATAGCACTGCTGGGTTTGTACCCCAAAAAGATAATAAGGAAAAAGACATGTACAAAAATACTCATAGCTGCGCTCTTTGTGGTGGCCAAAAATTGGAAAACGAGGGGATGCCCTTCAATTGGGGAATGACTGAATAAATTGTGGTATATGTTGGTGATGGAATACTATTGTGCTCAAAGGAATAATAAAGTGGAGGATTTCCATGGAGACTGGATCAACCTCCAGGAATTGATGAGAGGAGCAGAACCAGGAGAACATTGTACACAGAGACTAATACACTGTGATACAATCGAATATAATGGACTTCTCCATTAGTGGCAATGCAATGACCCGGAACAACCTGGAGGAATCTATGATAAAAACCACTATCCACATCCAGAGGAAGCACTGTGGGAGTAAAAACACCAAAGAAAAACAACTGCTTGAATACATGGGTCAAAGGGATGTGGTTGAGGATGTAGACTCTAAATGAACATCCTAGTGCAAACAACAACATGGAAATAGGTTCTGATAAAGGGCACAAGTAATACCCAATGAAATTTCACATTGGCTGTGGGAAGGGTGGGTGGAGGGATGGGAGGGAAACAATGTGATTATTTTAACCAAGGAATAATGTTCTAAACTGACTAAATAAACTAATTCAAATGGGGAAAAAAATAAATAAAATAAAATGTAATGTTAAAAAAAAAAGGCAAGGGAGCAGAAAGATTACTCAGTAGTAGTAGTCTCTCCGTAACCGAGGATGACGATTGTCTTTGTGCGTTTTCATCTATGGTGTATAGATGAGTGTGCACAAAGACACTTGTGTGTGAAGGAGATTTAAGTGGAAAAGTCGATGCACAGACAGTCCCACTCCCTCGGCATTGGAAGCCTGGGTTCATTGGCACGAAAAATCGTTACACCTGGAGACTCCTCAGCTGCATTGGATGGTCGTGTTGTATTTTGTGCTCCAACACACCCTAAGCACTCCACAGTGCTTTGCTGCCTCACCATCTCAGCCTTTGAACCTTCTTACTATTACGCAGGAAGAGCCTCTTAACTGACAGGTTTCTGTGTAAGAGATCTGAATGCTCCGTTACCTAGGAGACAAAGCAGGTATATAAGGGAAAGAGCATTTTGAAGGAGGCTTTGGACTTTATAGTTTGCTAGAGAGCAACAGTTCCATCTGTCTTTGTCTCAGTCAGACTGGCAGTTAGACCAACTGACAGTTGAGGTAGAGAAAAATGGATTTAAGGAGTTTGGAATTTGATTAGTGTTTATTGATTATCTTTGGTAGATAGTTAGATTCTGAATAAATTCTTAGATAGGCAGTGTATGTATTTAGGCCAGGCCTGGTCCAGGCAGAAGAACCTACCCTTGAAGGCAGTTAGATTAGGGTTTTTAGAAATTTTAGGTAGGATTGGGGTTTTAGGTATAGTTATAGAATATATTATTAGAATATTAGAATAATATTCTCACTTTTCTCCCTCCTTTTTCCTATCCAAACTTCTCCTCAAAATAAATTAAGCTTTTTGTGTTTTACCAAACTGCTCTCCATAATTTTGTCAAACTCCTACCTAAAATTTAACCCTTCATAGCACACTGGAATTAGAACATAAGCTAATAGCATTAGAATAATCACCATACTGACCTTGGGTTTCCCTAGGATCTTATGAGGTAGATAAAACCAGCCCTCTTAGGAACTAACAGTGAAAATGAATGCTAAACCTTTGAAGCTTGTAATTCTGCATAAAAAAAGCAATTCTGAAAGACATAAACTTTGATAAATACAATAATCAACCATAATTTCAGAGGACTAATGAAGCAAGCTACCCACCTCATAACAGATGATGAACTCATGGTCCAAAATGAGACATACATTTTCTGACACCACCAAAGTGGAAATTTGTTTTGCTTAATTATACCTATTTACCACAAGAAGGTTTTTTGAGGGGAAGTGGGGCTTGGTAGGGGAATTGTATGTGGGTGTATGCATGTGGATGGTAGAAGAAAATTAGTGATAAGGCAGTCAAAAAAAATAAAGAGTCATTAACATATTTCTTTAAAATTCACAAAAGACCAGAAGGAAGAGCAGAAGGAAACACAGATAAGCAGGACAGCTTTAAAAGTTACATTTGCATTTATTAAATATTTAAAAGGAAAAATTATATACAATAAATTCATAATTTCATATTAACTACTTTTTCTTTTTTAAGCCTATATGGAAATATTTTTTTTGGTGTTTGTTATTTAAAAAAAAAAATCAAAATCAAATTTGTCAGCTTTCAATTCCTTGCTGCATGTCCTCTCAAATCCTTGAAATATGTGAACTGGATTTCCAACATTGTGCTTAAACTTCTCTCTCTTCAGTCACTAATGATCTCCTAATTGTCAAAACGAATGGTCTTATTTTTCTTTTTATTTTAAAACTTAACAAACACCAGGCAGTACCATAAGCATTTACTAAATGCTACTATGTTCCAGGAACTGTGCAAAGTCTGTGCATACAAAGAAAGGAAGAACCAGTCCCTACCCTCAATGGACTCACAATCTAATCATCTTCATTAGATCATCCTTTACTGCTCTGGAGCTTTTGATATTTATTGATCATCTCTCCTTATTGTAGAGATTCTTAACCTGAGTTCCATAGACAGATTTCATGGGGTCTCTGAACTTAAATGGAAAACATTACATCTTTATTTTCACAAAAACCCTAATTAAAATTTAGTAATTACTTTACTTATGAACTTAAAAAAAACTATTATTCTGAGAACAATGTTATAGGCTTCAGTGGACTGACAAAGGCATCTATTACACACAAAAAAGGTTAAGAAATCTGCCCTACTATATTATCCTCTTTTCTTCTCTTCCTGTAGTATCTCAAACATCATACTCCTGTTTCTTCTTCAATCGGTCTTCTTTCTTTGTTGGATTCTAGTCCTTTTTCAAACCTTGAAAATGGATGTTTATCACCTAGCACAATGATCTTTATAAACCAGAGACACTTCATAAATAGTTGTTGACTGAGTCAACATGAAAAGGGGCTTACATCACTTGTGAACAGATGATTTAAAAATTCACATATATTGTCTTAACAACACTATGAGGCTGTGGTGGTTATAATACTCATATTACATATTGGTTTAAGATAAGAAAACTGAAGCTCAGAGAGATTAAATTATTTTCTCGAGGGTCACCAAGCTAGTAAATGTCTGAGATGGGATTTGAACCTAGATCTTCCTGGCTTTAAGTCCAGTACTTTAGCCATTATGGTAGAGTGATGTGCTTCCTAAGTTAAAGAGCTAGATTCCAGCATCTTTCACAGATATTAAGTACACCTACTTTTTCAAAAGCAACCAATTGGAGGTGATGAGAATGAGGAAGGAGGACTGATAATTAATCATGAAACTCTGAGACAGGACAAATCTGTTAGAAAAAGTAGAAACATCAATAAATGTGAAGACAAGGAAATGAGCCTAAAAATAATTAAATAGCACTGGTACAGCACTGAAGATAATTTTTCGAAAGTTGCAAATAGTATTAACCTCTGAAATTAATAGAAGGGGAAAGTCTTAGCCAAGCTCTGGATATGCCAAGGTAAGCCTGGACTGAGCAGATCCTGATTTACACACTTAGTGGAGATGAGGTTCTGGCCCTCGAACCCTCTTTTATTTGTCAACTTAGTCTTTCCTTCATGAAACATGTTGTGAGCATCTGAGCCAATGCAGATTAAGGAAATGGGAACCAGGGTAGCCTGAAAGGAATGTATAGAGTAAGGGGGGTTGGCTCTGTTGACTGATTTCAAATTAGTGGGTGATTTAAAGTCTGGACCTTTGGAGACATTCTCAGTAGTGGTTTAGATATCTGCTGTAAATCATCCAGTATCAACCAAGGAAAATCACAAACCAAGTGTCCCTTGGGCTTTGGAGCATATTTTTACAAGATTCAGCAGGCGTTCTGAGTTCAGGGTGCTGTTGATGCACTGCTACTGCCAGGAAGGAAAAAAATAGAACCACTTTAATGTTGTTTTGTTTACATTTCTAGCTTTTGTTCCAGGCAGTTAAGAAACAGCCCATTATTAGCTGGTGACATTGTTGTGACATCAGAGGTGACTTTGTTCCCTGAGATTTAGCTCATGTGATGTTTTGTTTTTTCTCCTATTACAATTTTATACTTTTAAAAACCCACTCAGATGTCTTATCCATTTCACCCACTGCACATAAAACTGGCTACCTGAAATACGAGATCACTAGTCTCTCTGCTATCCTCCCCAGGTCAGATATTAGGACAATACATTAGGACAAAACAATGTAATGGTAGAAATTTTAGGCTTCTGGGAGAGATTATAATATTGTAATGGTTACAAATGTGGCTACAGGATTTATGTAATATTGAACAATGGCCGCCAAGGAATTTACTTATGAAATTCCTAAAATGAAACACTCAAGTCAGAATGGAGTTTATGGAGGTTTAATCACACTGGGAGTAGGGAAAGGAGAGGGAGAGAAGGAGAGAAGAGAAAAAGGGAAAGGGGCTACTCAACCTCTGACCAAGGCAGAGAGAGTTTTAGGCCCAAAGGCCCAGGTGGAAAGAATCAGTCCTTAACTCACGTGACCGATCTGAAGGAAAGCTGTCTGTGGGCGTCCTCCCTGTCCAAGCTCCTAACACCAACTGGCGTCTAGCTCTCTCCCCAGGAAGTGAGCGAATTCCAGAGGCTGTTCCTTACCTCACTTCCTGTGTCTCACAAGTGCCAATGGTTGGCTCTAGCTTGGCTTAGGACAGCCCAGGTGGGCAGTTAGTTATTTCTGATTTGTCATTGACTAGCACATGCCTGTGTAGTGTGGGTGTGCACAATTTTTGGGTGCTAGACCAAGATGGAGACTTTTAAAATTCACAACAATAGGACAATATATTGAATATTTACTAAGGCCCTCCAACTCTTCACCTAGGAGAAGTTTTCTTTTTTTTAATTATTTTAAAAATTAATTTATTTATTTAGAATATTTTCCATGATTACATGATTTATGTTCTTTCACTCCTCTTTCTCCTCCCTGAGCCAACAAGCAATTCCACTGGGTTATACATGTATCCTTGTTCAAAACCCATTTCCATGTTATTCATATTTGCAGTAGAGCAATCCTTTAACATCAAAACCCCAATCATAGCCCCATTGAATTATGTGAACAATCATATGGGTTTTTTTTTCCCCCTGTGTTTCTACTCCCACAGTTCTTTCTCTGGATGTGGATAGCTTTCCTTCTCATAAGTCCCTCAAAATTGTCCTGGATCATTGCATTGATGCTAGGAGAAAAGTCCATTATGTTCAATTGTGCTACAGCATATCAATTTCTGTGTACAATGTTCTTAGGAGAAACTTTCTGAGGTTCATCCTGGGGGATGGCAGATATTTCTAAGTAATGCTGGGAACCAGTACTTAATCTGGGAATGGGAGGGGGCTGTCTTCTCAGAGGATCCTCCTGTTAACAGTCTCTGGACAACTACTCTATTTAGGCATTAATCTTTTATTCACAGCTTGTCTTCACTTCCCCTCCCTTCCTTTCCCTACCTTTTTCTGACTCTCTTCATTCTCCACTCCATTCTTAGGACTTCTTTTTCTACTCCTCCCCAGATGCCTTAGCCTCATTCAAATTACCTTCATTCTTTCTCCTCTGCTTCCCAGCTCCCTTTTATATACTGTCTCCCCATTAGAATATAAGCTGCTTGAAGACAAGGACTGTTTTGATTTCTTACCCACTGATTATCATATTTTACACAAATATAACTTCAGATATGTGAATTTTAGATTTACTCCACCCTGTTTAGTCTTTAGAATTTTAGTAACCAGGACTGTATACACCCCCACCTAAGAATTAAGTGTTGGGGAGGAAGGCCTATGACTGGCATGTGCTAGCAAGTGACAAATCAGAAACAACTGACTGACCCCTTGGGCTGTCCTAAGCCAAGCTTAACAGATAATGCAAATTCGAATACATAGGACCACTTCAAGGGATTGATTATTCTTATTGATTGAAATGGAGTTATATTTGTACCTCTACCACTTAACAAGGAGCCCAGAAAATAGTAAGATTATAATATATGCCTATTTTTTATTGATATTTCCATTCATCTATTACCTCTCTCACCATAAGTAATCTACCTACCTATCTCTCCATTCATCTTTCTAATCTCTGTCTCACCATCCATTATCTATCTCTCCATTTTGTTTCTACCAAATTCTCTCTATCCATTCTCTCTTTCCACCCATCATCTTTAGCTCTTTCTAGCTTTTTTCTATCGCTCTTCATCTATTATCTCTCTCTTATCCATCTTGTATCTAATTTATCTATCTCTTTGCATGTTATCTAACAACCTTTCTGTTTAATATTTCTTTCTATTTAGCTATTATCTCTCTCCATCTCTCCTCCCTGTCTCTGCCTCTGTCTCCCTGTCTCTATTTCTCTCTCTCTCTCTCTTCTCTTTCTTTCTCTCTCCCTCTCTCTCTCTCTCCCCCTCCATATCATGTACAAAAGAGATTTATGAAGTTTTGAGATCATATGTGCACTTGCTTGATTCTTTTTAAAAAATTATTTATTGATTTAACATATTTTTCCATGGTTACATAGTTAATGATTTTTCCCACCCCTCTTCTCTCCTACTTCCTGGAGCTGACAAGCAATTCCACTGGGTTATACATGTGTCACTGTTCAAAACCTATTTACATTTGCTAATATTTGCAATAGAGTGATCTTTTAATGTCCCAAACCCCAGTCATACCCCCATTGAACTACATGATTTACCATATATGTGATTTTCTTTTGCATTTCCTACAGTTCTTTCTCTGCATGTGGACAACATTCTTCTCATAAGTTCCTCTGGTTTGTCCTGAATCACTGTATTGCTACTAGTAGAAAAGTCAGTCTTTGTGTATAATGTTCTCCTGGTTCTGCTCCTTTCATTCTGCATTAATTCTTGGAGGTCTTTCCAGTTCATATGGAATTCCTCCAGTTCATTATTCCTTTGAGCACAATAGTATTCCATCACTAATATATACCACAATTTGTTCAGCCATTCCCCAATTGATGGACACCCCCTTTTCCCCAATTTTTTTGCCACTCTTGTGGCTATAAATGTTTTTGTACAAGTATTTTTCCTTATTATCTTTTTGGGGTATAAACCCAGCAGTAGTATAGCTGGATCAAAGGGAAGTGCTTGCTTGATTCTGTTTCACTTGTCTTTCCTATATTTGACTAGACATATTGAAAATGATACCAACTTGTAAATTGGTTTTGTGCAAAGTTTTGTCACAAGCTCTAGGTCTGCCCTCATTAGTAGTTTTCAGTGTGATTTTCCTTCAGTCTAGATTCAACTACCTTTCAAAAAGTTTCAAAAGTTTATTCATTTTCCTTTCATCATCCTCTTTATAAATTGATAGAAAGACATAGGCAAAAATCACATAAAATGAGAAATGTAGACAGGTTAAAATCTGTACCAGTGGAAGAACTATCCCATGGATGATATTACAAATTCACTGAAGTATTAAAGCATATTGTGCCAGAGACAATTGTTCAATTTGATGATTTTCTGAATCCATTTAATGAGATGACAGGGAGTGGACATTTGTCATGAGAAATCTGAGAGTCATATCCCTACAGAGTGTGGATATGTCCACTGATATTTAACTGAAAGGATACAGGGAATTTTTGCTGATTACAGATTGACTAACCTGGGGCTCAGGGGAACTGATCCTTGCTAGAGAAGTTACTCTTTTTTTTGTTCTACAAAAGTGAGCTACCACTAGGAGAACAATTTATACAGTAATAACAATATTGTGTAAAGACAGAAACTTTAAAAGACTTAGAAACTCTGAGTAGTATAAGGACCAAGAGTGACTTTTGAGTGTAATATTTATTGGGAAAGATGTGTGGATATGAATTGAACAGGAGATACAGAAAGTCTGTAGCTAAGGTGTTTTTCCTTTGACTCTCTCAATGTCCTGTGGAGAAAAAGGTGTATGATGTCTAATGCTTACTAAATCTCCACATCTGTTATATGTGGAGTATATATATATATATATATATATATATATATATATATATATATATATATATATATATATATATATATATATATATATATATATAAGAGTATATATAACTCTTAGAGGGAAAAGACCTTTATTTGAATCATCTGTGGCAACTACTGCTTGGCCTATGTCCTGGAGTTCAATGGAGTGGGTTGTAATGAGGCTGGTAGGAGAAGGGGCTGGGGTGGTGGAATGAGGCTGGTCAGCAGGTGGGGAGGCAGAGTGAAAAGATCCTGAATGGGGCTGGGGTGGGGTGGAGAGGACCAGGGGAGGGGTTGGGGGGTGGGGCGGAGAGGAGTAAGATGGGTGAAGTCTAGAGGGGTCACAGTAAGGTGGGTAGGAAGGAGGGTATGAAAAAGGATTGAAGTAGGGATGATACAGTTGGGGATATGGGAGATGCGTGGGCACTGGGTAGTTAGGGTAGAAAGGTAGATTGGGGGGCAAGGGGAGGAGTAGGGGATGAGTGAAATCTGACAGGCAGAGGAGCTAAGGGGTTCAAGTCCTGGTTTGAGTCAATATGAGGAGAAACCTCCTCACGGGACAGGTGGGATGATAGAGTGTGTTTCTTGCTAGATTTCACTGAAGGAATTAAGCTGGACTGGTTTGGTTCCAAAGAAAAAATGGTTTCCTCACTGGAGGGAATGGTTGATTTATCAACATGTTATGTCCATAAGTACCAGTATTTATCATCTTTTGAATCTTTGTTTTTAATGGCTAATTTCAAACCTTTTAAAATCTTGAAGTCAAAAGAGCCATATTTTGGCCAGGTAAAAGATATGTCCATCCATGTTTTACATAGCTTTTTATCTTCTTTCTTTGTCATCCAATTCTCCTCAGGCAAATTAGAATCACTCCAGAAATTTAGAAATTTATGTAGGTATAAATCAGGAGCAATAATTCCTGATTTCCTGTGATGTGTTACAGTATTTTCCATATTTTCTAGTCGTTATGTCCTATTTAAGCTAGTTTGAGTATTGCTAAATGATCAGTTTAAACAATGAAAAGTTCCTAAAACATAAAAAAATGGAGACCCAAAGTTCTTCAATGTTATAGTGGAAGACAATAAGAGGAGGTTTTAGACAAAAAGCTAATGTAAGGAAAGAGTAATTGTTACACAGCAATAGTATCAATGAATGTGTATTTAGTTTAATAATTGTTGTTATTAATAATTAATAAGAATATGCATTTATCATAATTGCTCTAATGTTATAAACAATTAACAATATGCATTCATTGTAATTATTGTTCTTAATAATTAGTAACCATAAATATCAATAATCAATAATAGCCATTAGCAATTAATAATAATGACTAGCAATAGTTATTGAACATTAATAATTATTGTTATTGATAGTATTATTAATACTATTGTATTCCAAAATTATTTCTTAATATTGAATGTAATTACTTTGATTTAATGTTGACTTTGTTCAATTTTAGAAATTTGGTTTTAATTTAAATTCAATATTATTCATATTTCCTATTAATAATCCTTTTATTTAAATGTATTCAATTTAGTAACATTATTTTAGAGCACTAGTAGCTGTAGCAAAGGCATTCTTTTTATTTTCCTGCAGTTTTAATTCTTGAAAGTAAGTGGCTCTATAAATGCGTGTAGAGTGGAAGGCACCTGTGGGTAGAGTTATCTAAGCAAGCATTCAGAAAAAAGGAAAGAAAAAATTGGCTTTTAATATGCTAAAGAAGGCAGGTAGTCTTCCAGGAAAGTTTTGAGTGGCTTTTGATATGCTAAAGAAGGCAGGCACTAAAGTTTGAGGGTGAGAGAGGGAGAGAGAATAATTTAAAGAGAACTTCTCTGTAAAAATGCAGTTTCCCCTCCCACTGAGGTTAGGCTTTTTCAAAGTTGGAGTAGGGGGGCAGGGAGCTCCTAACCCTAGCACAGCCTGGAAGGATCCCCAGGATTAATTTAACGGGTGTCTCCAAGCAGGTCCCAGCTTCAGTGGCCACACAGTGGGGTGTGTCAGGCAGACACTGGGCTGGGAAAGACCTGTTGGGTTCTAGTGCTCCTTGGTTTAAAAAACAAAACAAAACAAACAAAACAAAAAAAACTGGGTCCTGTTTGGAATGAGGGGTGCTCCCATGTGCAGGGCTGTGTTGATCATGCTCCTGGGTAGAGTGCAGAGGCTGGGAAGAAACAGGAGTCTGTGTTTTTTGTGCCCAGGAAAGTCAAACTGTCAGGGGACACATTGGATCCTGTCCCATCCTCTGTCACCCCATTCTAGTCTAAAATGGGTCAGGTTGGGTGGGTGGGGGTAACCACATGGGGAGTGCTTTTTCCTTCTCTACTTCCCCAGGGAGTCCCTAACTCTAATCCACAGTCTAGAATGACCCCAAGGATCCATTCAAGGGGTTCCCCTTGCCCTGAACTGCACTAGGCTGAAAGAAGGAACACTAGGACCTTGTGTGCTATGGAAAGTAAAAGAGCAGGAGTTCCTGTTGGGTCCTAAAACCCACCAGATTCCATATGGACAAAAAATCCCCGTCACCCATATTCAAGCCAAAAGGAAAAAAAAAAAGGGTGAGGTTGGGGGATGCCACCAGGGAAGGAGCTTTTCTCACCAATCCAATGTGATCTGATCCCGAAAAAACAGCAGCCTGTTCCCTCTCTCTGCCATGGTTCCTTTCACATATGAAGGCAGGCCAGCAAACTGAAGTGACTTCTATCATACCTAAGCTTTACCTAAGACTCAAAACTCCTCTCAGAAGAAAATTAAGGATTTTTCTTAAACCAATGTAATTGCCATTCTGTAAGAATTAAAAATATTATTTCTACCCAGATATATATTTTATAAAGTTTTTTAGGAAGGGGTAGACTATTATTCCTCTAAGTAACCTGACCCCATGGGGCCTAGCCTGCATGTCTCTTTCCTCTCCTCACCTGCCTCCTTTGTTCTCTTCTCAGTTCTCCCCCATTCTCTCTCAACTCTCCCACTCAGAAGCCCAAAGCCTTGATTTTAATTGATGTACTGAATGTATGCGGATGAAAAATCTGGTGCAACTGTGGTATGTCAGGAATATTTGATAGACAGGTAAAGCTCCTCAGGAGGGGGAGGGGATAAACTTCCTTGACACACTATCAAAGATGCTCTTGAATTAATCCTAGTGATCCTAGTATTACTCATATTCTAGTATTACTTAATATTGTCATCAGATATACTAGGTGACCTGGACAACTTTACACCAGCCAACCAACTCAACACTCCTCCACATATTAAACCAGAATTATATTTCCTAGATAGATTTCTTGATAGAGAGAGGATGAACCCAGAGTGTGGATGGACACACATACACACATATACACACACACATTTGGACCTGGCTAACATGGGGATTTGTTTTGCTATGTTATACTTAAAAAAATAAACAACATTTTGTTTTTCTTACTCTTCCACAGTTTTCATGGTAGGAGGAGGTAAGAGGGAGAGAATGCATACCTAAAAATAAAATACAATTGAATTTCTTTTAAAAAAGTGATCTGTCAAACTACCTGACTATTCCCTTTTCATATTCTCTTTTGGACTCCTTCATGTTTTCCCTTAATTTTTTATTCAGAATACAGACACCTTCTGTATATTCTACCTCTGTCATCATTATGGGGTCAGTTAAGGGTGGCTTGTGGAAGAAGTATATGTCAAACTGTATATGCTTGCCCATGTGACCTAAAAGGAAAATTTTGGAACTTTAAGTTTCGGGCCATCTTCTGTCTTTCTGGATCCTTTTATGAACATATCAGACAATAGAGAACTGAAAATGTTTATCCTTGGCCTGAGAAGTGACAGCATAATTGTCAATAATTGTCTTTCTTAGGTGACATCTGTTCTTCCCAGATATGTGACCATGGACAAGTCACAACTCCCATTGCCTAACCCTTACTGCTCTCCTGCCTTGTAATCAATGCACAATGTTGATTGTAAGATGGAAGGTAGGGGTCTAAAAAGGAGAGAGACACATCTGTAAGAGGCATCTGTATGAGAGGAAAGCTCCTGGATATTGTTTGTGAGTCCCAGACTCTAATAGAGATCAGAGAGGATATTAGACAGTGTAACCTTAGAATCTAGGCTTCTACTAGACAAAGGAAGACTTCTTGGACAGTGTCAGATTTGAAGTTACCTGATGGAGACTCCAAAATTCAAGATTTTTGGCATAGATCTTGTATGTATGTATGTATGTATATATCAATGTCTTTATATGTGTATATATGTAATTATATTAGACCTGTAATTTCATCAGCATGTGAAAAGCTAACTCTCAATTCAGGTTTGCACCTTCTTTACAACTTGTATTCTTAGGAATTTGCCTGGGGTTCTGACAAGTTAAGTGACTGGCCCAGGGTAACACAGTCTGTATGAGTCAAATTTATGTCTACAACATCACGCTGCCTCTCTTCCCTAATCTTTGAAAGGGAGATTTCCTTTCTATCATGTTTCTTTATAGAAGGAAAAGAGTCATCACTGTGGCCCTTGAAGCTGAAGACTAATATGAGGGGGAAAGCAGGAAATTTGGACTTTGCCAACCCACTCCCAATATTACCACAAGTGAATTGCATATTGCATAAGCTTTTTCCTCTTTATCCACCTTTAAAACTGCTGATCACATCCTTCTCTTGGTTACTTTTTCCCTCTTCATTACCTTCCTCTATCCTGATTTTCTTCTTACCTGTGACTTCTTCCTAGAATCCTTTGCTAGATCTTCATCTAGGGAATACCCATTAATTGTTCACTTTATACTTTACTCCCCTCCATGTAAAATAGAAATTGCATTATTTACAGAAAATACTTGCAATCACTTGTCCAGGATCACATGGCAAGTAAGTGTCATTCTAGGTGTAGAACTGTATCCTTTGCACCATCTAGCTACCTTTAAGGTGAATATAGAGGAAAGACATGTAGACTTGTCACTTAAGAGATCCCTGGTAACTTTGGAGAGAGAAATTTCAGTTTAATGATGAGACAGGAAGACTCATTCTCCTTGACATCTCTTCAGCATTTGAAATAGTTGATCACCGATACTCTTTCTTCTCCTTAAGTTTTCAGGTTCCTCTTCCCCCTGTCTTTCCTCTTTTCTATCTGATTTATCCTCCTCAATGTCCTTGTCTGTATCTTCATTCAAATCACACCCACACACTTTGGGTGCCCCCCAGAAGTCTGTCTTGGGTCTTCTCTTTTTCCTCTATACTATTTCTCTTGGCAATCTCATCAGAGCCCAAGGATTCCATTAGTATCTCTATGCAGATATTTCTCAAATCTATTTAGGCAGTCATAGTTTCTTTCTTGACCTCCAGTTTTAGATCTCCAACTAACTATTAGATTTCTTAAATGACATATCTTATAGACATCTGAAATGTTCAACATTGAATTAGTTATGTTTCAAACCCTCCCCCTTTTCTAACTTCCCTGTTACTCTCTAGAGTACCACATTCTCCTTGTCACCGTAGCTTTCAATCCTGCCTATCATCCATGACTTCTCATTCTCTCTTACCCTCCATATTTAATCTATTGTCAAGTCTTGTCCATTTTTTCTTCATAATATATCTTGTGTATGCCCTCTTTTGTCCTTTTAAAGTGCCATAACCCTGATATAGGTCATCACCTCAAAGCTATTGTAATTATTTGCAGGTTGGTTTTCCTACAAGTCTCTTCCCACTCAAGTCCATCCTTCACTTGGATGTCAAAGTGATCTTCGTAAAGGCCAGATCTGACCATGTTATTCCTCTACTTACTAAACTCTAGTTGTTCCTTATCAATTCCAGGAAGAAATACAAAATCCTACTTGGCATCCAAAACCCTTAAAAACCTGCTCCCACTTCTTCAATCTTCTTAAACCTTATGTAGTTACCCCCACCCTCATCTCAAGAATTATGAATAGTTTCGCTTATTGTATCTCATCACTGGAATTCTCTATCTCCTCAGCTCTCTTTCCAGTTTTCCTGCCTTCCTTCAAGTCCCAGTAAACATTCCACCTCTACAATAATCCTTTGCCAGTTCCCCTTAATACGAATCCCTTCCTGCTGGTGATTATTCTGGCTAATCTGCTGTCTTAGATACACAATGATCTTTACAGCATTTACACAATTAGAGAAATCTTCCTCTGGTATGAACTTTCTTGCCTCATTTTTGCCTGAAGCATAGTTTTGGCATGATTTTAAGTGGCACATATTATCTGGGTCTGTCATTAAATTTTAACTTTTCCCTCCCTTTTGCCCTCCTTGCCACAAAACAAGTAGCCATTTGCTATAATCCTGAATTCCTGGCTCTTTAGTGTTCTATTTAATCAAATGTTTTAGTGTTGCCATTGAAATTGAAATGAAGATGATGAATCCTAAGGCACTAGACTCACATTTTAGCTAAAAAGACCTAATAGAAATGACTGGAAGATAAACTGGGGGTGTGGGGTGTGGGGGTGTGATTCTTCAATGTCTTGTGAAAACTAATGAAAATTCTTCAGATTGGCAAGGAAAGCTATTTCTATTTCATCTTGGAGAGGCTAATCTTAGTGATTAGAAAACCATGACTTAAGAAATTAATTGGTCTGTGTCAAGCAACAAACATTTATCAAGTTCTTACCATGTGCAGGTATTTTACTATACAATAGAGATACAAAGAAAACAGGTAAAAACAAATGATCTCATATTCTATTGGAGGATACAACATGTAAAAAAAAAAGTCAAGATTTGTGAGGTTAATTGGAAGTAATCCCAAGGATTACCCAGTGGAGGGCACTGGCAATGGCCTTTTCTAGAAGGTAGCATTTAAGCCAAGTTTTAAAGGAAGCCAAAAGATGCAGGTGAAGTAGAAATTAGAGGAGGTTTTCCTTTAACTCTAATTAGAAATCCTTCATGGCCCCAGTTGTCATAAGGAATATAGATATGCATAAGCATAAACTGAATATTCAAGGTTTGCCAACCCCTCATACGGGAATATTCCCATAGGCTCTTCCTCTTGGATCCTGACTTTGCTATTTACTACTTATATATAACCTTAGGCAAATCCATTCATCCTTCTGGGCTTCAGTTTTCTTTATCTGGGAGAGAAGGGACTTGACCTAGATTGGAAGTTCTTTAACCTGGGGTCAATGAATTTAAAAAATAAATATATGTTTTGATATGTTTCCATTGTAATATCATGTATTTTATTTTATGAATTTAAAAACATTTTGTGAAGGGGTTTATAGACTTTACCAGACTATAAAAGAAGTCCATCACACACACACACACACACACAGTCTTTGGACTAGATAATTTCTAGGGCCCCTTTAAAAATTAAATACTATTTCAACTAGTCCCACCCACCCTCCTCCCTGATCTTCCCCTGGGTTTTATTGCAGTATGGACAACAAATGTCATTTAACTTCTCTGAAAGGGAAAATACTTATTCAGCTTATTAAGTGTGAGTCAAGAGAAGGGCATTTACTAGTTTAATTCTGCTGTCTAAGCTGAGAAACACCCAAATGGTACTCATAAATAATATGGTAGATTCTAGAAGTTGGGTGATTCATTTGTCTTGGCTATGCAGTGGATTTTTTTCTTCAATACAGGTCTGGTCAAAGCCTTTATTTAGTCAAGTTTTGTTCCAGTACAATTAAAATGAAAGAAGTAAGGTGGTGGAGTGGATAGAAGGTCATCCATCCATTGGAGTCCAAAGATTTATGTCCAGTTTTTGGCATATCCCAGCTAAATATATGTAGAGTAATTCTTGGCCTATAGTAAGTGCTTAATAATTGCTTTATCTGTATTTCTACATGGAAACAATTTGCTGTCTCAAGCAATTCTCAAAGACTTTAAATTACAGGTGAATTGCACTGAAGTCATAGATAGGTGGATCCCTCCCCAAAATAACCACTCATATACATTCTACTTTCCTGAAAGGGTGAATGACCATTTCAAGGTACTCAAATTTCTTATTTATAAGCTCAATATAATAATTTTTAGCTCAGATATTATAGAGTCCAAGCTTAAGTATCATTCCTGTCTTTCATCACATATTGGTTTTTGCTTATGTAAACAGATTGGAGTCTCTGAGAACATTATTTATGAAATTTAAATGTTTTTCAATTAATGAAAATCCATCTCTTCTCCCTTCCTTCTCTCCACTACATTGAAGAAGAAAAAAAAAACTCTTGTGACAAATATATATAATAAAATAAAACAAATTACCACATTGGCTATGTCCAAAATATTTATGCCTATGTATTTTGCAATGGCTATCCTACATTCATCAGCTTTTTGTTATAAGGTGGGCAGCATATTTCATCTTGTTCTGGAACTGGTTGACCATTACATTGATCAGAGTTCTGTCAAAGGCCTTTCAAAGTTGTTTGTCTTTACAATACTGTTATTCTGTATAAATTGTTCCCATGGTTCCATTTATTTCATTCAGCTTCAATCTTCTCTGAAACAATCCCCTTCTACGCTTCTTATAGTAAATCATATTTGATCATATTTACATACCAGTTTTTTTCTTATGTTCTCCAGTGAATGCTCCTCTGCCATTTCTAGACCTTTGCTGCCACAAAAAAAAAAAGCTGCTTTAAATATTTTTGTACATATGAGTGCTTTTCTATTCTTTTGATTCCTTTAACTATGGGGCAAGTAATGGTATCACTGGGTTAAAATGTCTGCATGAGTTGATGAAACATAATTCTAAATTACTTTCAAGAATGACTAAAACAGTTCACAATACCACCAATAAAATATTAATGCACCTAAACTTGTTTTTCTAAAGTCCTAGTATTTGTTGCTTTTTTTTTTGTTAGTACTGCCAACCCGATAGTAGTGAAATGAAACCCCAGAGTTGCTTTAATTTCCATTTCTTAATTTTTCCACAAAAACTCAGGCTTATTATATTTTGGTTGTGAGTTCTTTCCTTCCCTTCCACCTTTCCCACTCACTGAGAAGTCAAGACAAACAGAATCCCTTACAAATATATATCTTCATGCAAAATAAATTCCTGGATTAGCCATATCTAGAAATATGAAGAAAGAGAGAAGAAAATATGGTTCAATCTGCAAGTTCATCAGTTCTCAATGTGGAGGTGGTAGCATATTTTATGATGAGTTCTTTGCATTTGTGACTGATCATTGGGTTGATCAGAGGTATTAAGTTTTTTGAAGTTGAATAAATTTTTTTCATTTTTTATTATTTATTTTTAAAATGTTTATTTAATTATTTAATTTAGAATATTTTCCCATGGTTACAGAATCATGTTCTTCCCCGACCCCACCTTCCACCAATCCCGTCACATATCTGATGTACAAATTCACTGGGTTTTACATGTGTCATTGATCAAGACCTATTTCCATATTATTGATATTTGAACTAGGGTGATCATTTAGAGTCCACATCTCTAATCATATCCCCATCAATTCATGTGATCAAGCAGTTGTTTTTCTTCTGTGTTTATATTCTCACAGTTCATACTCTGAATGTGAATAGCATTCTTACTCATAAGGCCCTCTGAATTGTTCTGGAACATTTCATTGCTACTAGTAGAGAAGTCCATTACATTCGATTGTACCACAGTGTATCAGTCTCTGTGTACAATGTTCTCCTGATTCTGCTCATTTCACTCTGCATCAATTCCTGGAGGTCATTCTGGTTCACATAAAATTCCTCCAGTTCATTATTTCTTTGAGCACAATAATATTCCATCACCAACATATACCACAATTAGTTCAGCCATTCCCTAATTGGAGGGCATCCCCTCATTTTACAAGTTTTTGTTACCATAAAGAGCATATCTAGGAATATTCCTGTGCAAGTCTTTTTCCTTATTATCTCTAGGGGGTACAAACCCAGCAGTGCTATCGCTGGATCGAAGGGCAGAAAGTCTTTTAGTGCTCTTTGGGCACAGTTCCAAATTGCCTTCCAGAATGGTTGGATCAGTTCACAACTCCACCAGTAATGCATTAATGTCCCAATTTTGTCACATCCCCTCCAACATTTATTATTTTCCTTTGTTATCATGTTAACCAATCTTCTAGGTGCGAGGTGATACCTCAGAGTTGTTGCCTACTTTTTTGCCTATTCATGTCTCTTGCCCATTTATCAGTTGGAGAATGGCTTGATTCTTTGTACAATTGATTTAGCTCCTTATAAATTTGAGTAATTAGACCTTTGTCAGAGTTTTTTCTTTTTATTTTTTTTAAACCCTTACCTTCTGTCTTGGAGTCAATACTGTGTATTGGCTCCAAGGCAGAAGAGTGGTAAGGGCTAGGCAATGGGGGTCAAGTGACTTGCCCAAGGTCACACAGCTAGGAAGTGGCTGAGGCCGGATTTGAACCTAGGACCTCCCGTCTCTAGGCCTGGTTCTCAATCCACTGAGCTACCCAGCTGCTCCCCAGAGTTTTTTCTTATAAAGATTTTTCCCAATTTGTTGCTTTCCTTCTAATTTTGGTTGCATTGGTTTTATTTGTATAAAACCTTTTTATTTTAATGTAGTCAAAATTATTTATTTTACATTTTGTAATTTTTTTTCTAACTCTTGCTTGGTCTTAAAATCTTTCCTTTCCCAAAGATCTGACAAGTATACTATTCTGGGTTCACCTAATTTACTTATAGTTTCCTTCTTTATATTCAAGTCATTCATCCATTCTCAGTTTATTTTGGTGTAGGGTGTGAGATGTGGATCTAAACCTAATCTCTCCCATACTGTTTTCCAATTTTCCCAGGAGTTTTTGTGAAATAGTGGATTTTTTCCCCAAAAGCTGGAATTTGGGAGTTTATCATAGACTGTCTTGTTGATGTCACTTACATCAAGTCTATTCCACTGATCCTCCCTCCTGTCTCTTAGCCAGTATCATAATGTTTTGATAACCACTGCTTTATGGTATAGTTTGAGATCTAGGACTGCAAGGCCACCTTCCTTCACATTTTTTTTTCATTATTTCCTTGGATATCCTTGACCTTTTGTTCTTCCAAATGAACTTTGTTATGGTTTTTTCTAATTCCGTAAAAAAAGTTTTGTGGTAATTCAATGGGTGTGGCAGTAAATAAGTAAATTAATTTGGGGATGATTATCATTTTTATTATGTTAGCTCATCCTACCCATGAGCAATAGATATTTTTCCAGTTGTTTAGATCTAGTTTTAATTGTGTAGAGAGTGTTTTGTAGTTGTGTTCATATAGTTCCTGTGTTTGTCTCAGCAGATAGATTCCTAAGTATTTTATATTGTCTAGGGTGATTTTAAATGGAGTTTCTCTTTCTAATTCCTGCTGCTGAGTATTGTTGGAAATATACAGAAATGCTGCTGACTTATGTGGGTTTATTTTGTATCCTGCAACTTTGCTAAAGTTGTTGATTATTTCTACTAGCTTTTTAGTTGATTCTCTAGGATTCTTTAAGTAGACCAATATATCATCTGCAAAGAATGACAGCTTGGTCTCCTCATTGCCTATTTTAATACCTTCGATTTCTTTTTCTTCTCTAATTGCTACTGCTAGTGTTTCTAGTACAGTGTTAAATAATAGAGGAGATAATTGGCATCCTTGTTTCACTCCTGGTCTAATTGGGAAGGCTTCTAATTTATCCCCATTGCAAATGATGTTTGCTGATGGTTTTAGATATATACTATTCATTATTCTTAGGAAAGGTCCTTTTATTCCTGTCTTTCTAGTGTTTTCAATAGGAATGAGTGCCATATTTTGTCAAAGGCTTTTTCTGCATCTATTGAGATAATCATGTGATTTTTGATGGTTTGCTTGTTGATATAGTCAATTATGTGGATGGTTTTCCTAATATTGAACCATCCTTGCATTTCTAGTATAAATCCCACCTGATCATAATGAATAACCCTCGTGATCACTTGCTGAAGTCTTTTCGCTAGTATTTATTTTAAGATTTTTGCATCTATGTCCATTATGGAGATTGATCAATAGTTTTCTTTCTCTGTTTTTGACCTGCCTGGCTTTGGAATCAGCACCATATTTCTGTCATAAAAGGAATTTGGTAGAACTCCTTCTTTGCTTATTCTGTCAAAGAGTTTGTATAATATTGGGATTAGTTGTTCTTTGGTTGTTTGATAGAATTCATTTGTGAATCCATCAGGTGCTGGAGATGTTTTCTTAGGGAGTCCTTTGATGGCTTGTTGAATTTCTTTTTCTGATATGGATTATTTATGCATTCATTCTATTTCTTCTTCTGTTAATCTAGGCATTTTATATTGTTGTAAATATTCACCCATATCCCCTAGATTGTCATATTTATTGCCATATAATTGGGCAAAATAGTTTTTAATAATTGCCTTAATTTTCTCTTCATTAGAAGTGAGGTCTCCCTTTTTCATCTTGGATACTGTTAATTTGATTTTCTTCTTTCCTTTTTTATTAGATTGACCAGTACTTTGCCTATTTTTATTTGTGTTTTCTTTTTCAAAATACCAGCTTCTAATCTTATTTATTAATTCAATAGTTCTTTTATTTTCAATTTTATTAATTTCTTTTTTAATTTTAGGATCTCTAATTTAGTTTTCATCTGGGGATTTTTAATTTGTTCACTTACAAGTTTTTAAATTTGTAAGTCCAATTCATTGACCTCTGTTCTCCCTAATTTGTTAATATATGAAATCAATGATATAAAATTTCCCCTGAGTACTGCTTTGGCTAGATTTTGAAAAGTTGTCTCATCATCATCAATTTCTTCAATGAAATTATTATTTCTATGATTTGTTCTTTAACCAGTTTTGGAGAATCATATTTAAATTCCAATTAATTTTTTATTTGCCTCTCCATGTACCCTTCCTTACTAATTATTATTTTTTATTGCATTTTGATTTGAAAATGTTGCAATTATTATTTCTGCTCTTTTGTACTTGTTTGCCATATTTTTATGTCCTAGTATATGGTCAATATTTGTGAATATACCATGTGCTTCTGAAATGAAGGTGTATTCCTTTTTATCCCTATTTATTTTTCTCCACATATCTATTAACTCTAATTTTTCTAAGATTTCATTTACATTTCTTACCTCTTTCTTATTTATTTTTTGGTTTGATTTATCTAGATCTGATAGAGGAAGGTTCAGGTCTCCCACTAGTATAGTTTTACTATCTATTTCCTCCTTCAACTGCACTAGTTTCTCCTATAGAAATTTGGATGCTATGCCATTTGGTGCATATATGTTGAGTATTGATATTTCCTCATTGTCTATACTGCCTTTTATCAGGATGTAATTACCTTCCCTACCTCTTTTAATCACATCTATTTTTGCTTTGGCTTTGTCAGATATCATGATTGTAACTCCTGCTTTCATTTTTCTCATTTGAAGCCCAATAGATTTTGTTCCAGCCTTTGACCCTTATCCTGTGAGTGCCTACTTGCCTCATGTGTGTTTCTTGCAGACAACATATGGTTGGTTTTTGGTTTCTAATATACTCTGCTATTTGCTTTCCTTTTATGGATGTGTTCATCCCATTCACATTCAGAGTTATGATCAGCATCTGTGTATTCCCCAACATTTTAATGTCCTCTCCTAGGTCTGCCCTTTCTTCTTTTGCTATTTCCTTTTAAACCAGTGGCTTGCTTTTAATCAGTCCCCCTAATCCCCACCATTATTTTACTTTCCTCTCTTCCCCCTCCCTTTTTGTTCCCTTCTTATTTTTTTAGGATTAAATTCCCTCCCCCTTCTCTTTCCCTTCCTTTTTGTACTCCCCATCTCACTCCCCCCCTTTAGTTTTTTCCTTCTTACTTTCCCTGTAGGGTAAGATAGAATTCAATACCCCAAGGGATCTAGATCCTCTTCCCTTTCAGAACTGATTCCACTGAGAGTAAGGTTTAAGTATTACCTATTAGTACTTTCTCCTTCCTCTACTTCTTACAATATTATTCTTCCCCTCCCCTTCCCATGCACCTCTTTGTGTGGTATAGATTGTCATATTTATCTTATTCCTTCAAGGTTCTCTTGGTGCCATCTTCTATTCCTCTCACCCTTTTTTCTTTATTTTTTTTTTTGCATATCATCTTAGACCACTTATTACCCCAATCTCTACCTATTAATGATTCTTCTAATTACTATAATAGTGAATATAATTTTTGAGAGTTACAAATAACATTCATTTTCCTATATATCCTAATATTCCTATATTTACTATAAGCAATTTGATCTTATAGAAGCCCTTAAAAAATAAAATTTAAATAAAAACATTTTTTTCCTTTCTCTTCTCTTTGTTATTTACAATTTCATTTTCCTCTTGATTTTGTGTTTGGATATCAAACTTTCCACTTAGTTCTGGTCTTTCCTTTACAAATACTTGGAAATCTTTTATTTTGTTGAATGCTCATACTTTCCCCTGGAAGTATATGGTCAGTTTTGATGGGTAGGTGATCCTTGGTTGAAGACCCAATTCTCTTGCCTTTCTGAATATCCTATTCCAAGCCTTGTGGTCCTTTATTTTGGAAGCTGTCAGATCTTGTGTAATTCTGATTGATGCTCCTTAATATCTGAATTGTCTGTTTCTGTCTTCTTGTAAAATTTTCTCTTTAGCTTGGAAGCTCTTGAATTTGGCAATGACATTCCTGGGGGTTGTCTTTTGAGGACTTAGTGTGGAGGATGTTCTATGAATTCTTTCAATGTCTATTTGCCCTCTTGTTCAAGAATATCAGGACAGTTTTCTTGGATAATTTCTTATAGTATGATGTCAAGATTTCTGTTTATTTCTGGGTTTTTGGATAACCAATGATTTTCAGATTGTCTCTTCTAGACCTGTTTTCATGCTCAGTCATCTTCTCAGTGACATATTTCATGTTTCCTTCTATTTTTTCAGTCTTTTGGCTTTTCTTTATTAATTCTTGCTGTTTTGAGATATCATTGACTTCCAACTGCCCAGTTCTGGTCTTTAAAGACTGGTTTTCTGCTATAATCTTTTGATTTTCCTTTTCAGTTTGGTTTATCCTACTTTTCATGGCTTCCATCTATTTAATTGTATTCTCCATTTTATTTATCATTTCATTTGATTTCTGGGCTTCTTTCTCCAATTGGGAGATCCTGTCTTTTAGACTGTTATTTTCTTTTTGAACTATTTCCAACTTTTCTTGCCAAAACTCCTCCATTTTTTCTCAAAATTTCAGATTTAAATTCTTCAAGAATTTGTGGCCAGTTTCCATATTTTTTGGAGGGTTTAGATGCATTTAATTGTTCGTTGTCCTCTGTTGTTTTTTTCTGTAGTCTGAATTTTTTCTCCATAAAATTTATCCATGGTCATATCCTTCTTCTTGATCTTCTTGGCAGTTGGAAGTTGTATTTTCTGGGCATTGTTTGCCATCATTAAGCTGGTTTTTCCTTTCCTTTCCAGTCATGGCTCTAAGGAGAGTGGTTTTTACCTGAGGCCACCTCTCAAGTCCCCATGGCTTCTACTATGTGCTGCCCCTCTCTGTGCTATTTGTGAGTCCAAGTCTGTGTTCTTTGGCCTGCTGGGGTCTCAGGTCTTGCTGCTCTCAGGGGTAGGTCCCTGGTGGTCTTAGTAAGCTGCCAAGGATCTAGAGGTGCCCCTTGCTTGCCCACTAATTCTAGCATGCTGGCTCTGACCCTGGATCCATAGGTGGGGTGGGGGAGGATTGATCAGCTCACATTTTGGTGGGAGCTTTTTCACTCCCTTATAGTGTGGACATGCCCAAGTCCCATGTACCTTCAGTACTGCATCCTACTGTGGAGACCTTTCATTCATCTGTTTTGTTTTGTTTTTTTGCCTTTTGAGGTAGTCTGTATCAGTAGGTGATGAGAAGAGGAAGAGTCCTGCATCTAAACTGCAGCAATGTTAACCTGAAATTCCCTTGAATATTTTAAAAATATAATTGCTGCTTACTGTGAACTGATACAACCATTCTGGAGAGTAATATGGGACCATGCTAAGGACCATAAAACTATGCAAACCCTTTGACCCAGAAACCTGCTATATCCCAAAATAATCAGAGATAGGGGAAGAGAGCCTAGTTATATGAAAATAATTTTAGCTAGTATTTTTGAAATAGCAAAGGACTGGAAACTGAGGGGTATCATGGAATACTATTATTCCATAAGAAATGATGAATAGGTTGAGTTCACAAAAACCTGGAAAGATTTATATGAACTGATTCAAAGTGAAGTGAGAAAGAACCAGAAAAACAGTGAATACACTAAGAGAAATATTGTACAATGATCAACTGTGAAAGACTAAATCATTATCAGCAAAACAAAGTTCCAGGATAACTCCAAGGGACTCATTATGAAAAAATCTATCCATAGTCAAAGAAAGAACTATTGTAGTCTGATTGCCGATCAAAGCACATCTTTCCCTATATTTCCTTCATGAATTTTTAAAAATTGTATTATTGTACGCATGATGTGGGGGGGGGGGATGGAGGGAGGGAGAGAATCTGAATCATAAAATTTCAGAAAATTATCAACTTGTTTCTATATATTATTTTAAATTTTCTTAGATTTAAAATTTAAATTAAAAAATGTTAAATTAAATTAAAAATGCATTTGTATTATTGCTGTCCTTGTTTTGCTCACTTCACTTTGCATCCATTTATACACATTTTCCCAGGTTTTTCTGAAACCGTTGCCTTCATTATTTCTTACAGCATAATAATATTCAAATATGTTCCTTATTCTTCCATTCCACAATTAATGGATTTCGTATCAATTTCCAATTTTTTTACCACCACAAAAAGCACTGTTATAAATATATTTGTACCTATGCGTCCTTTCCCTCTTTCTTTATGTGTAATTGGAAATCTTGTGCCTTTGAACTACATTTCCCAGGAGCCCACTGACTTCCTGTTGTTATGTGTTGATGTAGACAGAAGCTAAATTAGGTCGAGTTCTGTGTCTAGGTCTCTGTCCTTCCTGGGTCAGGACATTGACGGAGTGAGCTATTTGAACAGGTAGATTAGCCACAGTCATGTGGTTTCATTTTGTTATTTTTTTATTTTGTTACTTCTAGTGATTATTAATAATTCTTATGAAATATAATATTTGAAATTATTATATATTAATTTCAATTTTTTACATTTGATCTCTGTAGGGTATAGACATAGTAGCAGTATTAATGTGCAAAGGGTATGCACAATTTAATAATTTTTTAAACATAATTCTGAAATAGTTTAAAAAGGGTTGTGGTCTCCAAATTATAATAATTATAATTAAAATTATGAGGCTGTTAGTAGCTTTAGTAGCTTTATTACAACAAAGTAGAGATAGTAAAGAGAGGGAAATATAGAAAAGTGATAGAGAGTTGCCTAGCCTACCGCTGTAAGTGCTCATCCATTGAAATCCAACTTCCCCCACCCCAGGGGTCCAATCTCCAGTCAGAAGAGCAGAAGAGTCCTTCAGTAAGTGTCCAGAGTAAGAGTCTCCTCAGTAAGAGTCTTCAGTCAATATCACTAGAGCCATAGGGTCCCTTCAGCAAGAGTCACCAAAACAGGAATCTGAATCCGAATCTCTACCAGAATCCTAAGGGAATCCCAATGTCCTTTTGGCAAGAGTCGCCAGGGCCTGAGTCTGAATCCCAGTTGAGTGAGAATCAGAAAGTGAATGCAAATACAAATCTGAATTAGAATGCCTTACTTAGCGCTGGGTCTCACCTTGTAAATATTTTTCTCCAATCACTAGCTCTCCCACGTCACTTTTCAGGAACCAATCATAGTTCCTTAATTTATCTGGCATTGCCCAGGGGAGCAATGTTTATGGGATCAATTTTCTGTATTGTTGGTTTCAACTTCCTTTCTCTGAGGGTGTGTCTGTACTTGTAATCAATGATAAATGATCTTCAAGTTTCTGACTGATTACATTAAAGGTTGCTGATTGATTACATCAAAGAAAACAAAGGGAGTGTAATTCCCTTTTCACAATTCCAAATTACTTTCTAGAATGTTTGGGCTAATTCAAAGTTCCAAAAAAAACTGAAAATACTTGTTTTCTCATTCCCACAAATACTTGTCATTTTTATTTTTTGTAATTTTAGCTAATTTGATGGGTATCTCTGAATTGTTTTAATTTGCATTTTTGTAATTTCTACTGATTTTAAGCATTTTTCATATGATTATTGATAACTTTGATTTCTTCTTCTGCAAACTGCTTGTTCATATTCTTTGACAATCTAACAGTTGGAGATTTCTACCTACTTTAAACAACTTACTCCCTCTTCTACTTGTGGGTATAAATTCCTATTTGGGCAACTATTCTTTTATGAAATTTCTTATAGCTAATGAAGCCTTCATGAAATTACTCTGAAGATGGGTAAAGCATTTCTCTAAAGGAACATTTATTATCTAATTAATAGCAATATTTCCTTGCAATTTTAACTGTAACTTTTTTCATTATCAGTTTTTTTAGCTGTTTAAGATTTACTCATTAAAATATGTGAAGAGTTTCCACCAGTGGAATGGGCAGATGAGAACAATGTGTTCCAGTGGCTAGTATTGTGGCTGAAGCAGGTGGTGTGGAGCAACTAGATCTTGGGAAGGAATCAGAGATCAAGGATATCCACTGCCTCTGGGGTCATCCCCAATCATCCTGAATTTTTTCTTGCCACTGGTCTTGGATGACTTTGGAAGACAGAATGAAGCTGGTAACTCTGAAATCATTGGTCCTCTTTAAAACAAAGGACAAACAATAATTTATTAAAATATGAATATCATACCTACTTTCAAATTCATGTGATGTTAAAATCCCCAAATGCTATAATCTTGAGCTTGTGTGGTGTGTATAGTTTGTGTCGACAAATTTCATTAAGAAAAAACCTCTGAATAAGTTATCACCCTTTTAGGTTTAAGTAGTTTACAAGTTGCCCCACCTATATGGGTACCTAGCATCCCATTGTATCAATTTTAAAAACAGGCATGACTCAAAGAACTTCCTGTCCTTTCCATAAGCATGGGTCAAAGCACTTTCATTGTTTAGCAAGGAGTTTTCTGTCCTACAGCAGTCTTAAGTAGGGTGTAGTAGGGATATTCCCAAGGCAAGGAGTTTTCACATTCAAGTAGAATTCTCACTATCTGCTAGGGATTTTTTTTTAAGTAGAAGATTCCCCAATGGGGAAATTTCCAACATTCATAAGTCTGAGAAATTTTAAGGTTTACAAGTTCTGTGGCTTTAAATTTAAGACTTGTCGATAGTAATCATTTCCCCAGTCTCTCCCCTTATTTTCTTGGCCTCTCCTAAAAGTATGAAGGTGGCGTTCTTATTCATATTTGATCAGTCAACAAGCCTATATTGAGCATTTACAATGTGTCAGTTACTTTGCTAAGTGCTGTGATACCAAGAAGAGCAAAAAAACAAACAAACAAAAAAAACAGTTCCTGTCCTCAGAAGGCTTACATTCTAATGAAAGGCAGCTATGCTAATCACTGTAACACCAGCTTCACCTCACATTCTAATGGGAGAGATAATATGTCAACAACTATGCAAATATAACAGGAAGGTGATTTCAGATGGAAGGCTTTTATAGTGGGAGTGGGGTAGGGAAAGGTCTCCTGTAGAAAGTGGGATTTGAGCAACGCTTTGAAGGACAAGAAAGTCATGAGGAAGAGCTAAGGAAGGGAAACAGTTCCTTCAGGCCCTGGGATGGGCAAAAGTCAAGGCACAAAGACAGGAGATACGTGTGTCATGCACGAGGAATGCCAAGAATCCCAGTGTATCGATCATTAAATATGTGACAGAGAATAAAATGCAAGAAGACTGACAATGTAGGAAGGGACCAAGTTGTAAAGAATTGTAAAAGCCAAGCAGAAGACTCAGTGACATTTGCACATGGAGTAAAAATGCAATGTGTCCCTGCTTTTGAATTATAAAACTATTTTTAACAATTCCTTTACATATCATATATATGTAGCAATTATAGCTTTGTTTTGAAATGTCACTATTAATAGGACACTTTGTCACCTTTACCATTCGTAGGAGGGAATTGAGAAATGAAATTTACACACATGTATCAAGTCCACAGTAAACAGAGCCAAATCCTAATGATTTTTACAGCTGAGAGATAGCCAGGATGCTCATTTTCTGAGTGTGGTTGAGCCGAGTTAGAGAATGCATGCAGATGAAACGGGGCTTTTAAGGCCGCAATCTTCATGGAGGAGACTTCTCTTGTCTTAGCAAGAACTGGCATCCCGCTGACTTTCAAGTCAAGGTCAAAGCTCTTTCTGAAGGTCTATTTTTAGATATTCCATTTCTCAACAGGACACTCCTCGTTGGAGTGAGTGCGAGGAGGACTGTACTATCTCATGACAGGTGTGGGTGGGCATGTGACAGCTTTGTAATTCACAAGTGGTTCTCATGTTCTGCATTTCCCTCTCCTTCCCCCACCCCCACAGTGCTGAGGGGAAGGGGATTTAGAATGACCGCAAATTCGAGTATCCATTCGCAGATTATCTGCTTTTCACTTTGTATGGGGAGAAGTGATAATCCAGGTCCAGACGTGCACTCACTGAGGCTCCTTTGTCCCTCTGCGTCTCTCACTGTCTCACTGCTATGCAATCGGAGGATGCAAAAAAACTTTCATTTTAACTTAAACCAAATTGATTTGAGTTACTTGCTTTGGGGGGAATATTCAAGCTATAAGGGCTTCTCATTTCATTGTGATTAATCCAGAGTAAATAAAACCACAAACTGAAGGCTTTTAGGAAAGGGGTGGGAGAATGGTTTTTTCTTTTTCTTTTTCTTTTTCTTTTCTGTTGTGGGCAACTGATCCAGAGACAAAAATTTGGAGCCTCATAAGTACAGAATTCATCTCTGGGTTATGTGTGTATATGTATGTGCTCTTATATCTCTTTTAAAAATTGAGAATAGAAATAGAAACTCTAAGCAATAATTAATTTTAAAAATACTCCAGTTCTGTGTTTTAGCAAATTAATAGAAATAATAAGAGATGGTTGGTAGAAGAGAAGACAAGGGGGTAAGGCAGAGCCACAGAAAGGAAACCTCATTGTTGGCAAGTGCCCTGATGGGGAACTATAGATCTCATTTACTAATAGTGGGCTTTAAAAAAATGCAAACTGTCAGACTTACAAAATATCACATATGCTATCAAGCCCATTCACTGTGTTGTTTTGTTTAACTATTTTTCTTTGCCATTGGGGAGAGGTCATTCTGGTGGAATATACATCTGGAAATGTCTGATATAAAATCTAAAATCATCATCAGTTAAAAAATACAGTATTAAATCACAACAAAACAAAATTTAAAACTCCTTAAGATTCTCTCTTCTCATTTTCAATAAAAAAAATGAAAAGGAGTATCTAATTTTACTATAAATACATACATATTTATGTGTATGTACATATGTATATATTTCATTAAGAAACATCCCCATCTTGTGGCCTTTCAGAATATTTTCACTAGAGATAGTTGAAGTCATGTTGCATTTTCAAAATTACAGGCATAAATAATATCCTTGCCCCATGGGTAGATACAAATAACTCAAGTACTATATATTTGACCCAAATGTTGGAAAGTTCAAACCTATCCTCATAAGATAAGAGCTAATCATTTTATTCTTCCATTTATGATCTCTAACATCCCCCCCAATCTCTATTGTCCATGTTCATTGTTTCACAAATTATCTGCTTTGCCATCACCAAAAATAATTATTCTCTTATTAATAAAGGAATAATCTAGATAAATTTTATTGTTTCCTAAATAGCTCCAGAAACTACTTTCTCCCTCTTTATTTGTGACCTTTGAATTCAAAGTGGCTGACCTTCATAGAGTTTGCAGTGGGTGGGACTGATCTTGAGCTAGACTGTGAAGTCAGTGAAATTTGTGTTTTGTATCCTTGATCTTAAGGTTCTGGCTTGGTATCCTCTCCAGTGGTACCTTCCTCTCCTAGGCACTCAACATCCTTCTTTTCTTTTCTTCCATCAAACCCTCTTTTCAAAAATGGATCCCAAGCAGTGTGGAACTGGAGAAATCATACTAAATTGGGAATGAAAAGATCTGACTTTTAGGTCTTGTTCTAACAGGAATTAGCCACATGACCCTGGGGAAATCATTTCACATCTTTTCCTTATGCTTGGTTCTCAGTTGTCCCTTTTGTGAAATGTGGGGATTGGGAGGATGCCAATTATAGAAAAAATCACATACATTACACAGTTCTCTGTGGTTGTACAAAACTAGAAACAAAGTGAGTTCCTATTGCCTGGGGAATGTCTGAAGAGATGATGTCACATGAAATAAATAAAATATTATTTCATAAAAAATGACAAATATGAGAAACTCAGAGGAATATAAAAAAACTTGAATGAAGTGATGCAGAGCTAATCAGTAGAATAAAAGGAACAATATACATAATTATCATTTAAAAACAAATATAAACAAAGGCAATCCAAATGATATGTAAATATACATAAGGAATATATAAATGTATACATAAAATATCTGAACATATTTAAATATACATATGTAACAAAAGAACAATATACAGAATAATTACAATAATGTAAGTCAGGTGAACTCATATTAACTGTAATGAATAGTCTTGGATCTAGAAAACAGACATCTCTTCTCAGTAGAGAGGGGAAGGATGATGTGCACCAAATGTAGTATAGGTTTACTTTATTGCTTTGTTGATTACTTTGTTTAACTGTTTTTTGTTGTCGCAAGGGAGGGTTCAGTGGGGGTAAGGGAATATGATAGATATAGAAATCAATATAAATTGATATAACTATTATACAAATTAATGACATATAAAAATCAATTAAAATTGAGAAAAAATAAAATGAGGTCAGATTATTCCCTTTCACCCTGTATATAAAGAATAGTAAACTGGGATTCTGAGGACCTGGGTTTAGTCTTGGTCCTGGAGAAGAGATGAGGAAAAGCATGTTGGCCCTGTCCTCTGAAAGGATGGGGAGTGATGGGTATAGAATGTTCCATATTCAGTCAGATGTGACTTTAGGAGTTAAGTTTGCTTTACTGCTTTTCTTTGTAATGAGGGAAAATTAGATGTAAGGGTCAAGAGTGAAGAATGTTATCAACCAACAGTATCCTCTCCACCTCTGCCTCAGTGGGGCTGATAATGATTCAGGTTCTGGCTATAACTAACCTCCTTGACCAAGGATCAGAGAAAGAAAAGATAACTTGGACCTTGTTTTAGCCCCTATATAAATTCTTTTCTGTGGCCAACTCTTTGGCACCATTTTCCACTGGAGGGTTGGTAGTGTTCCTTCCACTGCCTGAACTATGTCTAGTTGTAAGTACATGCTGAGTAAACCTGCTTACTTGACCAGACTTCTGTCTTGACAGGTTTTGCTGCTACGTAACTGGTCTTGTGGGAGTTCCCCATAACTTACCCTACCTCTGTTATCGTGCCAGGCTGGTTCCCTTTCACCAGTCTCATAAGCAGAGTCAGTAGGGGCCAGACACATTTGAGCAAGCTAGCCCCTGTCTTGATTGCATTCTCGCATCGTTTATGCCTCTCAGAAACATTTTCTTCTTTCAGAGTTCAGCTCAAGTGCTGGCTTCTCTATGGAGCCCTTCCCCTTTCTCAAAATTCCTTCCTTCAGTTTTCTTTTTTGTTGATAAATTTTTGTTTTAACACAGCAGATGAGTCCAGATTCACAAAGAAACATAAAGAGTTATGCAAAAAAAATCAAGAAGTGAATTGGGGCTGATTAACTTGTCACACTTTTGAAGATTGTCATTTGTTAAAAAGAAGGAAGGGTATGAGCTTTTAACTTTAATAAGACAATATCATAGGGGGCAGCTGGGTAGCTCAGTGGATTGAGAGCCAGCCCTAGGTCCTAGGTTCAAATCTGGCCTCAGACACTTCCCAGCTGTGTGACCCTGGGCAAGTCACTTGACCCCCATTGCCTAGCCCTTACCACTCTTCTGCCTTGGAGCCAATACACAGTATTGACTCCAAGATGGAAGGTAAGGGTTTAAAAAAAAAAAAGACAATATCATAGTTGTCCATTGTATCTGAGCTGAGGGTTTGTGTTCTGTTCAATAATCATCTCCACTTGTTTCATTATAGTTATTGCTGACTGTGTTGCTTTTTTAACTATGTTTTCTCCACTCTGCATCACTTCATACAAGTCTTCTCATGTTTCTTTTAATTCTTCATCTCTGTCTTATGAATCAGCAATACTTCAGTGCATTTATATAAACTTTGTTGGATCATTTCCAAGTTATTGGGCCCATGCTTTGTTTTTAATGTGTTTTTTGTTTGTTTCAAGTTTGAATATTTTGTATGCATGAGTCTATTCTTGCTAGTATTCACTTTTTTTGAAGTATAATAGTGGGATCATGGGTCAAAAGTTATGAGCAATTTGGGGTTTTTTTTGGTGGATCAGATTGTTTAAATGTATTGTTCTATACTTCACCTTTGTGGGTATATCTTTCTAGCAGCAGGGTTTTGTTTTATTTTATCTTGGTTTACATAATAAAATGGCATCTAATATACTTTATATTATAAAAGAACTGATGAACATTCTTTAGGTTTTGGTTCACTGTTCTTAAAAGTTCTTTGTGTGTGTTGCTGTCTTAATGATATGTAATAATTCTATTGTATTTCCTTTCATGTAAAACATTTAAAATAAATCTGAAAAGCGTATTTTAAAAAATGTGCCTTGCATAATTCCAAACTATTTTTTAAAATAGCCCTACCAAAAATGAACAGTGAACAATACATAACTATTTTCCTAATACTCCTTCAACTAAAGAGAGGCAAGACAAATAGCATACATTCCATCCATACTTTCAGGTTTATTTTGAAATTACTGGAATGATTTACATGGACATGGGCTAATGACAAGAATATGATAGAAATTGAAAGGTATATACTCATACCAACTTGAATAGTTAGTTAATCATTTACTCTGTATGTAAGGCAGCTAGTGTGAATTTTAAAAGTCTCCATCTTGGTCCAGCACCCAAAAATTGTGCACACCCACACTACACGGGCATGTGCTAGTCAATGACAAATCAGAAATAACTAACTGCCCACCTGGGCTGTCCTAAGCCAAGCTAGAGCCAACCATTGGCACTTGTGAGACACAGGAAGTGAGGTAAGGAACAGCCTCTGGAATTCGCTCACTTCCTGGGGAGAGACCTAGACGCCAGTTGGTGTTAGGAGCTTGGACAGGGAGGATGCCCACAGACAGCTTTCCTTCAGATCACTCGCGTGAGTTAAGGACTGATTCTTTCCACCTTGGCCCTTTGGGCCTAAAACTCCCTCTGCCTTGGTCAGAGGTTGAGTAGCCCCTTTCCCTTTTCTCTTCTCTCCTTCTCTCCCTCTCCTTTCCCTACTCCCAGTGTGATTAAACCTCCATAAACTCCATTCTGACTTGAGTGTTTCATTTTAGGAATTTCATAAGTAAATTCCTTGGCGGCCATTGTTCAATATTACATCAATCCTAAAAAGGTGAAATTTCCACCATTACACTAGGTAGCACAATGGATAGAGCCCTAGACCTGGAGTCAAGAAGACCTGAATTCAAATCTGGCCTTGGACACTTACTTAGTTGTATGACCCTGGGCAAGTCACTTAACTTCTGTTAGCTTCTGTTTCTTCCACTATAATTTGGGGATACCTACCTTATAGGATTGTTGCAAGGATCAAATGAGATGCTAATTTATAAGGTGCTTAGCAGAATGCCTGGCAAGGAATAAGTATTATATAAATGTTAGCTTTTGTTATTAATGTGCCTGGCACCATATTAAATGCAGAGGATACATATACAAAAAAAGATAGTCTCTGCCCTCAAGGAGTTTGTAATCTAATGTAATTTGATAGAGGAATAAAGCACATGAAAGGGTGCTGGAAAAGGGTATGATGGAAAAGTAAAAAAAAAATTAAAAATCTAACAGAAAAGAGCCTTTCTGAAATGAAAATGTGGTTTTCCTGGGTACCTTCCTTAAAAGGAGGTTTTGGAGATCATGAGAGGCCAAGGTGATGAGGTATAGGTGCTAAATTTGATTGGATCTTTCAGAATGATGAGATTTCTCAATGAAGAGATTCCTGGGACCATATGAAGTCCAAAGAAATCTAAAAAAGTGGATAAAGAAATAATAGACTGAGTTTGGAAAGTGACAGCTAAAGCAGAAGCAAAAGAATTTAAAAGAGTGACGGCCAAAATCTAGAGATTTTTCTGTCTTGCTGGGTGTAATGATAGACCTGACTCACAAAAGAACTAAAATAGACTCTCAGATTATAGCCTAAAAATGTTGAGGATTCTTGTTTGTGGAGAAGAGAATACCTAGCAGCTGAAGTTCATCAGCAGATGCAGTTGAGAGTAGCATAGTAGAATGAATGTCAGTCAATACCTATTCACAGTAAAAGCATCAGAGAGTGATACTTTATAAGACCTGCAAAAATCTGTGTAACAGAGGAAACAGTCCATTAGAAGATACTAGCAGCTTTCAGTACAGTGGGAAACTCATTTCAATAAACACTTTAAGTACCTGTTAAGTGTCAGGCTTTGGGCTAAGCTAAGAAAGTTGAAAAGCAGGAAGTGGGAGGGCCACCTGGGGTACCTGATGTTATTCCAAGGAGTCAAAGTCAAGCAGAGCTGCTGATGAAAAATGGATTTACCAGGAAGGTGTTGAGACTTCTATAAAGGAAGGCTTTGAAAGGAATTAAGTGCTTTGCTATCCAGCCCTTGCATAACAGGGAAGAGGCAACTGGGGGCAAATTGAAAAGGTATAGAGTATCAAAACCTAAGCCATTCTTCCAAATGATGAGATTTCAGGTCATCCACTTATCCTAGAGGCAGGTTAGTGGGGAGGGCATGTTGCAAAGAATGCCGCAAGGCATAAACATCGGAGATACAGTGGAATTCTAGCTGAGATGCAGACCCCGGAACATAAGTCATCATATCTATGCATCCTTTCCTATGCAAATGTTCACTATGCATATGCCCCCTCTTACCCCCAAAGTTCCAGAAATGCATATTTCCTTTCCTATTGGTAATATGGGAATTCGTGGGAAAGTAAATCCCTCTAGGTATGGATGATCTCCCATTATCTTTACTTTCTAAGCTTTAAACTTCTGCTGGGGTAGCTAGGTGGTACAGTGGATATAGAGTACCAGGCCTGAATTTAGGAAGACTCACCTAGCCTCAGACACCTTCCAAGCTGTGACCCAGGACAAGTCATTTAAGGCTGTTTGCCTCAGTTTTATCTTATTGTAAAATGAGCTGGAGAAGGAAATGGCAAATCATTCCAGTACCTCTGCCAAGAAAACTCCAAATAGGGTCATGGAGAGTTGGACATGACTGAAAAATGACTAATGAAAAAATAAACTTATATAGTTTGGGGTTTATGGGCTTCTTTCCCAAACAGTGCTGTCATGGAAATGTGGGACTGAGATGCTCTTTTCTAGTTCACTTTTTGGTAATCAGTTTAGATTTTATATGTCTGGGACTCTTTTTGGAGGCTTCTGGGAAAGAAAGTAGAGAAACTAGAAAAAAGCAGCAGTCTAGTAGAGTTTAGGATTATCCGACATCTCTTGCTTCTTTCAAGATGAACTGTCTGCTATAGACATGGAGAGCTGGAAACCAAAGATCTACCTTTCTTTCCCTCCCTTGCTGAGAACTAATGAACTACTCATGATGGAACTGTGGAACTACCAGAAGGAACTTTGAATTTTCTCTCACTGTCATGTTAAAGAGGGACTATGTCAAAACTTTTTTTTTTCCTGTTAAGTTGGTGAATGATTTCTTTTTTCCTATTGGGATAGGGATGAGCTTAGGAGGAGAACCTGATTCTAACCTTAAGAGCTAGTAATATGTGATTCTGACTTCTTTCTATTCAAATGAACTACTTCCCCATAGTTCACTGTGCTTTCATTCCTATTATTGTGTTCACCAGTTAACATACTAGAAAATTTGTTTGGCCTCAAAATCTTTTTTTGGATGATTAATGATTTGTGTGGATAAATCTGGAGACAGGTTTGGATGTCTGTAGGTATGGAAGGTATGGAAGACAAGCTGAGATATGAGAGAAGAAAAAGGAGGTGATGATTCGATGTGAAAGTTCTGGCTTCTAGATTCTGCTTCCAAGAAGCCTCCAAAACATGGTCCCAGAAATACAAGTTCTAGAGAGATAACCAGGTAGTGAATTGTAGAAAAGGGTCTATTTGAGTTTCTATCTCCATTGCAGTGACATGAGCATTGTAACCCCAGAAACTATTATGGACAGAGAGATGCACCTCCAGGCTACACCTATCAGGCTACATCTCAAGATATGTTTGTTAAGGAATCTTTATGCCTCCAGGCAGACCCCAGTCAGATGACCACCCCACCCCACCAAATGCCTGAGTGACTAACTCTAGGTCACATCCACACCATGACATAGCATCTGTTGTAAAGAATATAAAATCCCCAGAACTGATGTCTTCTGGGGGACAGCCTTTCCTTCCATGCTGTCCCCATGGAGGAACAGCCTTTCCATTCATGCTGTCCTCCCAAGGAACTGCTTCCCATCTTGCTGTTCCACCTTGCTATCCTCCTGGCCATTCTCAACATTACTTTCTAAATTAATAAATTTCTCTTTTTGTTTTTAAGCTGTTTTGGAGTCTTGCATTCTTGCAAAAGGTATCCTACCGGAACCCCCATAACAGGAGCACCATTTGGAAAAATAGTACATTGATATATGCCTAAGAAAATATATTTCTATAAATAAGAGAGCTTATAAATAGAGAGAAGAACAACATAGATATAGGTGTACTACTCTACTTAATGAAAAAAAGCCTTTGGGGCAAAAGTCAAACTTAGGAAATGGGGAGGGGTCTGTGCTACACATGGGGACCCATGTAGTCTGGAAGAAGCTGAACCGGGCTTCTGGAAGAAAGAGCCCATTTCCAAATGTCTTCTGGGGCACAAAGGTCCTCTCCACAGGTAGAGAATGGGAAGGAAGCAGAAGGGGGTGATTAGGTACTTAGAGATCCAAAGAAGTAAGTAAAAAAGGCAAAGTAAGTAAGGGAGGGCAAAGGTCTTCAGAGAAAGAGAGGTCAAAGTCCCACTGGAAGGCAAGGGATTGTCACAATAAAACAAAGAAAAGAACCAAAAGGTACCTAGAACCTACCCTTCAAGTTGTCCTCCCCTCTAGACACACACACACACACACACACACACACACACACACACACACACACACACACACCCTAATCCCCTATCTTGGTTTCTCTGCATTTTGTGCAATGTTGTCCTGACTCCATTATTTACCAATTAGTTTTTGCCCCTATCCTTTTGCTCAGGTAGTAAGCTCTCTACTCTCCTATACTATTGATGGTTCCCAGAACTAACAGCACAGACTGGATGGGAAATCTGTTCCTGGTGGGAAAGATGAATTAAATGGGAAGTTGGGGATAGAAATGTGGGGAGCAAAAAATATCTCTAGGTAATAGGGAAGAAAAGGGAATAAACACTTACATAATGGCTTCTATGTGTTAACTACTATGCTAAAAGTTTTACAAATATCTCATTTGATCCTCACAACTCTGTGATGAAAGTATTTTTGTATTTCCTTTTTACAGTTGAGGAAACTGAGGCAAACAGAAGTTAAGTTACGTGCCCAGGGCCATATAATTAGTAGGTGTCTGAGATCAGAGATAGTAAGAAAAATGTTTCTTAAATTGCTTGCAAATGAAGCTAAAGCCTATAAAAAGATTTTAAGCATCCAATCCAATTCTCCTTGCCACCCTCCTCACTGAAGTTACCATTCTTTCACCCTTTAAGAGAAGACAGTCCTCAAATGATGCAAATGGGCACTAATCACATCCCTGTGTATTTCTTACACTTGGATATCTCCCCATACAATTCTTCATTTGGGGGCCTTCCATGTTACACTTAAGGACCTTTTGCTTGGAACTGTTAGATTATTTGGCAATAGATAAAAGAAGTACATTTAGGAGCCTTCATGAATAATGGTCTTGAATAGACGACAGAAAGTGTGGATCTAGACTAGCCTTCATGGGTATCATATTTGAGGGGATATAATCTATGATAGAATACTGCATTTTTCTATCTCTTATTTCTCCAGTTTTCCTAGAGAACTTTATCTGCCCCCTCTTAGTTATGTTAGTCCTTCCCTAATATTTTATTTACTTGTGAACCCACAGTATCCACATACCCTTCCCTCCCCTTCCCACTGCTCCCAACTGAATAAAGACTCCTTGAGGAAAAGGACCTTTTTCACCTCTGTTGCATTATAGTAGGTACTTATTGGGTGTTGAAGTAAAGGTCGGAGGTCAGAATAGGAACTGTCTGCCAGATTAAAAGTGCTGAGGATGGAGGAAAGGAAAAGTAGGAGCAAATCCCTGAGTACTTCAGGCAGCAGTTAGGAGATGGTGGATTGAAGAAAAACTGAGTCAGCTTATGCCTGTGGTTCTATTTACTTCTATTTCTAACCTTTCCCACTGTACTTTCAGCACAGCAAGATAGTTTCTCAGTGTACATTTTTGATCATTCCCACCTTCAGCTGGATTTGCCCACAGGGCCTGAAACCTTAATATAATACCAAGTATTTTATGTTATTTGAAATTTTTTGATGCCTTTTATTTTTCACAGTACAGTTATTCCCTCCACTACCACCTCTGATGAACTCATCCCCTTTAACAACAACAAACATCCAAGTAAAGACAGCATATTCAGTGTTTCACACCTGTAAACCCCCACCTGGTTAGTTACCAAGAGGAGGGAAGTATGTTTCATCATCTGTTTTCTCTGGAACCAAGTATGCCATGGATATTTTATATGCAAATTACCAATTTATATAAAAAAGAAATATAAAAAGATGAGATATAAATGAAAAAGTATTTGATCCTAAAGTCCATAGGGAGCCAGAGGAGTTTATTGATTAGGAGAATGACATGTAAACCTGTGCTTCAGAAAAATAATTTTAGGAACTGTGTGGATTGAGGAGAGATATTTGAGGCAAGATACTTAATAGGAAGTTACTGCAAATTGTCAAAGAGAGAAATAGCAAGGATTTGAAATGGTGGTGAATATTAGAGTAGAGGGAGGATGTAAGATATTTTGTGAAGATAGAAAAGGCACAATTTGAAAACTAATTGGATATATAGAGTGAAGGAGAGTGAGAGTCAAGAATATATGCAAAGATGTGTGATTTTGACAGAAATGTGGATTCTCACAAAAGTTTTGGGAGGAAAAGATAGAGTTCTGTTTTGGACATGTTGAATTTGAGTTGCATGTGGGACATCAAGTTTGACACATTGGTGTCATTGGTGAGGAGAAAATGGAGTTTAAGAGAGAGAATATGGATGGTATATTGATATTGGAGTTATCTGCATAGAGATGATAATTAAACAGACAGAGATTGATACAGTCACCCATGTGAAGTGGGTTTAGAATAAAGTCTTGGCTTATGCCCAAAGAAGATATAATCCAGATGATTATATCTTCTTTGGGCATAAGAAGACAGAGGGGTGGTCATATAGATTAGAGAATCATGAGAGAGAGGTTTCAGGACAAACTATAGAGAAAAGAATAAATATCCTGGAGGAGAGGGTAGTCAACAAGGTCAAATGCTTGGTTTTTGTTGTTGTTTGTTTTAAGAATTCTTCAAACAAAGCAGTTCTTTAGACACTTGGAATTGAAGGATGGGAGAAGACAGAAAAAAAGGCCAATAGATTTTGGCAATTAAGAGATCTTTGGTAATTTTGAAGTAAATACATTTCAGCTGAGCCAGAGGATAGAGAAAAATAAGGAAGTTGAGAACCTGGAAAATTTGGCAGATGGTGAAAACCTCAATGGAATTAGGAAAGTTCAAAAAGAACAATGGATTTTGGGGGGAAAGGGAATCTACTCTAATTCCAACCCATCCATGCCTGTTCATCCTCTACTATTCTTTTCCCCATGGAAATGAAAGTTTATGTATGAGGACACCTGATGGAACTCAGGCTTATGTTCTAAGGAACTCCTAGGGTAGCTGTGAGGTAGGAATGGAAGAGAGAAAGGGGTGGGAATTCTGGGAAGAAAAAAAAAGAAGATGGTGAATTGTGCCATTGGGGTCATGTGGATTTCTGTATCAGGACTTCCCTGTGTGGCCAACAAGGGTAGTCACAGGGGAAAATACTGGTGAGAAAGAGCAGAAGAGTATTGGAGGGGATAGTGTGGATGACTTGGCCATGGTTGGGGCAAAGTTTTAGAGTTATATGTGACCCATCTTCCTAGCTTCTAATTGGCTGATCAAATACTCATTAGGGTAGAATCATAGCCCCACTGGGATCACTCAATACCCCTGTTCCCCAATTGGAAACTATTTCTTTAGAAGAAGAGGGGTTTCCAAGGACCTCTCTGACTGTCCTTACCCATTCCTCCTGATATACATTGAAAAATTGGAAGCCAGGCCCACTTAAGCCCTTTCTGTAAGGCTGAAATAGACTGTAGTGTTTTCTTAGTTCAGTGGGAATGCAGCTGTTCTTATCTCTGGCATTGATTCTCTCTCACCTTCTTTGGTAGCCTCATTCTTTTTCCTCATGATTATTTTTACTGAAAATTGGACCTGCTCTTCTGCTGCTTATATCATCATTTGTCCTTCAGGGTTTCCAGAAACTAAAGGCTGTGCACCACCACCACCAAAAACAAATAAACAAAAAAACACAAACACATGGTTTTATTGATATGGTATATGACAGATTGTAGGACAAAAAGCCCCTCTAACACCTGCCAAAACCATGGAACAGAAAGTCGTAGCCACACCTGTCCTGCATGGCAGAATACCAGGATTTTCCATTCCTCAGCCTGTCAGACCTGGACAAATGTCTAACTTGACCCTATCCTGACTGCATCCATGCCTGAGAACTACTCCCCCTCCTGCCCCCAGAAACAGTCAGTGAAATCGATCCATTATACCCCCTTCCTTCTCCAAACCTATAAAATGCTATATTTCTCTCCACTCCTCCAGGTGGGACGCCCCAGCCACCTCTATTGGCATTGGGGTCCCCTTTGCCACTTATTTCCTCCATTCTACCCCCTCCCATGGGACTCTTTTGATAATCTTCTTGGAAATGGACCCCTTTGCCGCTTCAAATAAATCCTGCTGTACCACCCTACTCAGGTCTCATTGTCTCTTGGGTCAAACTCCCATTAGTAGGACTGACAGTATATAAAATCTATGCAGTTTAGGGGCAGACAAGATCTCAGAGGTCATTTAGTTTGATATATACCTGAATAAGAGGCCCTTCTACAACATAGGATCATAGATTAAGAGCTAGACTGATATCAGGTAGCTGGTCATCCAGTCTTTGCTTGAAAACCAATAGTTTGGAGAAACCAAAATTCCTAGACTGCTTCTAAGGCAGCCCATTCTATTTGTGGGTCATGGTATTAGTGGAACTGGGGACTCAAGTGAATCCCTGCAATATCACAATACTGCTATGAGACAAGACACTGTGGAAAAGACTTGGGTAATTCAAATTAACTTTGCCAGCAAGTGGATTTATCTGGGACCTAGCAAGAGGCCCTCTAGCAAGGAGAATATAAAAACAGATTTAGGAATTTGGCTGGGAGCTCTTGAGACCTCAGGAAACCTCTCCGATTATTGTTTCTATTTTTTTTTTTGCCAGTGGCTTTTACTTTCTTGGATTCTTTTTTCCCTTTTATCTGGAGGTTGTTGGGTATATTTTATTAAAAGGGAATGATTGCTTCTATGCATCCTCAGGCTCTGAGAGATCTGTTGCAATTTATGCAGAACTTTGACTAGGCAGCCACTTTTGGAGAACTCTAATTGTTAGGCAGTTTTTCCCTATATTGTGACTAAATTTGCCTTTGCAACTGTTGTTGTTTCCAGTTCTGCCCTTGAGGTCAAGCATAAAAAAAATTCCAATTTCTTTTTGACATTATAAACCTTTAAATGGTTGAAGATAAGCATCATGTCTTCTCTTCTCTAAGCTAAATCTTCCCAGAACCTTCAACCAATAACCAAAAGATATGAACTGAAGATGCTTCACCATCTTCATTGCTCTCATCTGAATGCTCTCCAGCTTATCAATTTCCTTATTTTTAAATAATAAATCTGTCCCTCTTATTATCACCCTCCCCTACAGCAGAATAAAATTTCAAAACATTCCCCATGAACATACATTAATAGTTTAACAAAACATAATAGCCATATCTGAAAATTTTTCATTTTTAGTCCATACTAAATGGTGGGAAGTGAATGACATGTTTTGTCTTCATCCTTTTTGATCATCTTTTTGGTCATTGTGTTGACCAGAGTTCTAAAGTCTTTTAAAAAACAACCCTTACTTTCTGCTGTAGAATCCATACTAAGTATTCATTCTAAGGCAGAAGAGTGGTGAAACATAGGCAATTAGGGTTAAGTGGCTTGCCCAAGTTCCACAGCTAGGAAGTGTCTGTGGCCAAATTTGAATCCAGGTCCTCTCAACTCCAGGCCTGGCTCTCTAGCCACTATGTGACCTAGCTATCCCTCTAACGTCTTTCAAGGTTGTTTCTCCCTATAATGTTTTTATCATTCTGTAGATTGTCCTAGTTTTGCTCATTTTGTTTTTTTAACAATTCATATAGGTCTTCTCAGTTTCCTTTGAAACTCTCCATTTTGTTCATTCTTATGGCACAAAATTATTCCATTACATTCATATGCTACAATTTGTTTAGACGTTCTCAAATAGGAGGATACCATCTTGTTTTCTAAGTTTTTGCTATCATGAAAAAGGATGATATGAATATTTTTGAACATGGAGATCCTTTCTCTCTTTGATTTCACTAAGAGTAGTAGGGGCATCACTAGGTCAAAGGGTATGCACTTCAGTAACTTTGTTTGAATAATTTCTAAGTGCTTTCCAGAATATATAGACCAATTCACAGCCCAACCAACAATTCACCAGTGAAACTATTTTTTCATAGCCCCTTAAAATTTTGTCATTTTCTCAATTTACTTGTCAATATTTGGAACAGAATGGAACCCATTATTTTAGATGTGTTCTGACATGGGCAAAATAAAATGGGTCTTTGAACTCCTGTGCCTAGACATTTATTTCTCTTTACACAATCTAATATTGTGTTAGTTCTTTTGGCTGTGATATCATACAGTTATTTTGAAAAACCTCTGAACCATAACCCTTTTTTACACAAACAACTGTGTAGATAACCCTCTTGTAATTTGTAAAATTTCTTTTTCAAATCCAAGTGCAACCAGCTCCTCTGCTTGGTTTTGACTCCATCATCATCTTCATTATGCCCAGTTCAGGATAAACTCATTACCAGGAAATTTATCATGGAAATTGCTTCAGCCTTGCTATTCATACCTCATCAATACCTACTGTTGCCTCTGTCTCTTAGATTGGAGGGCTGGAAGAAGGAGAAAAAAGTTCTTCTCAAGCTTCCCTTTATAGAAGACTTGAAATCTCAGTCATCATTTCACTTGCCACTAGCTGCTTTGCTAGGTTTAGAATAACATCTTTATGGTGCCCCTGCATGGGTATACCCTCTAGCTCCCTTCTCTACACCTTCTTTTCAGTTTCCTTTCATGTATTGTCTTTCCCATTTAGATTGTAAGCTCCTTGAGAGCAGGGAATGTCTTTTTTCTTATTTATATCCTCAGTGCTTAGCATAGTGCTTGGCACATTGAAAGCATTTAATGCTTTCATTAATGCTTTTGCTTCATTTAATTGCTTCATTAAAAAAGAATAAGACCTTACATATGTCCCTATTAAAATCCATTTTAGATTCAGTCAGATGTTCTAACCTGTTGAAATCTTTTTGAAACTGCTCAGTCATCCAACCTTTTCTCAGTGTTGTTTCATCTACAAATTTGATAAACATGCCACCTCTATCTCTAATCCAGACATATCAAAGTATATATTGCAACATTTTAAAACAAGCTCCTGTGAATAATTTCTTTTTCAAGTACTCACTACAAGGAAAATATCACCAGGAATCTTTAGTCCTGCTGATTTCTCTTGGTATAATCTCTAAAAGATCAACTGCCCCTCAATGCTCCAACAGTTTGAAGGTCACAGATTTTGCATCTCCACCTAAGAATACAAGGGACCCTCTGGATTTAATCCAGGTTCATTCCATTGCAGGCTGCTCCTCTTGCTATGAGAAAGGAGCTATCTATTGAACAGAAACTAGTAAGGATATTCTTCCTACTTAATTTTTCCCCTAGGGAACAGTGAACTTACCTAGATATGTCCAATGGACAAAAATCAAACCAAATGAGTCAACCAAAAAAGGATGGATGGAGGTTGGGAAGGAGTTGCCTTAAGACTATTTGGCTATCCCTTATCCTTGAAATGCTCTTCTTCCTCATTTTGGTGTCTTTGCTTTCCTGATTTCCTTCAAATACCAAGTAAAATTCTATCTCTTGTAAACCTTAACATTTCTTAGACTTATAAATGTTGGAAATTTCACCATTGGGAAATTTCATACTTGAAAAATTTCCTACTGATAGTCTATTGGAATGTGAACCCCTTTGGCATGGTAGGGTCCTCCTCCTCCCTTCTTAAGATTACTTTAGGACAGAAACCTTTTGCTGAACAATGAAAAGGGCTTTGACCTATGCTTAAGCATAGAACAGGAAGTTCTTTGAGTCATGATTGATTTTAGAATTGATACAATAGAGATACTCGGAATGACAGAACCAGGTCTTGGAACTTCCAATCTCCACCCTACTCAGGGTAACAGGATTTAGGAAGGGCTGCAGCAAAGAATCAAGATTTAATTATTTGATAATATGACCTTCAACAGACATGTGCAAAGCCACAGACCTCTGGGCAGTCCTGGGTTAAGCTAGAGCCACCATTGGCACAGGGAAGACATGGACAGTGATTGATAGATGTGAGAACTGAGGGGAGGGAACTTGGATGGTTTCCTTAAAGATAGCAGGGTCTGAGAACTGAGGGAGGTTGGAGAGGTTTTGCTCTGAGAGGTTGTGCTCTGAGAAGCTTGCTCTGAAGGAAGCTGGAGGTGGAGGCCCCTGAGACTGTTTCTCCATTTTGGTCACTTGAGTGATAGGGACTGATCTCTTTTCTTGCCTCAGCTATCTAAGGGCTTGGGCCTTTTGGCCCAGCCTAAACAGAGGGGGTATTTAAGCCCTATTCCCTTCTCTCCCTTTTCTCTCTCTCTCTCTAATACCTTTCTTCCTCCTGTTTGTAATTAAACTCCATAAAAGGATGACTGCTGACTTGAGTTTTCATTAAGTAATTACATAGCTGAATTCCTTGGCGACCTTAAATTAATATATATCAGTCTTTTAAAGTGATTTCCTTGTCACACTCCTAGCTTCCTATCTGCCTTTCCTATTCCCCCTTAATGCTGTCTTCCCCCTGTTGATTAATTTATCCTTTGTATATCTTATATGTTCATAGTTATTTTTACATTTCTTTTATTATGCTCTGAACTCCTTAGATGTGAGATAAATCTCTTTAAAAAAAAGTGTCATAAAAAAAATTAAGTTCCAGGTTCTCTCCCTATAGTTGGTTATTCCCCTCCCCCACTCATTGAGAAGACAAGGAATATGATACCTATTAAGTGAAGTCATGCAGAAAATATTTCTATATTAGTCATGTTGCAAAGAAAAAGAAAGTGAAAATCAATATGCTTCATTCTGTGCTCAGAGTTCATTTATCTCTGGAGGTGGATAGCATTTTTCAGCATGCGTCTTTGGGAATTGTCTTGAATCATTACATTTATTAGAGTAGCTAAGTCTTTCACAGTTGATCATTGTTGCAATAGTATAGTCACTATTTAAAATGTCCTCCTGTTACTGTTCATTTACTTTGCATCAGTTCATATAAACCGTCCCAGGGTTTTCTGAAAGCATTCCCCTTGTTGTTTCTTATAGCACAACAGTATTCCATCATAATCATATACCACTACTTGTTCAGCTACTCCCCAACTTTGCTACCACAGAAAGAGCTGTTATAACTATTTTTGTAGATAGGTCCTTTTTCTTTTTCTTTAATCTCTTTGGGATACAAATCTAGTGTCAAAGGATGTGCACTGTTTTATAGCTTTATGGGCATAATTCCTAATTGTGCTCTAGAATGGTTGAATTAGTTCACAACTATACCAACACTGTATTCGTGCACCTAATTTTCTATAACCTCTTTAGCATTTGTCATTTTCCTTTTTTATCAGATTAGCCAATCTGATAGATGTGAGGTGGTACCTCAGAGTCTAAATTTGCATTTATTTAGTTATTGGTGATTTAGGCAAAAAATTTTTTATAGTTAATTGATAGCTTTGACTTCTTCTTTTGAAATTGCCTATTCATATCCTTCGACCTTTTATCAATTGGAAAATGATTCTTACTTTCATAAATGTGACTCAGTCCTCCATATATTTAAGAAATATGGCCTTTATCAGAGAAATTTGCTATAACAGTTCAGCCCAGTTTCCTAGCAAAAACAATCTGTTGTCTTTCTTTGTACACCTTAGCACTTAGCACAGTGATCAACATACTTTTCAGTCACAGGAGCCTCTTTGTGATCTCATGAACCAGGTCCTTCTGTAACTGACATATAATAGGTGCTTAATAAATTCTTGCTGATTGGTTGATTTTATCTTCCTATATCCTTTAGCCTTAATGACATTCCCCACTTTGGGGCAAAATTAGTTCTTCCTCTTGCCTTCTATACTTAATTTCATTCTTTTGTATTAGTGTTTTTCTGGAAGTATTTCTTTTATCTTTTTCTCTGTCAAACTGCAGGATGTTCAAGCCAGAAATTAAATACTCCTGCTGAGGAGAGGGAACTTATTTAGGCTAAGAGGAAGAAGTCGTGTTACTATTTCCTTCCCTTTAGCCTCTCTGCATTCCCTTATCTTCTACTCTTACTAGGAAGAATGTCTCATTCTGTGTAATTGATTCTAGGGATACTCCTGTAGTGAGAGTAACTGATCAAAACCATTTCTAAGCTGAGACTTTTAAATAGCCAAAATTTTCATATTTGATAATTCCTTTGGATTAAGGTATGGAAGGCCCAGGGCAGGGGTAGGGGCACTACAGATCAGGAGATGAAGATTCCTAAAAGGAAGAGAGAGATTATGAAAGAAAAAATAAATTCTTTGTCACAATCTGTCTCTTCTTGGCTAGTCTGAGGTATCACAACCTATATAACTTTGAGCTCCAGGACAAATATTTCATATTGATCTATTACATCATAGTTATTCAGCAGAGAGAAGGCAGCCCCCTATTTCAAGCTTCTCTTCCACCTCTGATCCCTGAAACTGAGAGGCCTCGTAGTTAGTGTTTAGGCCTATGGACATTGGAGAAAGACCTGGCAAACCAATGGAATTAGAGGGCAAGACAGGGGATAAAGGGAAAGAAAATTGTAGTTACTTGACACCTGGTGTGCTTACATGGGGAGGTATTTTCTTTCTTTTATTCTTAAATTCTAAAACCAGCAAATCCTAAATAAAGGGAGTATTTCCATATACATTATGGAATGGAAGGAGAGGACTGTCCATGAAACTGTGAATCAGAGGGAGTGATTTTCTTCCTGTTGGGTGATACACTCTTCCACCAACAGCAAAAAGGGCAAAGCAGAATTTGTTATCTGTAAAGAGAAGGTGAAAATGGATTTGCTTGAAAGTGATACACTCTCTAAAGGCCTTCTGGATTCATTCACTTCATATTTATTTCTAACACCAACTTCCCTGGACTGGACTTGTACCCGTGTTGGACTACAGTGAGATGCCCAGCAGAAAGATGGGAACAATTGCAAGCTAGGTGAGTAGAAGAAAAACTACCAGAACTCGCAGACAAGAACACAGCTTTAGAGGTAGCAACACACCAGCTGGCTGGAACCAGAACCACCAGGTCTATCCTAATCAAAGATTTGCTCTTCCACAAAGACATCAGGAATGTGTGAAGTGACCAGGTAGAGGTGTGAATAGCAGAAGGCCCTATACACTTGAGCAACAGTAACAAAATGCATGCCTGCAGAGTGTATTTGCTCCTTAGGCTTACAGAGGACAGAAGCCAGATCACTGGCTCCCCCATTTTTATCCACCCCCCCCCCAAGGCCAAGATTTTGCCACTTGTTTTTCCCAGCAACAAAATTTAGAATACAAGCTCTGACCGGTCAGGGATCTTGTTTAATGGGGTCCTTGTTAGTCCCAGCCCCTATTCCTATTGCAAATACAGATTGAGGAGGAGAAGGGTTTTCATCCATTCATCTTCTGGTCACCCCTTGTGATAATGAATAAAAACACCTTGAAGTAGCAGGAGCAGCAATAGCTTTGAAACTGAAGTACATTATTCTGTATCATATGCAGGAAGCTTATTATATATCATGTTTGTGTGAAAGACAAGCCCAGGGGGTTGTATTATGTTGTTTATGTAGGAAAATCAGACAGGAGCTCCCCTTGGGATCACATTATGTAGCCACTGTCTGCCTTTAATAGTCACAACTGCTGCTTTCTCCTCTCTGCAGCCCACACCAAGAGGGCTGCCGCAGCGTTCCCTGACTGACTGGCAAGCGGCAAAGAAATGAGCTGCTTAGGAATGAACTACCCACCTACTGCTAAGTAATGTTCTACCTCTAACACAGTGTTTCCACTTAGGCAAATGTGCTGTACACTTGACTGCAACATTTTCTCTTTGCTTGACAAGTCACATTCCATACCCATTGGAGCCCAAGGCTGAACTGGCCTGACCTTGGAAGTCACACCTTATTAGGGGGTCAGCTGGGAGTGTAGATGATGGAGGCCCTGCTCCTGTGGAGGAAAGGGGAGAGACCTATGGAACCAACAGGAAGGGTGAGATCAATCAGGCAAGTTAAGCAAGAAAGCTCAGCCAGGGGATGGCCGCCTTCTCAGATCAACCACATCCAAAAGGGGGTATCAGTGGTTTCTGGGGCAACAACAGACTCCTTAGAATGATGCTTGATAGCTTGTTCAATGGGAGGGCAGTAAATCCTGGTTATAGGTTTCCCAGAATCCAAGCTAAAAGCCACCCACCTTCCTTAACATTTTTCAATAACACTCCTTCTCTTATTAAAAGCACAGTTAATCTGTGCAGCTTTATGGTAGAAAAGAAATGTGCTTCTGATAATAAATGACTCTCTTTAGCATCAGGGCTATATTTCATCAGGACTATGGTTAGCAAATTGGTGGCTCCTGATCCAACACAGCATAAAACTCTTTTTAAGTGCTGAATGCACAGGCTGTGCTTTTTTGCAATTTGCAAGTGATTAATATAGACCTCTATTTTATAAAAAGTCTGCCACAGAACAAAATGATCCACCAAAAACAATGATAACAACAACAATAAAAACCAATCCAACCCTACCTAAACTTCTAGTGTTCAATGAAAGGTCAGGATTCATAAAAACTCAGTTGGCATCACATATTTTGGAATTAGTAAGATGTTTAAGAAGGAACCTTCTTTAAGAACTGTGGGGGGTTGGAGTATTTGCCAACGTCTAGCTAACCAAATTTGTAGGAATCCTGTTATATTTATTGGCCCAGTAATCCATGTTTTAATCTATTGGAGAAGGAAATGGCATATTACTCTAGCATCTTTGCCAAGAAAACCCCATGGACATTATGATCCATAGGGACATAAAGAATCAGACATGATTGAGCCATAACAAATTCATGCCAAGAAGATGCTACTGATACATGTATATGGCACATAATTATATATATATGTATATATATATATATATATATGTGTGTGTGTGTGTGTATATATATATATACATATATATATACTATATTGTTAGTATAGTACTTTTGTATAGTACTATAGCATATTCTATTGTATATATGCTAAATGATTAGCAATCAATTGTTCAAACCTCTCATATGATGAGACTCATGAAGAAAAAGTAGGGGGCAGCTAGGTAGCTCAGTGGATTGAGAGCCAGGCATAGAGACAGGAAGTCCTAGGTTCAGATATGACCTGAGATGCTTCCTAGCTGTGTAACCCTAGGCAAGTCATTTAACCCCCAATACCTAACTGTTACCACTCTTCTGCCTTGAATCCAATACTGTTTTTAAAAAAAATAAATAAAAGAAAGAAGGAATGTTGTCCCACAGGGAGGCTTGTACCCTGAGGTATAGAGAGGGAATGAGAGGAGAACTACCTTTCCACAAAGCAGGGTTCAGGGGAGACAGAAGATGTAACTGGTTGGCTCAGAGAGAGGAGAGGGGGTTTGAAGATTTTCCCCCTCCTGACTTTTCTCCTTAGCTAAAGCTGCTCTCCCCAATTTGCTCTTGTCCCTCTTGTACCCCCTCCACTTTTCGAGACCAAAAGTTCTCCCTTTGATCTGTTCACTCACACTCAGCTTGGGAAACAGATAACTTTAATGTTAACTCAATAAGATAATACAAAAGGAATAATGGGTAGGGAAGAATGGGAAAAGAAAAGTGGGGAAAAGGGGTCCCTGTCTCTATCTAAACCCTTTTCCTCCCTCCTCGAGTTTGGGGGGAAATCAGGCCTTGGCAGCCTGAACCCCCCCTGAGAGAAAGTCAGGTTGACTGGGCAACAGGAGTTGAGGTAGAGTCTGCTCATATTTCTCTTCAGAAAATTCCTTCAATTGGGAAGTGTTGGGGGGAAAGATTTCCAGTCACCAGCAGGAAAAGTGGGTAACCCTCAGGAGAAAGTCTTTTTCTACCTTCTCTCTTTGATGTCTGAAGTCAGAGAGACCCTCACTGCTCTCCTCAGGAAATTCACTCCTGGGGCCCCTCTCCCATTGAGGGGATCAATTTCACATACTTTTCAGTCTGGCACTTTTTCTCTAGTGCCAGCCTCTATCACAATACATAGTACTTATTTTAAGGAGGAAGGAAAGGGTTATAATTTTTTTTTTTAATACAGGAAAGTGATTTGTTCAAGGTCACATCTCACCAAGATCAAATCTAGCCACCTAATGTATTTCCTGATTCTTATTCCTCTCCTCTTTTCGCCATGCCATGTTGACTGCCTTTTCTTTTTAAGTGACTGTCCCTTTTTTCTAGCCTATTCTTTATGCCCTATGCTATGAGCAACAATTAATTCATATTAGTTGGGTCTTGGAAGTGGAAATGATGAGGAAAATATCTCTGAGGGGCATAAGAAGCAGAATGAGTTGCCAACAGTACATATATCTCAGATAGATATTAGAGATGGATGATGAACTGGTCCCATAGTTGAAAAAAAGTAAGAGAATGGATTGGATGTTTGTGGGAAGTTGAAATGGTATTTTATTAACTGTAGACTTCCAACAACAGTAAAGTCCTAACTTTTCAATAATATTATTTTAATTGTGTTGTTACATGGAAATGACTTGTATTAGGGTGTTCATTTAGAGTCTTCCCTCAATCATATTCCCTCCACCTGTTATATTTAAAATAGTTGTTTGCCATAAACTGTGGCAGTTAAAAGAGTTGATGGTCTTAAATTGTAATAATTAAAATGGTTGAGGTTGTAAACTGTAGTGAGTAAAATAGTGGAAGATATAAATTATAGTAGATATAAGAGTGGGTGAGTAAATTGTGACCACAGAAAATATGTTTTCACTACAGTGTCTTGTTTTAAATCAAATATAAGGTGTCACCAGGGAAATATTCCCAATTATGAATATACCCAAGTCAACTGGGTTTTATAGAGAATTTTAATTAATAATACAATGAGGAATTAAAGAAAGAAAGAAATAGAGAAAAGGGGGAATAATGAGAAAAGGATAGACCGGCCCAGGGTAGCCCTGGCCAACCCAGGCCTAAGTCCTAAAAGAAAAGATCAGTCAGTCAGTTATCACTCACCCTAAGATCTGTTCAAGCGAGGATTCTGGGGGACAGAGTCTCCCCAGAGGGAGTTCCAGCCAGAGTCAGCCTCCCCTGAGAAACCTCCTTAGAAATTGTTCTTCAAGAGATTCTTCTCAAGAGACCCTCCTTAGAGCCTGTCTCTCAAGAGCTTTTTCTTCTCAAGAGATCCCTTTTTCTTATATAGGGGGTTTTCTCCTATGTCACCTCCCCTAAGTTCTTCCATCTACCAATCACAGTAGACGTTTTCCAAAGGACAGCCCATTCTGAATTCACAGCTGAGTCGACTAATCCCTTTAGTAAGTTTGAACCAGAAAAAACTTCTGAATAAGTTTTCACCTCTTTGCTCCTTGTAGATTCACAAGTTGCCTGACCTTTATAGATACTTAGCACCCTATTGTATAAATTCTAAAAATAGGCATGGTTTAAAGAACTTTTGGGTTTAAGTACTTTCATTGTTTAGCAAGGAGTTTTCTCCCCTAAAGCAGTCTTAGGTATGGGTGGAGTAGAGGTCTTCCCATTTCTGATCCAAGTAGAGTTCTCACTTTCCAAATGGGGAATGTTCCCAGTAGGGAATTGTTCCAATGGAGAATTCCCCAATGGGGAATTTTTTAACATTCACAAGTCTGAGAAATTTCAAGATTCACACACCCCTGTAGTCAAGCTGTTACCTTTCCTCGGTGTTTTTACTCCCACCGTTTGTCCTCTGCTTGTGGGTAGAGTTTTTTCTCCTTGATCCCTGCAGGTTGTTCTCTCTAAACATTTTGTTTGATTTTCTAATCTCCATGAGTTTGATCATCTCTGTGCAGATAAATCCAAGATCCATATCCAGGATGTCTCTCTATTAGTCCCAGTCCTATACTACCAAACTTCCTATCGGACATTTTAAAATTGATGTCCAAAAGACATCTTACACCCAATATGTCCCCAAAAGAAGTCACTGTCTCCCCTCTACTAAACTTTCCCATTTCTTTCTTTTTAAAAAAAGAAAACCCTTACTTTCCATCTTAGAATCAACACTTATATTGGTTCCAAGGCAGAAGAGTAGTAAGGGCTAGGAAATGGATATTAAGTGACTTGCCCAGGATCACACAGCTAGGAAGTGTCTGAGGCTAGATTTGAACCCAGGACCTCCCATATCTAGGCCTGGCTCTCATTCCACTGAGTCACCTAGCTGTCCTCTAAACTTTTCTGTTTCCGAAGAGGGTTCCACTATTCTTCCAGGATCTCAGGTTCATAACCCTGATTTTATCCTCAACTTTTCATTCGTCAAACTTTGCCATTTCCACTTTTACAATATTTCTAGCTTTGGACTTCTTTCCTCTCACAAAGTCACCACTTTAGTTCAGGGCCTAATCACCTTTCACCTAGATTAAACACACTCCTAGTTGATCCCCTTGATTTGTCTCTGTTTACTCCAATTTACCCTCTCTACAACTTTCTTTAAGTACAGTTATTGCCATATCACTGTCCTATCCAGTTGTTTCAGTTTGGCACAGTGGATTGAGCATCAGTCCTTCAGTCAGGAAAACTGATTTTCCTAAGTTCAAGTCTGGCCTCAGGAATTTACTAGCTGTGTGACCTTGTGCAAATCACTTAGCCCTGTTTGCCTCAATTTCCTCATCTGTAAAATAAGATGGAGAAGGTAATGGCAAACCCCTGTAGTATCTTTGCCAAGAAAACCCCAAGTGGGGACACAAGGAAAACATGACTGAAAAAAAGACTAAACAATAAATATATATGTATGTATATATAATATATATACTATTTTCCTGATGAGCATATAAGCTCCTTGAGAGTAGATCTAGTTTCATTTTTCTTTTTATATCTAGAGCACATGTTACATAGTAGATGCTTAATAAATGCTGATTGATTGATTGTTTGGTCTCTGCCCTCAAGAAACTTATATTCTACTAGCATAATTAAAAATTATCAAATAATTTTCCTTGCTTTCAGTCAGACATTTCTGAGTTCTTGATCACCAACTAAGACCTGTATCAAAGTCTATGATGTGTACTGAAGACCTCATGGAAAGGTTACTCTTAAAGGCTTTTAGCTTATTTAGAAATTAATAACTCATTTTTTTTGTAAACAAGTTGTGCCAGTAAAATAAAACCACTCCAAAGATATCTACTTTTTTTTTATTATCACACTTAACTGGAATTGTCTTAGTCCAAGAAGGAGTAGGTTTTTAATTATCTAAATCTAGTTCCTAAAGATTTTGACTTATAAATTAATCTTGTTGACTTTTATTCCTAAATTAAAATTAAGGAGAACTAGACATGAACGAGTTTCAATAAATGGGTACTATAATTCTTTTCTCTCCCATCCTACAAAGTGAACCCAAGTTGTCAATGCTTTGGGGACACATGTAGAAGAATCTTCATTTTGTTCAGTCAGGACTAGATACAGGGCTGTGGATGAATGAGTGTATAGACTTTGTGGCTGCTCATCATGGGTCATCTAGTCAGCTTTTTAATATTCAATATGTTAATAAGCCATGATATTACAGCAGTGAGTCCATAACTAATCTTCCACAATAAATAACAGTAATGGCAGCAGTTCCAATGTATTCCAAGCATTTAATGTGCTGTCTGGGAAGCCTGACATCTTAAATAAACTTTATTCTTGAAGTATTAAAAAAACATAAAGGCATTAATGAAATATAGAGCACAATAGGAGTTGACGCAGCAGTTCCCAAAGTCCTTGGTTTCTAGGGCTTAAATCTTTATCATGGAAGATGTGGATCCTCTACTGTTTTAAGGGGTTTATAAAACTTTTATAGAGTGCTCTCCAACTTTGCTTTAAAACAGTCTCTGCATTCTTTTTTAAACAGCAAAGGTGACCTACAAACATCTTAGGAATAGCAGAACAACGTTATTCACCTTTTGACCTTGCTGGACATCATTTAAGATCTCCTTCTGAGGCTGCACATGAGAATGGCTTTTTTTTTTTAAGAAAAAAACTTCAGGGCCATAATTATTGGCATCAGGCTTGAACAGCCCAAACCTCAAATTCAATAGGAGTTGTGAATGTTAATACCAGGGGTTAACAATTTGCTGAAAAATGAACCTGCAGGCTATCTTTAGCCTACTCATTATAGGTTACTAAAGCCTGATTTCAGCCATTAGTTTGAGGAAATGCTTCTTTAACTCTTAGTGTTTCAACTAATTCCTGTAAACAGATTAATTCCTAACTCTTTAAGGTGCTTTGGTTTCCATATTTAGAAAAAGAGTTCTAAAGTCAGGGGAAAAATTCCAGTGCCAAGTGATTTCTTATTTATAAGAACTTTCAATATCTATCTTCCTTCCTTCCTTCCTTCCTTCCTTCCTTCCTTCCTTCCTTCCTTCCTTCCTTCCTTCCTTCCTTCCTTCCTTCCTTCCTTCCTTCCTTCTTTCCTTTCCTTCCTTCCTTCCTTCCTTCCTTCCTTCCTTCCTTCCTTCCTTCCTTCCTTCCTTCCTTCCTTCCTTCCTTCCTTTCTTCCTTTCTTTCTTTCTTTCTTTCTTTCTTTCTTTCTTTCTTTCTTTCTTTCTTTCTTTCTTTCTTTCTTTCTTTCTTTCTTTCTTTCTTTCTTTCTTTCTTTCTTTTTCTTTCTTTCTTTCTTTCTTTCTTTCTTTCTTTCTTTCTTTCTTTCTTCTTGTTTCTATCATGTCATACATCCATCATTTTTCACTCACACATTTATTCATCTATCAATTTGTTTATTTTACTCAAATATATATTTCTCAGTGAAACTGCAAGAGCTTCATTAATTAATCCACTTTGAAAACAGATGCAACCTACATGAACCATATGAATTCAGTTGGACCTCCAACTTATTTGGACAGCCCTGTTCTAATTTAATGGTTGTTGCTAGGTTAAAGAATGGGGAAAACAAGAGAATTCATCTCTTTATTCCTCTTCTGCTTCAGTAAGGTCATGGAGAATAACCAGGATGTATTATTATTAACAAAAAAGAATTAATAATTACCTCCTTGTGCCTGATAATATTCCATTACACAAAGAAGGCTTTAAAAGTTTCCAAAGCTCTTTTCGTTCCCAGAGGATTATACATGTTGTTAATATGAAGATAATTGTTTACCATTAAAAAGAGGCAATGATAATCCTGTTGGGATGCTGTTAGTATTCTCCATTTCAGAGTTTATAAAATGCAGAGACTCTGTGTATAGTGATTCTTGATCCAGGAGATTTTAGGATAAGGACCTTCATCTCTATACTCATTTGCACCTCCCTTCTCTCCAACCCCTCAAACCAACACTTCTTGTTTCATTCCTTGGGAAGCTTCACACATTATCTAACACATTTGGTGCCTACAAGACAATGTAAGATACAATGCAATGCTTCCCATGGAATGAAGTGTGTGTGTATATGTGTGTGTGTGTGTGTGTGTGTGTGTGTGTGTGTGTGTGTGTGTGATGGGTCTCTATCCTAGACCCCTGATTTCCTAAGAGGCCAAGTGCTCACTGTGCAGTCCACTGCAAAGGAGATAAGATATCTCCATGGATCCTCTGGAGCTCAGAGTCATCCTTGCACCTCTAGGCCTACATGAAGAAGAAGGCCAGAGATCAGAACTGCCCCATCTGCCGATCTGTAGAATTCTGGTTCAGCAGCCAATTAAGTGAAACCTCAGAGCCAACAGAAAAGAATCAGAGGGTTCCTATGCCTATTTTGAAATATGTATGTGTATGAAGGGAAGAGACCCTCCTTTACTTTTTCACCAGGTGGTACTCTACTTTCTTTGAGCCTTTTTCCTGTATCTTGGGTAAATCTGTCATTCTTTATCTGGCTCAGTCTCAGTCAGTCTCAGTAGCTGGAGGAGGATGAGAATATTCTTTTTCTGAGAAAGTATTCTATCAACAGCAAGTTCCTGTTGGCAAAGATCTTTGGGAGCAAAAGCATTTTGTTCTCTTCATTAGCTATACCTATTAGCTAGGTGTCTCAGTGGATAAAGTATTTGGCCTGGAGTTAGAATGGCCCAAATTCAAATCTGATCTCAGACATTTACTAGTATGTGATTCTAGGGAAGTCATTTTTGAAATTTTTTTTTTTAAAAAACTCCCTTATTTTCCATGGTTCCAAAACAAAAGAGCGGTAAGGGCTAGGTAATGGGGATTAAGTGACTTGTCCAGAGTTGCATAATTAGGAAGTATATGAGGTCAAATTTGAAACCAAGATTTCTTTCCTGTCTCCAGACCTGCCTCTCCATCCACTGAGACACCTAGCTCCCCAAGGATAAATTATTTAATCTAAGGCTGCCTCAGTTTCTTCAACTATAAAAAGAAGGTAATAATTGCTCTTACCCCCCAGGACTATTGTGAGAATCAAATGAAAAAATATTTATAAAGAATTTGGCACAATGCCTGGCATATAGTAGGTGTTCAATAAAAGCTCCCTTTCTTCCATTCTTCCCTCCTTCTAATTGGAAAAGCTACCTCACCCATTTATCCAATTCCATTTTAAGCCTTGCCTCAGAAACAGAATATAAAAGTAACAAAAATACTTCCTATATATTCTCTGTCTTCTTCCTTCAGGACCAATAAGGTCTAATTTACTAGTCTAATAACAATATTTTTTCCTCATAGCTGCCAAAATCCCGGTCACTCCCAAGGTCTAGTCACTGTAGTTACCATAGAGACATGGGGAAAGTCCTGGACGAACATGCATGCCCTAGACTTGATCTATTAAATCTTCAACTCCCTTTCTGAAGCATTCATTGAGTCCCTTTTGTGGAGAAAACAAAAAGAGCTGCTCTTGAACAGCTCACAGTCTTGTATTGGCTTCCTCTTATGTAGGGGAAAGACTTCCACTAGCCCTGTGACGCTAGGCAGGGTCTCTCAGCCTTGGTTTCCTTTTGTGTAAAGAAGATATAATAATGCTACTCCCGGTGACTTCACAGAGTGGTTGTGGAAAGCAAATGAGATGTGTACAGTACATGAAAGTATTCTGAGAGCTATGTCAAGCTATACAAATGTAAGCATATTCCCAGTCCCAGAAACCTTCTCTGCCTAAATGTGAATACACTCTGAAGTCCTTTAGCCCTCTTTTCTTCTCATTCTACTCTCTCTCATGTGGTGACCTCATCAACTCCCCTGGGTTTAATTATCTTCTCTATACAGTTGACTCCCATACATATATATCTACATATATATCATATATATATTATATATGTATGTATGTCTATATCAAATAATGCTTGTCTTTCTCCCGAGCTCTAGTTCTGGATCACCTTGGGGCACTTGAATGCTTCTAGTGCCTAACAGACTGCATGTCCTTTAGACCTTTCAAATTCAACAAGTCGAAAACAAAACTCATTATATTTTATCCTAAATCTGCCTTTCTTTAAAATTTTCCTATTTCTGATGAGGGCAGTTGAATCTCACCAATAACTCAGATTCACAAACTTTATTATCCTCAATTCCCCACTTTCTTTCATCTCACACATTCAGTTAACACACCTTGTCACTTTTAACTTTACAATACCTATCCAGCAATGTTTTCTTTTCTCTATTTATTCATCTACTGATTTAATAAAGGCTCTCATCACCTTTCACCTAGACTATTGCAAAAGTAGTTATCTTTTTTTTACATTTAATTTTATTGATTAAGAATATTTTTCCTTGGTTACATGATTTATGTTTTTTCTATCCCCTTCTCCCACCACCCTCCCATAACCAAAGAGCAATTCCACTGAGTTTTACATGTGTCATTGGTCAAGACCTATTTCCATATTATTGATATTTGCACTGAGGTGATCATTTAGAGTCTACATCACCAATCATATCCCCATCGACACATGTGATCAAACAGTTGTTTTTCTTCTGTGTTCTATTCCCACAGTTCTTTCTCTGGATGTGGAGAGTGTTCTTTCTCATAGGTCCCTCAGAAATGTTCTGGATCATTGCATTGATGCTAGTAGAGAAGTTCATTACAATTGATTATGCCACAGTGTATCCTTTTCTGAGTATAAGGTTCTCCTGGTTCTGCTCCTTTCGCTCTTCATCAGTTCCTGGAGGTTGTTCCAGTTCACATGGAATTCCTCCAGTTCATTATTACTTTCAGCACAATAATATTCCATCACCAACATATACCATAACTTATTCAGCCATTCCTCAATTGGAGGGCATCCCCTCATTTTCCAATTTTTTGCTACCACAAAGAATGAAGTTATAAATATTCTTGTACAAGTCTTTTTCTTTATTATCTCTTTGGTGTATAAACCCAGCCGTGCTATGGCTGGATCAAAGGGCAGACAGCCTTTGGGCATAGTTCCAAATTGCCCTCTAGAATGGTTTGATCAATCCACAACTCCACCAGCAATGCATTAATGTCCCTATTTTGCCACAACCCCTGCAACATTTATTACTTTCCTTTGCTGTAAAAGTAATTTTCTAAATGGTCTCTAGGACTCAGGTTTTTCTAATTCCAATCCATAAGTCACATGATTCTTGCAGTGATTTTCCTAAGACCGAGGTTTGCCCATGTCACTTTTTTTACCCAGTCCAGTACATTATAGTAATTCCTTACTGACTCTAACATTAAATTTTGTTGTTTTTAAAACTTGTTCAGTTGTATCCTCCCCTCTGTGACCCTGTGGACTATACTGTCTATGGGGTTTTCTTGGTAAAGATACTGGAGTGGTTTACTATTTCCTTCTCTAGTAGATTAAGGCAAACAGAGGTTAAGTGAGTTTCTCATGTTTAAGCAGCTATTAAGTGTCTGAGGCTGGATTTGAACTTTGGTCTTCCTGACTTTATCCACTGAGTCAACTAGCTGACTCTGAGCCACCTAATTGCCTCCCAAAATCCAATGCAAATATTTAAAGCCTTTAATACCGTGGACTCAACCTATGTTTTTAAACTCATCGTGCATTATCCCTCTTTACACACTCTATGGTTCAGTCAACCTCATCTCTTTACTATTCCTCATACATGGCCCTCCATCTCACATTCCTGTGTCTTTGAATTGGTTGTCCCTCATAGCTGGAATGTACTTCCTCCTAACAGAATTCCTAGTTTCTTCAAATTTCGTGCCTCCTTTGACATAGTACCTTCCCTGATCCTCACAATTGCTAGAGTTTTGCATCTAAAATTGCTTTGTATAAAGGAGATGCTGAGGCTTTGTCCAGTAACCTCTCAACAATGTGTGACATTCCTTAAACAATTCAAGATGATTATCAGGCTTTAGCCATTAGATGAAAGGAACTAACAACATGCAAGAAAAATACTTTGATTGGTTGAGAAAATCAGTTGGTGTTCCTTGAATTTGTATATTTAAAAAAAAAAAAGCCATAGAGCAGTATGTGGGAGAGATAGTCAAGGCTAGAAGCAGTTGTGGACTAAGAACCCTGCAGAGAAGGAAGAAGTGATTTCTCTGTCTCTCCTCTCCAAACTCTCCCTCCTCTGACCTCAGCAATTGAATAGTATGTGAGAAAACTGGGAAGTGAGATGAGACAAGGTCATCAAGAAGTCCTCTACTCCAGTCCATTTTCCATTCAGCTGTCAAATCAATCTCCCTAAAGTATAGATCTGACCATGTCAGAGCCCTATTCAATAACTCCAGTTATCCAAAACTTCAAGTGGCTTCTGATTACTTTTAGGATAAAATATAAAATCTTCCGTTTAGGTTTTAAAACCCTTTATAACCTGACTCCTTCCTAAGTTTTCAATCTTTTTATATTTTACTCCCCTCCATGTATTTTTTTTTAAATCCTTCAATCTGGGAATGAATACTAAGTATTTACAGAAAAACAATAAGGGGTAGGCAATGGGGGTTAAGTGACTTGCCCTGAGTCACAAATCTGGGAAGTTTCTGAGGTCAGATTTGAATCCAGGACCTCCTGTCTCTAGGCCTAGCTCTTAATCCACTGAATCACATAGCTTACTGTTTCCCTTGCTATCTCTTGCACAAGACCTCCATGTCCTGATTCTGGACATTTTCACTAGCTGTTGCTTATTTCTGAAATTCTGTTCCTCCTCTTCTCTGTATCCTGGCTTCCCTCAAGTTCCAGGTAGAATCTTACTTTCTTCACTCCCTCTTAATGATAGTAGCCTTCTCTTTTTGATTATCTCAAATTTGTCTTGTTTGTAGTTATCTAAATATTGTCTCCTCTACTTGAATGTGAACTCATTGAGATGAACTTTTCTTTTGGGGGGGTGGGGAGAGTCTTTATAGCCTCAGCACTTAGCCTAGTGCCTGCCACACAGTCATTGGCTTGACTTGAAGAAATTGAAATTCCAAGCACAATAATTTATATTTGATTCTCAAGGGATTAAGGAGTCAGTGGACATTATTGAGTTGGGCTGACATGGTCAGAACACCTTAGGAAAATCACTTGAGTGACTTTGAGGATGATAAATTGGAGTAGGAAGAGGTTTGAGATGAGATAGAGAAAATAAATAGGATACTATTATAATAATTGAAGTGAAAAGGACTCTATTAGCATAATAGCTATTTGAGTGATAGGGAAGGGATATTTGCAAAGGACATTGTGAAGATAGAAACCACAAGATTTGGCAAGTTATTGTATATATGAAGTGAGTGAGTCAAGAATAACAAAGAGATTATGAGCCCGGGTAACTGGAAGAATGCTGATGTCCTTGATAATAATAGGGAAGTTCAAAAGAGGGGTGGACTTGGGGGGGGGGAAAGGTAGTGAGTTCTATTTTGGACATATTGAGATGCTTACAAGAACATCAATTTGAAATGTCTAATCAGCAATCCCTGATGCTCTACTGGAGCTCAGGAGAGAAACATGCTAGATATATTATATGTATATACATATATATGTGTGTGTGTGTGTGTGTATCTAGAGATAGAGATAGATTGGGTTAGAGGTAGTAGTTGAACCCATTGAAACTGATGAGAACACCAATGGAAAGATCATAGGAAGGGAATTTTAGGATACACTCACAGTAGTAGCTGTGATATAGATAATTAATGGAGAAAGAAGACCAAGAAGAAATAGTCAGGCAGTTAAGAGAAAACAGGAGAGGAGCATTACAAAAATACACAGAGGAGAGATTATCTAGGGAGGAGAAGGTGTTTAAGAGTATCAAATGCTTCAGAGAAGTCAAGAAGGATTAGGATTAAGACCATTAGATTTGGTGATTAAGAGATCATAGCCTACCCGAGAGAGAGAAGTATGGAAACCAGATTGTAGAAGAATTAGGAGAGAAAGAAAAAAAGTGAAGACACTGGGTAATGATGGCTTTTTCAAAGAATTGAACTGAACAAAGGAGGCAATATATACAATGACAGCTAGCAAAAATTGTGGAATTGAGAAAAGACTCTAAATGTGGCAGAATTGAGTATTTGTAAATCTCAGGGAAGGAACAAGTAGGTGGAGAGATTAAAATTAGAGAAAGGGAGGGATGACAGAGAAGACACTTTTAAAGAAAATATAGGGGAACTTGTGATCAACAAGTTGGCTTTGTGGAAGAGATAAGCAATCACCCCATGAGAGCTTGAGTAAAAGAGGAGTTAATTGTGGATGGTGTCAAGAGCATGTGAGATGAGGAAAAGGAAGGAACAAAAGGAGAATGAGGAGGACTTTCCCTCTCTCTCTCTCTCTCTCTCTCTCTCTCTCTCTCTCTCTCTCTCTCTCTCTCTCTGTGTGTGTGTGTGTGTGTGTGTGTGTGTGTGGACCCAAAGACCACATGTGAGAGAGGCTGGCAAAGGAATGATTTGGGAGAAGATAACATTTAAAGAGTGAGGCAGAGATTCCAGGGTTTGAATTTGACAGACAGAAGAAGAGAGTGTTGAATTAGTTTACTAATGGGTTAAGACTGGGAAATGAGAGTGTAGTCAGAGAAGGGGTGATGACATCACAAAGTAATGAGGGGTTGGAAGAATTACTGGTCACAACAAGGAAAAAGAACAGATATAGGAGGAATAAGGTACAATGGGAGATGGAATGACAGGATATCATGATGCAATTTCAGAAATGGAAATGGAAATGTAATGATAAGATCTAAGATGAAATGAAGAAGTAGGGTAATGGGAATTGAGAAGATTGAGGAAGTAGAATTTTTTTTAAAACCCTTACCTTCCATCTTGGAGTCATTACTGTGTATTGGCTCCAAGGCAGAAGAGTGGTAAGGGCTAGGCAATGGGGGTCAGGTGACTTGCCCAGGGTCACACAGCTGGGAAGTGTCTGAGGCCAGATTTGAACCTAGGACCTCCCGTCTCTAGGCCTGGTTCTCAATCCACTGAGCTACCCAGCTGCCCCCGAGGAAATAGAATTTTAATGTTTTGGAGAAAGCATTAAGTTGTATGTTGAAGTTCCCTAGAACAGACAGAAGTTGGGGTAAAGAAGAAAATTATGATTCAAGTATTGCATTGAGAAAGGAGTGTGTGTGTGTGTGTGTGTGTGTGTGTGTGTGTGTGTGTGTGTGTGTGTGTCTGTGCAGGGGCAGTTAATAAAAACCATTAAAATATGGATACATGGATTGGGTGAACTCAAAGTAAAGAGGTTGGAGAATAATGATGGCTGAGGGTAAATCTGATAGTGAATACGAGGAGTTAGGAATATTTTGTCTTCCCTTCGAACCAGTGAGTCTAGGGTACTAGGAAGGAATGCTAGAGATAGATGTAATATGCTTTAGGAGAACCAATTCTCAGTAAGAACCAGAGGATGGAAGGAGCATGAAAGGAAGAGGTCTAAAACGAAGGGAAGTTAGTTAACTCTAGAGTGGGAGTTTCAGAAGCTATACCAGGAGTGGGCAGATATGAAGTAGAAATTTGATAGAGTAGTGTTAAGGGAGATGGGGTTAAGAGAGCAGATAGCAAGGGATGGAGAGGGGAATTTGTTCTTTGTAGCCTGGATTCAGTATTACAGGGATGTGGGGAATTAAGAGGGGTTGTGAATTTGCTAACTATTGGGAAATGAGTATAGGCAGAATGTCAATGGATAACAAATGCTTCACCAAAGAAGGAAGTTGAATAGAATGTTCTCAGACTAGCTTCAACTGGGAGTTTTGTTTAGAGATCCTCACTCTTTAAAAAAAAAATTAATTCTAAAATTAACCAATACCAAATAAAACATACTTTTCCCAAGATAAGGTAGACTAGAAAAAAGGGGATTCTACATGAGACTGTGAATCTCTGTTGTAAACAGATTGCTTTTCCTTTAAAGTATATGATAAATTCAATACATTGTAATAGATAATATTGTGGGGGTATATTTGATGGGTAAATGATAACTAATAAATCAAGTAGTTATCTTCTTTTGCCTACCCTCCACCCTCTATTCCTCCCTGCCTCTCTCTTCCAGCCTCCCTTCCTCCCCTCTTCTTCCCTTCATTTTCCCCTTCCCTTGTTCATCTTCTGGTTTCTAAATCAGTCAGGGTGAGTTAATGATGTTTCAAATGAAATGACTCTATCTTCTTTTATCTTAAGTAGGGGTTTATTGGGGAGGACAGGATAAGTTGGAGGATGGAGGTAAGAGGGTTGGGGTGGTTTCCCTAATTCTATAATTAGCCTTAGATTGGAGAATATTGAGAGAAATGATTGATAGGTCTAGTATTTCAGTCACTATCACCAACAGAGCAAGTCAGAGAGATAAATGGACTACTGTCCTTCTTCTGCCTTCAAAGTCACCAGGCCACCTCCAGCTTGATTATCCCAAGTCCCAGAGGTAAACCCAGCTTCTTCCTTCCCTGATTCAAAGGCAACAAGGAAATCAGTCAGGACCCTGATTCAAAGGCATCATCAGCCAAATCCAAAATTTAGCCAGCCTTTGGTTTGGCTCCAAACTGCCTTTCCCGGTAACATTCCAAATCAGAATCTTCATTTGATTGACAGTCAGGTCACCACTCAGCCACTGCTTCTGTCCTTTTGCTTGCCTTATAATTTCTCTCTTCCACAACATAATTATCAAACCTGTTCTATATGTCTGTGTTTTCTTCTGGCTTCCTTTTGTTCTTTGCTGTACAATTTCAGAAAAAAAAAATTGATTAGATCTTCTTTCTTGTTTTTTTTTCCTTTTCTTGGTGGGGGGGGGGAGGTGAGGAATGAGAGCAACCTTATTACTAACTTCCCTCTCCCTTAGGTTTTCTCTCTCCCTCCAGTTAAAAATAAAGAAAAAAAAAACTTTGGAATAAATATGCAGATCAGAGTCAAGCAAAAGAAATTTCCATATTGGCCATATCTGAATATATATATATATTATATATATTATATAATTAAATATATATGTTATATATATTTTATATATATATATATCTCATTCTATAGAGGATATTATTCTCTGACAGATGAGAGGCATATTTCATCATTTATCCACAGGAATCTTGTTTGATTGTTTCATTAAATACAGTTTTTAAGTCTTTCAAAGTTGTTTTTCCTTACAGTGTCACAATCATTATATCAATTATTCTCCTACTTCTCCTTAATTCACTTGGCATCAGTTCTGTATGTTTTCCCAGGTTTTTCTGAGCCTATCCCTTCATTATTTCATTTTGTTCAATATATTCCATTGTAATCATGTACCTTAATTTGTCCAGCCATTACCCAATTAATGAGCACTACCTTAGTTTCTGATTCTTGACTACCACCACCAAAAAGGAGGGGGGGGGGGAGAGAGAGACTCTATAAATCTTTTTGTACATAAGGATCCTTTTCCTCTTTCTTTCAGCTCTTTGACATATATAGGCAGGCCTAAGCATGGTATATCTGGGTCAAAGGGTATATAGGATTTAGTGACTTTGGGAATATAATTTCAAATTGCTTTCCAGAATAACCAATTCACAGCTCTATCAACAATGCATTAATATGCCTATTTCCCTCAAAGCCCCTCTAATAATTTTCCTTTTCCCCTTTTGTAATTGTCAATAAGATGGATGTGAGGTAGAATTTGATAATTGTGGGGTAGATCTACTGTGATGTTGATGCCTGCTGTGGGACTGGGCACAAAGGTACCACCACTAGGGCAAGGCCAGAGCATTGGACTGAGATGAGATAGAAAAAGGGAATTAGTGAAGACCCTAAGCAGGCCAAATAACCCCAAAGTGGCACAATGATTCTATACACAACCATTCACCAACATTCATGGCAAGAGGAAAAATAATGATTTGCTAATCAGAAAATCTAGTCAAGATTTCAAGAGAAATTTCTTGACTAACTTGGAAGTATTGGCAAGTCTACATTTAGCCTGAGGGCTTCACTATATATAAGAGCAACATTGCCAAATACAGCCTGAAATATTGAATCATTAAGACTAGTCTAATTTCTTATGGTACCCCTAATGGAAAAGTAATCATCATGTGCAAAAACAGAGAGATGTGTAAATAATCTGGATTATTTCAAGTTAAAAAAAAAACTTTAGTCACTTTGCTTTCACATTTTGACTCTGGCATCCCAGTCTCTAATGTGTTCCCCTAATGAGATCATTAAAATAGTTTAAAATTATTTTTAGCTTTCTGATTCAAGTTTTCTGAATTTGTCATCTTGGTGGCTGCTGTTGCTAAAGCTTATCTCCCAGCCTTTAGAGAAAAGAATCTTACTTTTGGTGCAACTATTTTATTAGTGTCCACAAATGCTGTATTTATGAATGATATCAAATGAAGGATATGGGAGGAAATGCTCATGAAGAGGTCATTTTCTCTCTCTTTCTTTCCCTCCCTCAAACATCATAGTAATGTAATCAATTATTAATAAAACTTATTATATAATTGATTAGAGAATGTTAATGGTCTACCTTTTCTCTTTATATCCCCAGAGTTTTGCATATAGTAAATTAGACATTTAATAAATGCCTTATGCATTCATTTATAATAGTATACATATATTAGACAATTACTAGCTTTGTGACCTTGGACAAGTCTCTTAATCCTGTTTGCCTCAGTTCTTTATCTGTAAAATGAGCTAAAGAGGAACATGGTAAACTCTAATACTTTTGCCAAGAAAACCCCAAATGGAGTTATGAAGAGTCATTCACCTCTGAAACAATTAAACAACAAAAAATGTATAGGTATAAGGTGCAGAAAAGTTTAAAACTTAAAATTGCACTCAGACTTTGGGAATACATCATGTGTATATTTACATACACACACACACACAGACACATAGACTTTCAGTGGCAACAGGAAATATCCCATTTAGGTGGAAATTTCCTTTTCACCCAACAATTAATGATGCAATTTCAATTTCTTGATATGCCTTCATGACAATTTTAGAGTTCAAAAGAGTGAAGGAAGGAAAACATTTAATTACTACACTAGATCTCATTCTGACCAAGAAATATGAAAGAACTGTTGCCAAGGAATAAATGACAGACAGGCTGCTTCAGACAACTCCTAGCTTTGTAACCCTGGACAAGTCATTTAACCCTAGCCCTTACTGCTCTTCTGCCTTAGAACCAATACACAGTATTGATTCTAAGATGAAGATAAGGGTTTTTAATAAAAAGAAGAAGAAATAACAGGAAATATGGAAGAAATGCCACCTTAGAATTAATGATAAATCATAGGATCATAGATCTAGGAAGCTATTTAATACAAATCCCTCATTTTACAGATGAAGAAACTGAGTACAAATGAAGCTAAGTGACATACCTTAAGACTCATGAGTAGCAAACAACAGGTGGGATTTGAAACCAGGTTTCCTAGAACTCAGAATCAGTGGTCTTCCCATTATGCCATGGGGCAATGATGTTAACTCTAGATTTGGGGAGAGATTTCAAGGAATTCAGAGGTAGAAAAGATGGGATTGCATGACCTAAAATTCTATAGGGAAACTCGAGCCAAGAAGGATCGGATGCTTTCAAGTACAAATTTCTGATGAAACAAACATATATGACTAAATTGGAAGCTATATGAAAAATAGTTCAAAGTGGACAACATAGTCACACAGGGAATTCATACAACTCAGGTTTAAAAAAAACACATAAAGAAGATGGAACTATAGGCAGAAAACTGAGGGTGAATACAAAAGAATGGCATGTTTCTTTAAGGATAGTATTAGGAATGTTGAATGAATTGAAAACAGCAATAATTGCTAAGGACAGAAAAAAGAGACTATGTCTATGTTGCAGGGCAGAGGAAGTTACAGGGAGGGATAGGATCACTGCCTGGAGTGAATATATTGATGACAAAAAATGACTGGGAAGAGTTACAACTACTTGATTCCTATTTTGTTCTTTTTTTCTTACAAAGGAGGATGAGTTTTGGACTGGGAAGCATGAACAAAATTAGTTAACAGGGAACTGAAATCCAAGAAAAGTGAGATCTTGTAGGAGAGCACTTTGCTGCGCCTATGTATTCAAAACATCAAGCCTGAATGAATTGTATTCCAGGTAACTGAAGGGATTTCTGGATATAATTGCTGAGCTGTTATCAGTAACCTTTGAAAAGTGGTGTTGGAGGGGAGAGGTGCTGAAGAACTTGAAATGGGCAATTTGTTGTTTATTCCTTATTCCTGTTTCTATTGGTGGGCCAGGTACTCAGAGGGTGGCTGACCACGTCTTTCCTTGAAGTTCTAGAAGTAACTGTTAGAGGCTTGAGTTTCTAACATTGTAGCTCCTGAACTCCCCTCTGATGTGCTTCAATTAAAAAGTAGAAATCTTTTAGCTTTTAGAAGAGATTTACCAAGAAGGTGTTACATGAATACTAGTTACAAAATCATTTCTCCCATTTCCTGATGATACACTTCCCTTGAACACACAATGTCTGTGGGGAAAGTGGTCTCTAGCTTAAAGTATTCAAGTACATCAATAGAAAACTCAAGGGCCAAGGGATAGGTCAAGACTCCTGCTCCTGGAAATTATTTTCTGCTTTCATGGAGTCCTAAAGGTGTAGCTCATGGCAGGTCCTGAGGACTTTTGCCTTTCTAGAGTAAGTAGCTGGTACTTCTTTTTGTCCCCTGGGTCATGATCCCTGAGAAATCACTGAATTTTAAGGGGCTTTCTTTCCACTTTCAGTCATGGACACTTCTTTGTCATTAACCACTCTGACCACTTCAAGTGGACTCTGTTTCTGCCTCTAAGTAGCAGTAGGCTCTCCAACAATTCTAATAACCTTTTGGAAATTCCCAAGATTGTAACCTGTTCATCTCCATATTCTGACTGCCCAAGATCAGGGAAGAACAGACACAATAGAAGAAGAGTCATGATTTGTTCATAGACACATGGTATTTGGGACGCTTCCCTTCTCTTGCCCTCACCACCAATAGAGAGAGATTACTGGGGACTTTATATATGTAAGGTCAATTCTAGCTTAGCACTTCCTGAGCCATCTTTCTTCAAAGTTCTTCAAACTTTGCAGCCAATTTTTGTCATCATACTATATAAACCTCTCAGACACTCAAAGATGGAAATGGGCTTCTCAAAATATTGTGTTGGTTTGGAATGTCAGGGAATATATGAATGTACACTATATAACCCATAAGGAAAGATAAATCTGACCATGCTCTGAGGCCCTTGTTGGTCAATCTCCCCATTATACTCACAATAATACTGTAAGATAGCTGGTATGTTATTATCCCCATCTTAGAAATGATTAAATTCAATTAAAGAATTTAGAAAACTTAAATGATAATGATAATAATTAGCATTCATTAGGTGCTTTGAAATTTCAAAGCAATTTACAAATATCTCATTTGATCCTCACAACTACCTAGGGAGGTAGGGGTTATTTTTTTTTTACAGATGAGGAAATTGAGGCAAACAGAAGTTGTGGCTTTGTTCATATAGAGTATCTGATGCCAGAAGTGAATTTGGATTTTCTTGACTCTAGGTTCTATCTACTGTACCACATGACTTTGTCATGCTCACATGTTAGTAAATGTCCAGGCTTGGATGCCAACAGAACTCCTAATTCCAAGTCTAACATTCCTCCATCATGACATAGCATTCTAGGATTTTACCAAACATTTGGCAAGCTTTTCATATATAATATGAACAGGAAACAGTTGTACAGGATGGACAATTGAATGATTGAACCCAAAGGGTCATGCTTAGTAGAGCAATATCACTCTGGATACACTTATAATGGAATGCCACAAATTTTTGCATGGCTCAGTATCTGCATTCAATATTCCAATCAGTGAATTGTAAGATGATATTTATGGCAAGCTTCTCAAATTCTCTGTTGGCATAGAAGTTGAAGGGAATAGTTAACACTGCACATGACAGAATCAGGATCCAAAAAGTTCTTTACAGGAAAAATGATGGATTCAATTTAATTGGATGCAGTTCAACAGAGCTAATGTAAAGACCTACATTTGGGTTAAAATATATCAATTGTGCAAGAAAGATTAGGGAACATGTAGGGAGATAACAGCTCATACCCCCCAAAAAATCCTCTTGGATTTTTTTCTGAACTGTAAGTTCAATATGGCTTTAAAAGTTAAAGTATGGTAGATTTTTTTCTTAATTGAAGATTGCAGTTCAGTTATTCAGCCATTTCCAACTCTTTGTAACCCTCCTGACAAAGATACTGGAGTGGTTTGCCACTTCCTTTTCTAATGGATTGAGGTGAACAGAGGTTAAATGACTTGTCCACCATCACAGAGCTATAAGTATATGAAGTCTTCCTGACTCCAGGACCAATGCTCTAACCATTGAGTCACCTACCTAGCTGCCTCTTATTGAAAACTAGTGGTCAGAAATAAGAAATGTATAGTCCTACTGTCCTATGCCCTAGGCAGATAATATCAAAAGTATTCTGTTCTGGGTTTCAGGGTGTGGGACAAGATCATTAGTTCAGTTTTAGCCAGGTTGAGTTGGAAATGTTGACAGGACATCCAGTTGGAGATTTCTAACAGGCAAGTAAAAATGCAGTATTGGATTTCAGGGAAAGAGTGATGGCTGAAGATATAGATTTAGTAGTTGTCAGAATAGAAGTGGCAGTTGAAGTCATGGTAACTGAGAATGTCATCAAATGAGAGAGTAGAAAACAGTCTTTCAGATAGTATGAGGAAGAGAAGAAACAAATGGAAAAAAAAAACCATTTGAACAGTAGAGGGAGAATCCGAGAATAGCACAATGGCACAGCAATAAAGGGAAAGGAGAGTAAAGGAAAGTGTAGTCAACAGTGTCAAATGCTAAAGAGAAGTAAAGAATAAGCACTGAAAAAAAAAAAGGTCATTGAATTTGATAATAAAGAGGCTAACCTCAGAGTTTCAAAGAATTGTGAGGATGAAATATAAGAGAAAAGGAGAAGTCAGTGAGTGGTAGCAAATATCTTTTTTCTAGAAGTTTGGTTTAAAATTTTTTTTTTACATATTCATTTTTCAAGTTCCAAATTCTTCTTCTCTGTACAGCACCCCTCACCCAGTGAGAAAACAAACAATATGATCCTTATTATAGATATGAAGTCATGCAAAACATAATTTCATAGTAACCATAGTTTACTTATTAATAAGAGGAAAGAGATTATAGTTTAAAGTGATGACTTAAAAAAAAAAAACGAGAGAGGCAACAGCTAGGTGGATGGAGAACCAGGATTTGAGATAGGAGGTCCTGGATTCAAATACAGCCTTAGATACTTTCTAGCTGTGTGACCCTGGGTTAGTCACTTAACCTCCATTGCCTAGCTTTTATCACTTTTCTGCATTTGGAACCAATATATAGTATTGATTCTAAGATGAAAGGTAAGAATTTTCTTTTAAATAGGGAAACAGTTTTGTAAATCAAGGATTCAGTAGAAAGAGAAAAATAAGAGAGAAGGGATGACTGAAGGAGCAAGATCCTTGAGAACACCGAACTTAGCATGGAGGTTGGCCATTTTTATCCTTTGGTAGTGGAAGGAAAAGAGGACAGGAAGTATTAATTTTTGAAGTATGGAGCAGAGGACTGAATGAACTCAATTTGGTACAGTAAAAAGTACTGGCTTTAGTCAAAAGTCCTAGGACTGAATGCAAGTTCTGCATTCATATAATATCTATGTGTCCTTAGGCAAAGCAGTTAGTCTTTCTGGGTCTCACTCCTCTCAATGAGAGGGTTGGACTCTAAAATTTATGTTCATATGATGTTGAATATCTCAGGAACCAAGATTTCACATTGGCTGGGCAATTGATATCAGCAGGAATCTCCAAAATCCCTTTAACAAATTCTATCTCTCTGGGCTTGAGTTTCATCATTTGTCGAAAGAGAGACTGGCCTCCAAAGCTTCTTCCAGCTCTAAATCTCTAATCCTATGAAACCACTGATCTGATCTCCCCAAAATGGATTTGGCGATGACCTCATTTCCCAATATTTCTTTTAAAAATGTCCTAGTTATTGTCCTTCTGGAACGGAAGGAAAGGCGAATGAAGGACGTGGGGGAAACCTGCTAACTTCATCCGCATGTCAATATTACAAATTCTTTGTTGTCATTCGTGGTTAAGCAGCAAATTCTGTGGAAAAACAAAAATAAATCAAAGTAAATCACAGTTCCCGATGTGGTCACAAGATGGCGACCTCTGGCACGGATTTGTAGAGCTGCACCGCAGTCACCTCTAATAGCTTTTCGATCTTAACAACTCTACCCCATTAATTTTTTTAAAAGGTATCCCAGTCCTCAGCGACGTGGTTTCAATCCCGGAGAGCCCCCCAAACCAAGCTTTCAGTCCTACGTCAGCTTCCTGAGAATAGAGCTCGGGGAGGACTACTGCGTGGAGGTCGAGAGGGGGATCCAGAACAAGACTTAACCATTCTGAGATGCTAAAGTCCTTGCAAAATAGGGAGGGGTGATTGGGCGACAGAGGGTGGGATGTCATTATTATAAACTGGTTTTGGCTTCTCAAAAGCCTTCCCTAACAGCTGGAGTGTCAGCAGGTGCTATGTGCTATGTGTCATTAAAGAAAAAAGAGTATTGTTAGAAATTCTTTTTATCATCCTATAGATTGAGAGAGACAATGCAGAAGAAAAAGGCATCTTCTTGCAGAGTTGCAATATGAGGCTCTCTGTGAAGTAAAAAGACAGGGCTCTTGCAAACGAGGCTGGGCTCCACGGAGCTCGGTGGCTTTTATAGACATTTTCCTAACGATGTGAAGAGAAGGGAGTCCAACGGGGTCCCCAACAGCAATGAGCAGGGGCAGAGCCGAAATGGAGAGGTCCCCCGCAGGGTGGGCAGGGAAACACTTTCAGGGCAACCCGAAGCAGTACTTATGATCATGCAATGTGGGCTACACACCACAGCGAAACATTTTTCTGTCCTCAGGGCTACTGACCGTGGGGCAACAAGTCACACAGGTCTGCCCTCTGGAAGCCAGGGCTTGGGACCCACCCTGGCTTCAAAAGGTCGAATGGGAAAGGATGCTGCAAATAGGGGAAGCAGCTACAAGCAAGTAGCTAAGCTTCTGGATTGTGGCTAGAGCTTCTAGTCAAGCAACAAGCCCTCAGTCATATAGGCAGACCTGTGTGAACAGGCATACAGATAGCGATTTTACCCAATCCTACCCGTTATATTAAAGAGTATCTTTCTTTCTTTCTTTCTTTCTTTCTTTCTTTCTTTCTTTCTTTCTTTCTTTCTTTCTTTCTTTCTTTCTTTCTTTCTTCTTTCTTTCTGTCTTTCTGTCTGTCTGTCTGTCTGTCTTTCTGTCTTTCTTTCTTTCTTTCTTTCTTTCTTTCTTCTTTCTTTCTTTCTTTCTTTCTTTCTTTCTTTCTTTCTCCTTCCCTTTCTTTCTTTCTTTCTTTCTTTCTTTCTTTCTTTCTTTCTTTCTTTCTTTCTTTCTTTCTTTCTTTCTTTCTTTCTTTCTTTTCTTTCTTTCTTTCTTTCTTTCTTTCTTTCTTTTTCTTTCTTTCTTTCTTTCTTTCTTTCCTTTCTTTCTTCTCTGTCTCTCTCTCTCTCTCCCCCCCCCTCCCTCCCTCCCTCTCTCCTCTCCTCTCTCTCTCTCTCTCTCCTCTCTCATCTCTCTTCTCTCTCTCTCTTTCTTTCTTCCTCCTTCCTTCCTTCCTTCCTTTCCTTCCTTCCTTCTTTCTTCCCCCCCCCCCTCAATTTTTCCATCTTAGAATCAATATTTCCAAAGGCAAAAAACAAATAAACAAACAAACAAACAAAAAAAAAACTTCCAAAGGTTCCAAAGGCAAAAGAGCTGTAAGGGCTAGACAATGGGGGTTAAGTGACTTGCTCAGGGTCACACAGCTAGGAAGTGTCTGAGTTCAAATTCCAGTCCAGCACAGCTCTGGGCCTGACTCTCAATCCACTGAGCCACCCATCTGCCCCTAGGAGGAGGAGTACCCTTTCATGCACAATATAGTTCCATCAAACTAGCCTTGGTACCCTTCCAAGGACATTAGCATTTCATTTCCCACCCCCCTGTGCTTTTCTGCACCCACCACCTCCCAAGTCTAGAATGTGTTCTCCCCTTCACCTTCTCTTCTTAGCAGCATCCCTTATTTCTTTCAGAATTCAGCTACAGACACCTCTACACAAAGGCTTTCCTGGTTCCCCTGACCTCCACCCCTCCAATGTTACTGCTTGTTTCTCATTATCTTGTATCTATTTTTATATAAACACAGACTGTCTCCCTCAATAAAATATAAACTCCTTGAGGGAGGGACTCTAAACTCTTGTCTTTGTACCTTGGAAGCATTTAACAAAGTTCCTGGCACCTCTGAGGGACTTAGCAAAACAGACACATTAACAGATTGTTGATAGACTGACATAGTAATGGCTTTAATATTATTCACTGGAAAGCCATCTTCAGCACACCCGGATTCAGCCTCACTCTTGGCCTTCATAGGTGAAGAGGTAAGCTCTGTCCGGAGCACTCCCCTTTCCTCCTTCCATTTGCCCAGTAGGCACACCACTTGGCAAGTATCCTCTTTCCAGCCACTACATCAGTTACAGCAATCATGGATTACACCACCCAGGAGTTCAGGGCTCTGCAAGTGCTCCAATGTTGCCAGCTGTCCTAAATTTGGCTGCACTGAATATAAAACACAGCAGTACCTTTAAAAGGCAGCTAGTTGGTTTTTATGACACTTTAAAAAATTATGTTCCCCACACAATGTAATAAATATCTCATTCTTGGGGTACGTGTCCTGCTGAGCTTGAACAACTCTCCTTTCAAGCAGAGTAATCTAATCCTAGGCTTATCAGTGAGAAGGCTAAGTTTTAAGGGGTCTGAATTTGAAAGGCTTATGCTAGTACACATTTGAGTTTTAATGAAAGAGCACTGAGAAGTCAAGTGACCTAATTTACGGTCATATAACTAGTATATATCAAAGTCAGGACTTGAACCTAGGTCTTGCTTCCTCCAAGACGGGCTCCCAATTCTTTATAAGTAGGTATTTTATTTAATTAAATATTTTTATAGCCTTTTGTCTTCAATATTTTCTTTGTCTTTATGTCTGAATTGTCCTAGTTGGGTTATAACCTCCAGGTCAGCAGGGACTAAGTCATCTTTCTCATCTTTTTTTCCTTAATATCCTACCTGACATGTTATGGGGCAGTTGATTCACAGTGGATAAACAGACTACTAGGTCTGGTCCTGAGTTCAAATCCAGACTCAGACACATACTAGCTATGTGACCTTGTACAAGTCGTTTAGTATTTTCTCAACTGTAAAATGAGTTGGAGAAGGATATGGCAAACCTCTCCAAGATCTTTGCAAGGACATCTCAAATGGGGTCATGGACAATGGGAAGCAACTGAACAATATCCTAGTCAACATATTGCACTTGATCAATCTCTGATTTCATCAGTATAGGGGAAATCCCTTGGTAAACTCCCTCTACTAATGGATCTTCCATTGAGTCGACCTTTGTATACATAAATAGATGCACATGAAATCATCTGCAGCGAAATATCAATCTTATCTCAAAATAAAGTAGAGAGGATCCTGGCACGGTGCTTTTTGGAAAGCACTGAAGTTTGTTTAGACCACAGCCTGTAGCTTTTGTTCTCACGTACATCATCCATAAATACTAAGACAAGGAATGTGTTATGGGGTTTCAAACAAACAAAAACATTCCTCTCCACTATGTTATGTATATTTTGTTCTTGTTCTGTTGGAATTTATTTCTGAAATTGTAGTTTGCAGTATTAGTTTCTTTTTATTGGTATTCTTGCATATATTCAATAAATGAGTTAAAACTTTAAAAAAAATTGCCAATTTATCTGCAACTCAAGATCTTAGGATCATAGCTTTAGAATTTGGAGAGACTTCATAAGTCATTCAGCTCAACCTCCTCATTTTATGGATGAGAAAACTGAGGCCCAAAGAATTCCAGTGATTTGTGCAAAGTCACAGAAATGACAAGAGCCATGGCAGCTATGTTGCTATGAATCTGGCCTCAGACACTTCCTAGCTGTGTGACTCTGGACAAGTCACTTAACACCATTTGCCTAGCTCTTGACCTTCTGTCTTAGAATTATTACTAAGACAGAAAGTAAGAATTATTTTTAAAAAAAGAAAAAAATGATAAGAAACAGTGCCAAAATTGAACATAGGTCCTCTGACCCCAAATCCATTGATCATTTCCAGGATAATTCTGACTTCTCTTATAGTCTTAGAGAATTTCTGGGATCAACGAGAAATTAAGTCATACAACTAGTAGGAATTAGAGTCAGAACTTGAACCCACTTTTTTCCCTCTAAGATTGGCCCCTTATCTATTCAACCATGCTGCATTTCTTTGCAGTTAGTCAATTTATGAATATGTGACAAAGTGAGCAAATATCATTAGAAATAACAAGTTTGGTCAAAGCCAGATATGCACCCTCAATATACAGGATGACCCCCATCCATGCCAACTAAGAAATATCCTCATTTGAATTCTTGAGATAAATGATACAGTTCCCCAATAAAATAGCAACATACTACCCAGGCTGTTAATTTTCTTTGTGATATTTAAATTTCTGTACAGTGAATGGTAAGAAGTGTGTCTTCAGAAACTTGCATAAGCTTATTAAATGTCTTATTTTTAGGTAAAATCTGAGTAAGCAGCAAAGAATTTTAGGATGGCACAATTATATACTGTCATTCCTATATGAAAATTAAAATTATTATTGTCAATATTAAAAGATGCTTTGAAGGACATTAAACAGTGCTTTAAAGTTTGCATATATATATATATATATATGAAATTCCATTTGACAATAATATTAATAGTTAGCATTTATGTAGCACCCATTATGTGCCAAGCACTTCTTGAATATTATCTCATTTGATCTTCTTAATAATACTTTTAGTCAGGGGTTATTATTATCCCCATTTTACAGATGAGAAAACTGAGGCTGGGGGAGGCTTAATTACTTGGTTGGGAACCCACAATTAATAAGTAACAGATGAATTTGTATTTTGGTATTTCTGCCTCCAAGGTCAGCATTCTTATTCACTCTGTGAAGCTGCAATGATTACTGGGCACTTAAAGTTGTTTTCTTTGATTTTTCTTAATAGCAATGGGGATGGCCTGGCATTAATTCATCCACACTCCCTCTCTAGTCTAGTTCTCATGACTTTGTGAATTTGTAAGACATCAGAAAGTCATTTATGACTGTACAACAAAATAAAACTAATGGTTTTTGTGGAGAAACTCCTAGGACCTTGACTTTATTAGCATACACTACTCTAACCTAGTCAATTAACTAGTCACCATCCGATTTCTACTCTGTCCTTACCCTATTCTGCCCTAAACACCTCTCCTCCTCAAAAGATGGAAGATTTGAAAATAAATTCTTTTTGCTTTAAATCATGCATGTTCCTAACATAAAATATTCAAAATCCAAGATAGTGACTTAGGAAATAAGACTTTTGCTTAAAATGCTTTCAGGAGGGTTAATATTAAACATAAATCTCATTTCAGAGCTGAGCACATCTTATCTGACCTTGAGAGATTCTGACTTATATCTAGATTGTTTTTTAAAAAATCAGTAATATTAATGTTCTGGGTTGGCATGAGGATGCTGGGCTGGATGCTATTCCAAATTCCCAGAATATTAAAGTATTTTAATATCACTTTAGATAATCAGATGCACTGCTACTGTCTCCAACTGCTGTGCCATTAGACTTGTCCGGTTGCCATATAGAACTCTAATCTCCAAGACAAAATGTGCCCCAAATATCCAGAATATACTGTTTCCATAAGGCCAAATCCCAAAGTCAGTATTGTCTGGCAGAGGTTATATCTGGGAAATGAGTACAGTGTCCCACAAGACTTCTTTTGGGTACTGGAAATCTTCCAGATCCCCAAATGAATGAATGCAAAAGCATGAATTAGGTTCTTGGTCATGGGCAGTGCTTAGCCCTTTGCTCTGTTCTCAAGGAGCTCATGTTCTAATTGAGGGAGATGATGAATTAAAAAAAAGTTCAGACAGGGCATGGCAGACAAAGATGATAGAATAGAATAGCAAACCTCTAAGATAAGGCTTTCTTTCTCTCAAAGCCAAAACAAAGGTTGGGAATTATAAAAATGGACAGAGCCTACATTGTGTTTTTTTAAAACCCTTACCTTCTGTCTTAGAATCAATACCAACTATTGGTTCCAAGGAAGAAGAGTGGAAGGGGAGGCAATGGGGGTTAAGTGGTTTGCCCAGGGTCACACAGCTAGGAAATTGTATGTTTGTACTTGAAAGATTCACAGGGCTATAGAAAATAGTCCAAGGTAATTAATTCTGTGCTAGTCAATGTCCTTTCTATTTTCTGAAAGATCTCATGTCATCCTGAGGGTGCAGCAACACCTTAAGGACCTCCAGTTCTTTCCCCTCTGACCTGCGGTTGAACACTCTCCAATGATATGTCTTCCCCCCAGTTAGAATGTGAGCTCTTTGGGAGCAAAGATTGTCACTTTCTAGCTGTGTGGCTCTGGGAAAGTCATCTAGATTTTGTGGGCTTTCTTGGATTTTTCCACTATAAAACAATGAATTCACTTCAGTGACCTGAAAGATCCCTTCCAGTTTTAAATCTATGATCTTATGATAATAAGCTAGCTTTTTATTTCCATTCCTAGTGTGGAGCACAGAGCTTGGCACATAGCAAGCACTCAGTAAAGACTTCCTCAATCCATCTTAGTCTTAGTTTCCCATAGATCAAGTGATTAGTCCAGTTATAAAGCCAGTACCTGTTATAGAGAAGACTGGAATGTAGATCTTCCTGATCTTGAGACCAACTTTCTCTCTATCCACTAGATCAAGTTGCCTTTCACTCTAGAGAGATTCGTATTTTCTTTTTTATAAATGAGGGAACTGAAGCTCAGGTAGGGTGAGACTTGTCTTTGATCATACAACTAGTACATTTTGGAAGCTAGAATTGAACCAAGATCTTTCCTGAGTCCAAGAATATTAGGCAGTAAGTTGAAAGTCAACAGGTTGGCTAATTTGGCAAGATCATTACAGGATGGTGTCAACTCTTCTGTATTATAGTAGAAAGAAGAATTAGGTCCAAATGGTGGAAAGTTACAGGAATATAATTTTAGGCTTAATATTGGAAATAACTTCCTGAAAATGAGAACTATCTTACAAATGGAACGGATAACTTTGGGAGGAAACCAGAAGAACTTTCTAACACAAATTTCTCCAAAGTTCATGGCTGCCTAATTAATATTCAGGTAAGTTCTAAAAGATCACCTGTCACCAATGTTGTAGAGAAGATTCCTTCAAAGGTGGGGACAGTGGCCTTGATTCTTTTTTTTTTAAGACCCTTACTTTCCATCTTAGTGTCAATACTGTATATGGGTTCTGTTCCATGAAAGAAGAGTGGTAAGGGCTAGCCAATGGTGGAGGTGGGGAGGGGGAGGATTAAGTGACTTGTCCAGGGTTACACAACTACAAAATATTTGAGGCCAGATTTTTATTCTGGCCATCACATCTCAGGCTTGACTCTCAATCCACTGAGTCACCTAGATGCCCCTGAGTGGCTTGGATTCTAAACATTTTAAAAAAAGAAAGCAAGGACATTTGCCAGAGATGGTTTTCAAGAGAATTCCTACACTGAATGGGAAGGAAGACTAGATGGCTTCAAAGTTCTCTTAAGTATAAAGGACTATGTTAGGAACTGAGACCAGTCATGAAATTTTTGCCCATGAAAAATTTTCTTTTCCAGATACAGATCACTGGCCTCTCCGAAACTTAAAATCTTGGAGAGGTGCCCGGAGGTGCTGAAAAGTTCAATGACTAGGCCAAGGTCAAAAAGGCAGAATGTGTCAGAGATAAGACTTGAACTCCAGTCCGGTCTCTCTGCCACCAAAACTTTATCCAATGTAGGGCACTTTCTCTCTTAGGTGTACAGATGTAAACAAGCTCACACACACACACACATACATACCTACGTATATACATATCTGACACTTACTGGCTATGTGATACTAATCAAATCACATTACCTCTTGGTATTCCACTCTAGTGGTTCTCAATCTTTTTGGTCTCAAGACATTCTTTCTATGGTTAAAAATTATGGAGGATACTCCAAAGAGCTTTTATTTGTATGGGTTATGTTTATTGATATTATTTGTATTAAAATAAAAAATGTCTCAGTATTATTTTGAAAACAGATTTGACTTTGAGGACATCTTGGAATCTCTTGACAGCACTTTAAGAGTCATTGCTCTAGGCAATTCTTTAAAACTCACAGAAAAGATGTTTGTTACTTGCATTGATAGAAGAAATTTTCTCATTCAGGTGTTCACTATGCCAAAGAAATCACAGGCTCAGTCTGTGTCTCTACATATATTACAACAATACCAGGTAGATAATCCTAAATGCTAAATGAGCCTCAGACAGGACATATTTTTAGAGTTTAGAGGAGGGGTGATCTCTAAGGTCTGGGACTATTGAAGAAGAGGTGGAATCTTGTTGAATCTTAAAGGGTAGATAAACTATAGAGAGAAGTAAAGATGGAAGGTATTTTAGGCAGAGGGGAATAATATTAGTAAAATTACAGAGGGAGAAATCTACAATGACAATGTTATTTTGACTGAGGTGGGGAGCTTAGGAAGGGGAATAATGGAAAATAGGTTGGGAAGATAGGTAGAGAGCAAATTGTGGAGAGCCATGATTCCATCCTGAGGCATTAATTCCCCATTAATGTTAAAGTGACCAAATACTGGGAACTATCTTTGATTTTCTTCTGTATGGCAGACCCTAGTTCTGGGAACTCCTTCTACCAATGTATGTGACAACTCATCCTTAGCTTAATAAATAACATACCTATGGTCATACAGGTAGAAAGAGTCAGAGTTTTCAACCCAAATATTCCTGATTCCAAGCACTGCACTTTCTTCATTATTAAATTGTCTAGGAACAGGTCATGATCCTGACAGTTTGTGATGCTCAAACACCTGCCGTGATCAGATTCCTCATCCTTTAGAATTTACACAAGACTAAGATACCTGATGGGTTTTTTGGCAGTTATTGAATCATACATCTCATCATCCCATTTCTCAAAGGGAATCAACTGTCTGTTGATTGTGTTGTTGTTTATATAGCAGGGCTATGCCATTCATCTCAATGTTCCAATTTGGGGGATGTCTTAGTCAATATGCTCTGAGATCACCTTGAATGTGTAGTTAATAAAGCCCTCTAGTAGTTCAGACTTGAAATCTATAAAGATCCAAAACAAGTCAATGATCTCACATTCTTGCATGTAAAGAAGGAAAGGATCATTTTTCTCAGTACAAAAGCCACTTGGGAAGGAAACGGTTACTATCTTTATGAATTAATGTCCAAGGCGTTCAGATCACTAGAACAGCCTGACTATATGAAAGTGGTCAGCAGATTTTCTAGTAAAACAATGTTCATATCTAGTGCCTCTGGAAAATTTGATCTTGACCATGCTTATTGCTAGATCATCATTAATGAGACAACTACTGATGCCTAATCACCACACCAGACATGCTCTTTCCAAGTTAAGCATCTTTATTTTTTAAAGTTTTTATGTCTTTTTCTATATTACCATAGTTTCCTCCAGTATCCTTCCACCTCACAGAGAACTATTCCAAATGATTAATAGTATTTTAAAGATAAAAAAGTGAAAGGGGGAAAATCAGCATTACTTATCAATACATCTAAAAATTCTGAAAATAATTTTGGTGTGCAATACTTGTGAAGTCTCATTTCTGAAAAGGTTTAGGGTAAGAGTTACTTTTCATAGCTCTTCTATCATGCCATGCTCATCCTTTATAATTTTGTAACATTCACTTTTGATTATGAGTATATTTTCATTCTGTTTACATTATAGTTATTGTGTATTTGTTTTCTTGGACCTTCTTATTTCACTCTACCTCAGTTCCTGTGGATTTTCCATGCTTTTCTGAATTTATCATATTCATCATTTCTTATAGAATGGTAATATTTCATTATATGCAGATGCCACAACGAATTTGATTATTTCCTGAACTATGGGCATCTACTTATTTTCAATTCTTTCCTATTACAAAAAATGCTGCCACAAATAATTTGGTTTATGTAAAGACTTTCTTAAGAACCTTCATTTAAGTACCACTCTAGCCTCCAAATTTTTCTAAAGCTTCATGGAGAGCAAATGGTCTTGAATCCTGGGCATGATTCCTACTTTGGAGATGTTTGATAATGCCATCAACACATTCATAAAAAGACTACCTTATTCAATATATCAGATAGCAGACTTTGAAAAGGAGAATTATAATTAGAACTTTCAGTGAGTTTCTTAGGTTACACATCAATGTTTTCAGTCTTCATCCCAATACAATCCATAATATTCCTACTCAAAAACAAAGGCAGAAATTCCTGGGAACATAATCTCCTTTGCTCCTGCTGAGCTACTCAATTTCCTGCTGGATAATCCCTCCCTGAACTTCCTCTTGAGGTTGATCAAATTGTACAATTAACTGTGGAAGATCCCAGATTGTCCTCTATTTTGGACTGTATATGAAGGACATGGTTAACAGAAAACTTCATGAGAGACTCAAACTCTTCCTAAACCATCAGTATGAATTTTCTGTTCTTAAGCAATACCATTTATGAGGGCCACTGAATAATTCCATAAGGCAGTTGACACATAATACCTAATTTTTATTTAGTTATTTAAGGTCTCCATTTATATATGTTTTCTCAACTCATCACAACCTGTGGGATAAAGAATTATTTTAATGTCCATTTTATAGATGAGGAAGCTAAAATTTCTCCAAGATTCCCTAGCTAGTAAGTTTCTGAACTATAATTTGAACTCAGGTCTTTCTTCCTAACTCTACATCCAGCACTCCTGTCTCTACATTATCTTAGTTACATATATCTGGGAATTGCTCACATGAAAACATTAACTAGAAATGTTTTCTTTGTCCTGATACTGATTCCAATACTGAAAAGATTATAAAGCCATCTAGAATATGCTATAGATAGTAAATCATCTACCTTTTTGTATTATATTGGTCAACACTCTACCCAGAGCCAAAGCAAGTAATTTTGATGACCAGTGTAAAAGTCTTAACTTTGGTGTAATTGGCCCTAGACACCCTTCCATTGTAGTGAGATAGAGACCCAGAGACAATACAAAGTCACCATCTAGAATGAACTTTTTTCTAAGTCATTTCTTTTTTTTTTACTTTATTTTTAAATGTTATTTCTTTGTAACATTAAAATTCTCTGTTCTATTCCTCCCTCCCCTTCCCACAGGAGAGAAGGCATCATTTGACCCCCCCTTCTCAATTGGATATATAAAACTATATCTTGCTTGTTTCTATCAATTCTTCCTCTAATTCATTTCTATGATTTTTAAAGGGGTGAAAATATTGAATATAAATGTAAATTTTAAAGTTATACTAATGTAATAGATGTTTGAGAAATGACTGACATCCTGAGATTTGGAGTTCAGATGGATAAACATTCCCTTTAACTCCAGAGAGTGATTTGGATTACCATGATCTCTAAGTCACAAGGCAGACATGAGACAGGCTTGAAAGATTTTAAAGAGACGTACAGTCTGAAAAAGGTCAGAGGGAGAAGAAGGATTAGGGACATGAGCTTAGCAGCAACTGCACAGTGGGGAGACAGGTTCTTCAATCCTGTTGAGAACTTAATGAGTCATTCTTGAAAGAATTGGCACCACAGCGGAGAGAGAGACAGAAAGAAAGAAAGAAAGAAAGAAAGAAAGAAAGAAAGAAAGAAAGAAAGAAAGAAAGAAAGAAAGAAAGAAAGAAAGAAAGAAAGAAAGAAAGAAAGAAAGAAAGAAAGAAAGAAAGAAAGAAAGAAAGAAAGAAAGAAAGAAAGAAAGAAAGAAAGAAAGAAAGAAAGAAAGGAAGAAAGAAAGGAAGAAAGAAAGAAAGGAAGGAAGGAAGGAAGGAAGGAAGGAAGGAAGGAAGGAAGGAAGGAAGGAAGGAAGGAAGGAAGGAAGGAAGGAAGGAAGGAAGGAAGGAAGGAAGGAAGGAGAGAGAGAGAGAGAGAGAGAGAGAGAGAGAGAGAGAGAGAGAGAGAGAGAGAGAGAGAGAGAGAGAAAGAAAGAAAGAAAGAAAGAAAGAAAGAAAGAAAGAAAGAAAGAAAGAAAGAAAGAAAGAAAGAAAGAAAGAAAGAAAGAAAGAAAGAAAGAAAGAAAGAAAGAAAGAAAGAAAGAAAAAGAAAGAAAGAAAGAAAGAAAAAGAAATGGAAGGGGAGTTGTACTGTGGTTGAAAAGGAAAAAATTGAGGTGAACCACTGAGATCTAGGCAAGCACCTCAGAACAGAAGACACAATCTGAAGCTCCTGGTCATGTCTTCAAAGACTGAGGGGGTTTCTCAAGATCTATTTTCCTTTCTATTTTCCTTGTATGAATGGATATTATAACATACCCTGCTTGTTTCTGTTACCTAAATAATTTCTATATCACAATTTTGTTTCACATATATAAATGTGGGGGGTTAGCTTAAAATATGCAAAACCAAACCTCTGTATAAATGTTAGGAACATTCTGAACATTCTGAGAGCTCTGAGCTATTGTGATTTTAACTTTTTGGCTCATATTATTTCGATTAAATAGCAAGGAAAAATACCACATGGATCTCCAGGCTATCATACTGCTTCTTGGCTAAAAGCAAAGTCATTGTTATAAGAGGATGTTCTGATTAAGGTTCTAGAGAAGGAAGAGGTAGGAAGAAGGCAGTGACTAAGAAAAAAGTCTCAACCCAAACTACATTTCAAGAAGGTCTTAGAATTCAGCTCTTCTGCTTTCCAGAACAGAGAAGGAAGCAGAAAGACTCAAGTACATTGATCATTTCTACTTTTTACAGAGATATCCATTCGTGCTTCACAATTTTATAAAAATAATTATTGATGTGTTTTTCATCTCAAAATCGAGTCCCCCAAGGGGAAAACCTTAGTCACCCTTTCCTAGGTAGGGTACTGATTTTATGGGATCATTCCAGAAGAAGTGTTTTTGTGTGGTCTTCTCAAAATGGCTTAAAACTCTTTTATCTTCATTAAATTTTCTGTAGCAACAATCCTAATTATTTGCAAATGAACCAATTAATTACAAGATATATACTGATATAAATTAAACAGCTTCACTATAAATATACTGCATTTACATCAGGCAAGTTTAATAAATTTGTAGACAGAGACCTTATATTAGTTATCAGCATCAGACCTTGTCACTCTCAAGCAAATAGATGGAAAACGATGATATTAGATTGCTAAGTATGACCTGAAGGGGGAAGTTAAAAATGAGGTGATTAGTTTGGTTTCTCATTACTCAATGTGTTACTCTTTGTTCAACAGAGGAGTCAATCCTGCTGAATTATTATTAACAGGGTGATATCTTTAGACTTGCTTCAACTGTCACCCATCCAGACAAATCTAAGGATTTATGAGAAGAACAAAATGTATTCTGGGTGATTTTCTGTCTGCAACTACTCTTCACTCATTTTTACCACGAGAAAGACTACTTTGTTAGGAATGGTGGAGATAGATGGAAGTGGGGCCCTGATCTAAAATAGAGGTCATAAAATGTGTGTCATATAAGGTCCAGCATCTAGCTGGATCGATGTAGCATTGACCTGTTTATCAACTGAGAAAGCATTCTTCCCAAGATGACATGACAACAGAAGATCCATTAAAAGCATCTTCTCTAGAGTCTCTTTTTGACTTTCACCTCCTAGGAACTCAATAGAGTATGAAGTAAAGGAAAGAGTAATTTTTCTCTAACTACTGAAACTCTTACTTGCATAACATAGCCAGCCTCCAAAAAGGTATCTCCTTGATTTTCCACCTAAAAGATTGTTAGCCAAAGGAGTAGAAAGCCATGAATGTAGGACAGAGAGAACTCTGGTATAATGTACTGCATTTATTTCCTTTTGCTTATTTAGTATTTTAGAGCATCTGAATGACTTTAACTGATTGCTGCAGTGATCTCCAAAGTAGTTATTGTGGTAATAAAGTTTAGTCCCATTGAAGGTCTTCTTACCTCTCACTACTTTGTTGAAACTCCAAATAACTGACTAAACTTCTTTGGGCCTCAGCTTCCTTATTTATAGAATGAGGTCTTTGAACTAGATAACTTTTAAAAAAATTTTAATGTGTTATTAAAAATGTAATATTTAACATCAGTACAATTCACTAAGCATATTTACTAACTTACCTGGAAATTAATTAATTTAAATGCATAAAGTATCAATAATGTTTTAGTCAAAAGTTTGAAGCCCATATTAGGATTCTTTGTTATTTTATTCTCATTTACTTACTGTGTCTTATATAATCATTAAGAAATTGTGAGATACAGTAAAGAGTTGTCTTTGGCCTGTTCAAGTCTTGCCTTTGAAATATTATTCGTACAACCCTAGCTGGACAGGCATCTTATCCTCTCAGTGTCCCCTCCCTGCAAATTTCTTAAGACTGTAAACAGAAGCACAGTTGTTCACCTTCATTAAGTACACAGAATTTCCTTACTGAAGGTCTCCTATGTCCAGAAAATTATAGATGCAATCAAAAAAATCTTTCCAGATTCATGTTTCCTTGTATTTTATAGTCATAACGGAATTATAGTGTTCCATTACTTTAATGTTTAATAACTGATCTTTTCTCTTCCCCAACTCCTCTCCCCATACTATGGGACTTCAGCATATATAGTGATTCTCCCTCAAATACCATAACCCCTCAACTCCTCAACCTACTCTCTTGCCATGAGCTACTCCTCTACTCCACCTCAGCCACGGTCATACTCTTGAACTTGCTATCACCTGCAAGTGTACCACTTCCATGTTCAACAATTTAAGCATCCCTTTATCCACCATCATCTACTGATTTTTTACCTCTCCCTCTGCCTTCCCTTACATAGCCTTACTCTCCATCCTTGCTGTGATTGCCAGTCCTTTGGCCACTCCATTCTACCTCTCTAACCTTCCTCTCTCTTCTTTCCATCCTGACTACTTCAGTGAATCAATTCAAGTCTGTGCTGTCCTCCTCTCTTGTATTCTTAGCCCCTTTATCATATTGTTGATTATGCCTAGTCAAGCCTCAGCTTTGCCAGAATTCCTACACACATGAACATAGATGGAGAAAATCACAGAACTCTTCTCATTGGGTCCACCATACATTTACATTACACAACCACAACTAGCCCCTCTTGTTTCTAGGCAATCCCACTATACCTCTCTAATCAAATAATAATCCTACTCTCCACAGTGGCTCTTCCAAACCTTTTCATCCCTCCTCAAACCTTCCACAGCTTCTTCACTCACAGTTTCAACTATGAATGTTTCCTTATATTTTACAGAAAAAATTTAATACAATTCACCATGAATTCCTTCTTTTTCCTCATCTATCACTCATGTGCCTTCTGACACTCATACTTCACCCATTTCACAGGATGAGGTGGTCTTACTTCTTACCAAAACTGACATCTCCACTAGTTTAAGAGATCTCATTCCAACCTCTTTCCTTAAACAGATTGCCTCCCTCATCATTTCTACTCTTTCACTTACTTGCAATCTTTCCCTCTCTACTGACTCATCCCCTACAACTTACAAACATGTCCATATCTCCCCCATTCTGAGAACTCTCACTTCATCTTTCTATCTCCACTATCATCCTATATTTCTCTGCCCTTTGTACCTAAATCCTCATGCTGTTTACAATAGATGCTTCCACTTTCTCTTCTTAACCTCTTATAACCTGGTTTCTGACCTATATTCTCTAAACAAAGTTACAGGTGATATCTTAGTTGCCAAATCCAATAGCCTTCTAAGACAAAAGAGTACTTGGGTTTGAGAATCTCAATCATTCCTGTTCAAAGTGCTTATGGGATGCTTAATGGGTGCTTGATAGCTTATTGTTTAGTCTGGGACAAGAATCATTTTGGGAGTTCTTTGAAGGCAAGTTTCCAAGGGACAAAGGTAAATTTGGGGGTTCCATAAAACAAGGTTGTCAATACTAACTTGTTCACAATTAATTTTTAAAAATCACTTATTAAGCAACTACTATTTGTCAGGCACTGTACTGTGACTTGGAGATTCAAAGACCAAAATGAAAGTCTGCCCTCAAGGAGCTAAAATCCTATTGAGCCAACCGACTCTCTAATTCTTTGCTTTTAATTGTCTTTGTCAACTTAATGCATGTGAGATGGTGCCTCAAATTTGTTTCAATTCTCATCTCAGATTGTTAGGGAGATTGAGTATTTTTCCAAGGGATAATTAACAAATTGGGCTTCTTTTTGACAACTATCCATTCAACTGATTGGATAACCTTTCACCATTTTATCCAGATCAATGACTGACCTAAATAATGCATTTTTGTTGTTGCCAGTGCCCTTCTCCTGCCAAAATCCAGTTGGGATTTTGTGGGGGCCAAAGATGTTTTAGAATACCTTTGTAGGTTCAACCCTGGTTGCAAGGTTAAAGATATTTTAGAATGTCTTTGTAGGTCCAACCCTTAGAAAGGAACTAAATGGGTTTTGGTCAAAGGCCTAGTACTTTTTTCCCCCTTAAGTGGTATATTTGAGGTTGGCATTTCCTGCTTTAAATGAAGGAGTTTGGTTTCTGTGGTTTGGGTCAGAAGCCTGTATTCCTGTAGCAAGGAATGTAGTTGGACTCCTGGGGACCCTCTTGGAGCAACAATTGAACCAACTCTTTAGGATTGCTTGTGGGGCTAATTCTGGCTTCCTGTGGCTTCTCATCAAGTTTATTGGTTCAGAGACAATCTCTCAGCCCTGAAGAGAGCTGTTTTGGTTCCAGAGAGGTAGAAAATATTTCTCTGAATGAAAGCTGTATTCAAGACTTTGCCCCAAATGGGAGGGACTGAAAGAAATAGAAATAAATACTGAATTCTGAATCCATAGCCCCCTTGCTAGGGATAACTATCAAGGAGATACTGCTTCTGTTCCCAGAAGGAGAAGAAGCAGGGAGCCAAGTGCACAACCAACCCGCCAGCCCTCCTTCTGTTTCCTGGAAGGGATATATGAGCAAGCAAGCAGAGAAGCCAGAGGCCATAGAGAAATAGCAGGTAATCTCCACTTCCTGCCATCTCCCAGGCAGTATACCATTACCAATCCACTATCTTTGGGCTAATTGATCTTCTGGACAGCAGGATAAACTATTGTCTAAGCAATATGTTTTGAGGATGACCAAGAAAGACCTTTTACCCTACATCATCCCCAATCCGACTAGAGCATCTCCTGAAATTCCATCATTAAAATCCAGCCCAGGAAAGCCCCATATGTGTCAAAATAGTCATGTTGTCACTTTTTATGAAAGAAAAGAAAACTGGAAACAAAGAGGGAGCCATCAACTATGGAAGAGCTGGAAAAATCATTATACATGCTTATAATGATCTGTTATTAAGCCATAAGAAATTACAAACATAAATTTGGAGAATTGGGAAGACATAGAAACTAGTGAAAAAAAGTAAAACAAAGGGCTAACAGAGATACTGACCACAATACTGTAACCATTAATTTATCTCTTATTTGATGGAAAATAATACCTAAAAGCAATGTAGTTTATATTCATGTAAAGATTAACTTTCATCCCAGAAAATATAGGATGAAATATATTTGCTATTCTTACTGAGAGGCAATAGACTGAAAATGTAGAATATTGCATGCACAGCATATATCATTAATATCCTGATTTGTTTGTTTAACTTTCTTTCTCTAAAGAAGGGTTTATTGGGAAGTGACAGTGATATTAAAAGAAAAAAACATAGCATCAATAAAATATATTTTAAAAGAATTAATTCCTCTAGGCTGACCATCTATTCCTTTTTGAGTTATTCTTTAATAATTCAAATACCCCTTGAAGGGGAAGCATAAGTTACAAATAACTTAGCTGCTCCCAGATTTATAACACTTAGAACTAAAAACACTTTTTGGATGAACTAGTCTGATAGTTTTCTTTTTCCCAAAAACAGAATTCAGTAGCACAAGACCACTGGTGCTCCTAACCTGGGGTAGAAAAGTCACTGAAAGGGTAACAGAGGGCAAACAATTAGGACATAAAGGGCAGCAAAGATAAACTTGGGCCACCTGACAATTTGCCTTGTTCTTCTGGGCTTGGTCCTTCTCTAGCTGCACAGATCTTAATCAGGACTCCAAACAACTTTTCTGCACTGTGAGATGAGTGAGGATATTTAAGCCAACTTCTTTGCTTTTTCAGAAAAATAAAATAGTTCCAAGGAACTGATGTTCATTTGTTCTTTTGAAGACTTTGTTAGCATCTTCAGATTTAACCAGAGAAATCAGGAAATTCATCATTCTTGAGTCACTGGTGATGGTGAATAGTACCTGCTCTCTGGCTTAGGCATTTTCACTATTGATGGTATTAGGAGCCCCAAACTAGGAACTCTGTAGAGATGGGGCATCTCAAACCTAATCTTTTCTTAAATCTTTTTTATCTTACTTTTTGTCTTAGTATAAATTCTAAAGATGAAGAGTGGAAAGAGCTAAGCTATCAGGGTTAAGTGATTTGCCCAGGGTCATACAGTTAGGAAGTTTCTGAGGTTGAATTTGAACCCAGGTCCTCCTGACTCCATTCACTGCATTACCTCACTACCCCTCCCAATCTAGTATTGAAATAAACAATGTCCTGTGTCCAGATCATGGACTGCCAAAGGCCAACTGAGGCAAAACCTAAGAACCTCAAGAACCATCGAGGGAAATGGAAACTATTAAGCAGGTATTAAGAGAAGAACATGAGATCTGACAGTGTCAATCCCAAGTGCCATTTTCAAATCTCAGAGAGAAGGGACTTCTACTGACAGAAGGACTTGAGTTGCCAAGCTCTTATTAAGAAGTGAGGGGAAAGTGAATATAAAAAAAAGCATAACTAGATTGGGTCCAAATTGAAGAAGATATAACTTAGACCATGAGACATTTGAAGCGTAGTTTGAAAAATCCGTATCAGTGGGGGTTGGGGAAGATTTTCATCTATTTGACAGAAAATTATGACAGGAGCTGTTGAGAATTGAAGAAATTTTATTCCATTTTGTACCTTTTCTCAATTGCTATTGCACTCTGTCCATCATCTTCTCTCCCCTTTTCCCACCTTTAGAATTTGCCCTTGTAGCAGACTTTCAAAGTGAAGAAGAATATTGGACAGTCCAAATAACTTCTCAAAGTCAGCAATCCATTTATGAAGCTGGCTGATTAATCAATCAACAAAACAGTCAAGCAGATAACAAATATTTATTATGTCCATAATAAAGACACTCTGCTAAGCCCTGGGGATACAAATACATGCAAAAAAAAAGGAGACAGCCCCTCTCCTGAAGGGTTATACTCTAAGGATAAGACAACCCATACCACATATAAAAGGAATCTGAAGACCAGGTGGGGAGAAGGGGTCATGACGCTAAAGTCCCAAAAGTCAGAAATACAACCAGGAGAGGAAAGAAGGATGATAACCTGTGCCTGGCCCCAACATGGAGGCCCTGGAAGGAACTCACCAGTGAGAGAAGGAAGCAGCTGGTGGAGGGATGTTCCAGAGAGAGAGGCCTCAGGAAAGGAGAAAATTTGTTGCAAAATGAAAAGGTAGCTGAGTCATGGTCCGGACATCAGGAGGTCAAAAGCACATCCAGGAAGGAAGTATTTAAGAGCTTACTGTGTGTGAGACATTTTGCCAGCACTGAAAGACACAAGTGGAATAGTTGCTAACACCAAAGACCTTATATTCTAATGGAAGAGACAAGAGGTACATTTATGTCTAAACATATTAAAACATTCAGAGGCAGCTATAGCTCAGTGGTTAAGAGCACTGGACACAGAGTTAAGAAGACCTGAGTTCAAATTCAGATGCAGACATTTCCTAGCTATGTGTCCATGGGTAAATTACTTAACCTCTGATTGCCAGACAAAAAGATCCAAATGGATCCAGTGGAGAAGGAAATGGCTAACTACTCTAGTATCCTTGTCCAGAGGACCCTATGGATACTTATGGTCCATGAACTCACAAAGAGTTAGACACAACTGAAAGGAACTAAATGGGTTATTGAACAACAATAACGTTTAAATACTCAAATATATAATCATTGGCTTGGGAGCTTCATTCAGTGATGCAAATCAAAAGCCATTGATCTTATGTATATCATATATATGTATTATGAATAAAATGCATACAAAATAACTACAAGGTAGTTTAAGGTGGGAATACACTAACAGCTGAGGGAATCAGGAAAGGCTTCATGTAGAAACTGTGTATTAAAGGAAAAGGAGGATTCTGTGAGACAGAGATAAAGAAGAATACATACTAGGCATGGCTGGTGGCCCACTCAGACGCACAGAGATAGGAGATGGAGTGTTGTATGTGCAAGGAGGCATATAATATTAAAGAAGACAGAAATGATAGTAAGGAACTAGATTGTGAAGGGCTTTAAATACTAAATAGAGGAATTTATATTTAATTGTAGAAGCAGAAGCAATAGGGAACTGCTTGAATTTGTTGAAAAGAAGGGGTGGGGGCACCATGATTGCATATTTATTTTAGGAAAATTACTTCAGGACATATGTGGAGGATGGAATTAGTAAATGTCTGACCTAGAGAGAGAAAGTAAGCTCCTTGAGGGCAGAGACTGTTGTTTTTCACTTTTGTGAGAAACCTAGCATATAGGAGGTGTTTAATAGATATCTGAATTGAATTAAATTCTTGGCTGTTGTGCTTCATAGCATTTTGTTAATTTTTTAATCAGACATTTGCCTCTGTCTTTTCTGACACATAAGGGCTGAGATCATCTTCAAGATCAGCAATAGAGTATGATAGTATAATTTAGCAGTACTCAGGAGCAGCAGACTTCCTCTGTCTTTTTTGTTACCACAGCCAAGTAGGAAGGTAGAGGAGTGTAGAGGAAGTAGAAGGTATTAGATAAGTGAGGTCAGCACCAAGGTTATAGGAAAGAGGAGCAAGAATAAGTCAAATCCATTACCAAGAATTAATCCTAAGGAGTGGGGCAGCCAGGTGATATAGTGGAAAGAACAAAGGGACTAAAATCAGTAAGGTATAGGTTTTAATTCAGCCTCAGACACACTAGCTGTGTGACCTGGGCAAGTCACTTAACCCCTATTTGCCTCAATTCTTCCTCTGTAAAATGAGCTGGAGAAGGAAATGGCAAAATACTCTAATATCTTTGCTAAGAAAATCCCAGGCTAAAGTCCATGGGGTTATGTTGAGTCAGACACCGTTGCATGAATCAACAACAGCTTGGATTGAAAGTTCAGTGGACAGTCTCTGGGAGGGTTGCCTGGGGAAATAGGTTACCTGGCAGAAAGAGGGCTATCTAAGTACACAGAAGGCCTTTATTTCACCATCAATGGCCACTTGACTTAGATCATTCTTTGACAATGCCAATCACTTGATTCAATTAGCTATATTTTTGAATTTTAATTGCTCTTACTTTTCGTACCAGTCCCAGATTCATATCTATCTATCTATCTATCTATCTATCTATCTATCTATCTATCTATCTATCTATCTATATCTATCTATCTGAAGAGCTATTGGACAAGCTCTATTGGTTATTCATCCAGTTGCATGTCATCTGGGCAACAAACACTCCTCATGTACTTAGTTTTTCCTTTTTGGGTAGTTAGGCCAAGTTCTTTTGAGTATTTGTGTATTTTTGAGTATTTTTTTTATATTTGAGTATTTTTAAAGGAAGACTACAATGTCTAGGGCTTTTTATTCAACCAACAAAATAGAGGCAAAATAGAATAATGGGATAGAGCTCCAGACTGAAATCAGAAGGATTTGAATTTGAGTACTTCTTGTTTGACCTTGAGCAAGACATTGAACTTTTCTCAGTTTCAATTTCCTCATCTGTAAAAATGAGAGTAATAATAATATTTACCTCAAAGTGTTATTGTTGTGAGAATTAAACAAAACAAAACAGGTAAAAGCACTTTATTAACCTTAAAAGCAGCAGCAGTAGTAGCAATAGCAATAGTAGTAATAGCTGTAGTAGGAGTAGCAGGAGAAAGAGGAGGAGGAAAAGGAGAAAAAAACCAGGAAAATCTGGAGGACCTCATTATCCATAGGGAATCATTCTTCAATTTCAACTTTGACCCTATTATGGTCCAAGCCTATTCAGACCAACCAGAGAAATTCAGGCTTAGAGAAAAAGATTCAATGAGCTTGTTGTGGCCATAATATACAGTAGACAATTTTGCTGAGAACAATTTAAAATGGTTAACTTCCTAAATTTAAAAAGACTCAGCTATAGTACTACTCTTCTTTACCTCTAGTCAGCATGGTAATCAGGAGCAATAGGTCATACAGGCATCCCATAGGACGAAGGGAATTCCTCTAAAACTTGCAATAATAACTTCCCACAGGGTGAGCCTTTTATGTATCAGGCAACAAGGAAACTCAACAGTCTCCTTTCCCCCTTAAAGGACCATCCTGACCCACTTAAGACAGGTGTTACTCTTACCACATGCCATCATAGTGGTGGATTCATTTGACAAGCATCCTTGTCCTTATTTTATTCCTTATCTGGTGTTTAGGATAAGAGGGTAATTGAACAATATTATCTCTGTTGAAATATCTTTCAAGAAATTTTGAATGATTTTTAGGATGGTGAAGAGAGACTTTAAGGTGATGTTTTGCTCTACCAAAGAAAATACTTTTTTTATCAACAAAAAATATGAAGAGTAGGCTCTCGTATTCTCTATTTCTTTCAATTAAATGAAGGTAAAAATATACTCTACTGTGGAATATTGCTTTCAATAACCAGTCTGTTCTCTTCTAATATTTTCATTGAAGATGTCTTTGATGTGTACCGAGATGATTTTCATAAAAAATGTCAGATAGATGGGAAACTAGGCATATAGGTTAATAGTTGCTGATATTCCCTCAGTCACTTTTTTCAGCATTAATAAGTTCAGAGATTTTTTCCTTGCCTTTGGCTTTTTTCTCTTCCTCTGTTATCTTATGAATTACTCCCTCAAAACCCTCATAATTATTTTGCCTCCAGCAGGGATCTCTTATAGAGTCACCAGTTTTAGCTCCTCTACTTTTCCCATCTTTATTCCCTTTAATGTCACTGCCTCTATTAAAACCAATGTGGGACTAAAATATTAGATCCCAAGTGTAGAGGTTCTACCACCATCCTTGATGGCAAAGAAAATTTGTTTTAACATTTGCAGATGTTTTCTACTTATCTTATGTTGCTCAACTAAGCTATGAGGATATTTTCCCCCAACACCCATTCTCCCAGACAAATTTCTGTCTTTGGCACCCAATGCAGATAATTCTTTCATTAGATTGATCTGATTATTCCACTAGAACATTGAGAGGAAGATGGAAAGTCCAATATTTGCTAAAACTTTTGAAGTTCTCCTTGACTCCCTTTGGCAAAAGGTCCAAATTTAGCCAAAGAGGTTTGGGTAAAAGACCTAGACCAAGGCCCCAACACAGACTTCTACTTTCCCTAAGTAGTTCTTACTGTTTTAATGGAACGTCATTCTTGCCCAAGGCTCTCAAATGACTCCAGAACTAAACTAAGTTGATAATTTATAGATGAAAGCTAGGATGTGACCAAATTATAAATAAAGCAAATTCTTGTGCAATGTCATTCTAGTTCTCAAGGACTTTTACTACTCCATCTAAAACCTATGAGTGATTGAAACTGGAGTCTCTGATGAAGAGTGATTGATTGTTTCCATAATGGTTAAGGTATCAGGATGTCTTATAACTTGCTTTAAGTGGAAAGGGGTGACTCGATTGATTAAATCAGTCACCCCCAACCTTAACTTATGTTTGCTGTTTTTCCATTTTTATCCTTAATAGCTCTTGGGATGACTTTTCTTAGTTGTGTCTCTCACAACACTTTCTTTAATCTGGTTTTACTCTCTAGTGCTTTTCTTTGATTTATGAAGCAGTAGTTCTTATAAGTACATATATTTTATATTTTACAAAGAAGTATCTATTCTATACTAGTACAATTATCCCTTCTATGTTGTGGGAGTTAAGGACACTAGGCCTCCATGATCTAGAAATCCACAGAAAAATTTTTGGCCCTCCCTTAATACTAGAAAAGAAGTCTGAATTTTTCTTTTTCTTTTAAGGTGTGTTTCATAGTAACTTATTGAAAAATTTGGATTAAGTATGCATTTCTGAGTTTATAAACGTTTTCTGTGTCACCTGCTGGCTTTCACATACCATCTATAATATCTGCAAAACTCTCTCCTTCCCATTTCATTTCTTATGTTGACCTGAAATATATTGAAACTATGATGGGGAAAGTCATGATGTGGAAAGGATAACTATATTCCCTTTAGCCATCACCTCTTTTCATTTGGAAAGTCAAGTGTTTGCCACTTTTTGTATCATTTTTTGTCCCTTTTGAACTGAAATGTCTTCGAAAAATTATTAAAATCAATGTCCATGATTTTTCTATGGTCTGTTCTTCATTTTTGCATATCACTGACTTGTTTCAAAAGATAAAGACTGAGTTGTTATAATTAAAAGCTATATATTTTTAATAATCTTTCTTTCTTCTAGTTTCATAACAATATTTATCTTCATTTTAGTAAGTGGGTGGTCTGATGGTACAAAGGGAGCTGATACAGGGATGACTCCCACATCATTGATGAGTCATTTCTTGTTCATTAAGATATAATCAATTTCATGTTTCCTAATGTTATTGGGTACTCATCATATACATTGCCTAACAATAATTTTCTTGAAGAAAATATTAATAATGGAGAAATGTGACGATTTTATGTAGACTATGAATCTTTGACCTCTCTCATATCTTCTTTCTATCTTGTTTTCCAAAATATTTCTTACCATCTTTACCTATTCTTATTTCATATCAAAGTCAACAAGTAGCAGAATGTGTATTAATTGGCCTGTAATTAATTTGGAAAACCTAATCAAGTTTTTCATAGAATGTTTTCACATTTTGTCCTCTGTAACTAATGTGGATGAATAAACTGCAATTATTCTCATGGAGGGCTTTTTTTGTATTTATGTTTTAAAATGTTTCATTGTTTCCTTTTGATTTTATGTCACTATCATTTCTGGATATATCCAGCCCTCCCCAGCCCAGAATTGAATCCTTTCTTGTAACACAGAAAAGCACTTAAACAAGAAAAAACAGTATAGTGACTATTTGATAGTGTATCCAACCACCTATCTCCAAAGTCTCCAACTTTTCTGCCGATAGAAAAGAGGGATTTTTCATTATTTGTTTTCTAAGATGATAATTTAACTGTATTCTACTATTAAAACAAACAAAAGTTGTGTTTAACTCTGACAAAATAGTTACTGTCATCCACTTTTCAAATAAGTTTTATTGCTACTTAATGTCATCTTTATTTTTACAACATAGTAAGTATATGTATTATTCTTTTGATTCTCCTTTCTTCATTCTTTATAGATCTCCACACTCTTCTTTGAATTCTTTATATTTGCCATCACTTTGAGATAAGGTCTAGCCCTATTATTGTATTGGTATAGGGAACTTCAGGGTACAGAAACTCTGTCTACTAATGCAACTCTGCACTTTTTATACAACTTAGCATTTTAGAGTTACCTAGAATATTTTGAGTTTAAATGGCTTGCTTTTGGTCATTGCCTATATGTGTTTGAGATAGGACTGATCCTTGGTGTTCCTATCACTGAGACCAACTCTGTATTGTGACAAGGAAATCACTTTAAAAGACTGATATATATTAATTTAAGGTCACCAAGGAATTCAGCTATGTAATTCCTAAATGAAAACTCAAGTCAGCAGTCAACCTTTTATAGAGTTTAATTACAAACAGGAGGAAGAAAGGAATTAGAGAGAGAGAGAGAGAGGGAGAGAGAAAGGGGAGAGAAGGGAATAGGGCTTAAATACCCCTTCTGTTTAGGCTGGGCCAAAAGGCCCAAGCCCTTAGATAGCTGAGGCAAAGAAAGGAGATCAGTCCCTATCACTCACGTGACCAAAATGGAGAAACAGTCTCAGGGGCCTCCACCTCCAGCTTCCTTCAGAGCCAACTCTCAAAGCACCACCTCTCAGACCAAAAACCTCTCCAACCAACCACCTCAGTCCCCAGACCCCTCTATCTTTAAGGAAACCATCCAAGTTCCCTCCCCTCAGTTCTCACATCTACCAATCACTGTCCATGTCTTCCCTGTGCCACTGGTGGCTCTAGCTTAACCCAGGACCGCTCAGAGGTCTGTGGCTTTGTACATGTCTGTTGAAGGTCATATTCTCAAATAATTAAATCTTGATCCTTTGCTACAGCCCTTCCTAAATCCTGTTAGGACTGAGTGGGGTAGAAATTGTATTTTCCAAGACCTGGTTCTGTTATTCCAAGTATCTCTATTGTATCAATTCTAAAATCAATCATGACTCAAAGAAATTCCTGTTCTATGCTTAAGCATAGGTCAAAGCCCTTTCCATTGTTCAGCAAAAGGTTTCTGTCCTAAAGTAATCTTAAGAAGGGAGGAGGAGGAACCTCCCATGCCAATGGGGTTCATATTCCAATAGAGTTCCCACTATCAATAGGGAATTTTTCAAGTATGAAATTTCCCAATGGTGAAATTTCCAACATTTATAAGTCTAAGAAATTTTAAGGTTTACAGTATCCATTACAATATGTGGATATATAATAATCACTTATAGGAAAATAATCTTTTATCATACTTTTATACTCCAATACTATAATGATGCTATGATCTCTTTGATGAGGCTACTTCCTTTAATCTACCCATGTACTCTTTATGCAACTCTTCTTTGTCCTTCCATAAGTCCATGAGATGTAGTAGGAGTGTCTCTTCAATGTTCTGGACCTATTCTTATATATTTCTTTATATTCCACAAATAAAAATGGGGCACATGGGCTATCGATTAGTTATCCCCTTTTTTGTCTTAAGACATCTTTTATGACACTTTTCTTATGCCATTCTTCATTGGTAATATGTCAGTCTACTCACATCACAATATTTTTCTCTATTGCCATTTGGGTGATCTTCAACCTTTAATTCTTTAGAGACTGTAACATTTCATGACTTACTTCACTACAATATCACTAGGGGGACACAGGTATTACAAATATCGACCTTTGTGGTAGAAAAAGTTTGGCGCTATTAAAAACAATGTGGAATTTGCACAAAGGCAATGTAATGAGCTCTTTCTTGTTTAATTCATACCATCTCACTAATCATCTGCAGTGTCTATTCAAAATAAATTATGAGACCTACTCTATGGTTATCCATATAATTATATATCTCAACCTAGAAAATAGTCATTTTTTTCCTCTTCTTAATTTTAACTATGTGGATAGTTAGGTCAAACTCTTGTGAGTAATTATGGAATTATTAAGCTCTAAAGTGTTCCAGGAATGGTCACAATCAGCACAATATTATCCACAAGTAGAAACACCAAAGGCCATATTGTTTATATGGAATGCTTTCCCTAGTTGTACCTCATACTGGATATGCTCTATAATATTGGTGAATGCTGGGTATAAATCTTTCTGTTTTATAACTTTTTTATAACAATAATGAGAGTGGCTAAGCAAGGTTATCTGGTTTTGCTGCATCTTCTTAGGAAATTTTTGTAATTTTGTAATGTAAATTTTTGTACCATTTTGCAAAACCTTATAAAAAAAGCCCATTGCAATGCAACATGATCACATGTCCCATGAAATGATGCTTCTTGTTGACTTTGGATACATGATTAAAACCAATATTACTCTCTCTACCCCTTCAAGGAGTGTGTGAGTCATATTTCCATTTAATTGCAATTTCCTTCTTTCTTAAGGTTCTCTTTATAATGAGAATTTCAAGATTGATATAATTCATTTCCTCCAGTAGTATGTCTATTTGTTGATCATTGGATAAGGATCTCACATTTAAAATACCCACAATTTCAAATTTATAGTCCATCTAAAAATTGCAATCTCTGCCTCCCTTTTCCCCACTCTGCCACTGTTCCCTGTGAATCAAAAGGAAACTACACAAAACTGTGAGCCATTTTGTCATTTTTTTTGTTTCATTGGATACTATTTCCAAACATTCTCCAACAAATGAGTGACTCCATCTGGTACTGAATGCAACTAGTTTGCAGAAATCAAACTCAATCTACCTGTTGCCAGGTCCATACTCAAGACCAGAATTGAACAGGAAGAGACCTGTGGGCTAGATTATACTTAGGAAATTGCAAAACTCTTTTTAACAACTCTAAACTTTTCCAGTATCAAATATCCATTGTTTTAATAACATTTTACTCATGTTTGTATATAGTTTTTAGATAATAAACATATTAATTGTTTCAAAGAATTTCAAAGAACTGAAAATGAGTATCATAGGCACAGCTAAGTGGCTCAGAAGATAGAAAGCTGAGCCTGGAGACGGGAGGTCCTGGGTTTGAATTTGACCTCAGATATTTCCAAACTGTGTGACACTGGGCAAGTCACTTTACTTCTATTGCCTAGCCCATAACCACTCTTCTGCTTGGAACCAATCCTACTTAGGATTCTAAGGATACTAATTAATTCTAAGGCAGAAGGTAAAGGGTTAAAAAAAAGTGAAGATCACAGAAAGAGCAATGTTGTGAATGTGACAAGTATATAGCATGAGAATTTATTTATTCTTTGTATCTCAACAAAAAATGCAAAGTGACCACACACACAGATCTGATCCCAGTGCTGATTGGCACAGAACCTTGGACTTATTTTGTTTTAGATCTGGGTCAGTTCTCCCCTCCTTAGACAGCTTGATGACTATCAACTTTTGGGGGTCCACCATAGTGGTGTCTGACTTAAGATAGACACATCTAATCCACTTTTGTTTCATTGTGGTTTAGAACTTTTGAGCTCAAATAACCTACTAATCTCAACTTCCCAAGAGAAGGGATTATAAGCATTCCCACCAAATGAGGAACTTTGAAGAAAATTGGGAAAATTGAGGATATTATAAAGAAAATGTATGCTAGAGAAAGAAGATGGACTGGTCACACAGTAAATGCAAGAGATCATGGGACCACTGATCATGATCAGGAAGGGACCTTGGAGGTCTTCTAGTCCATGTTCTTTATTTACAGAAGGAAGGCAAATAGCTTAACTAAATCAACGTTATTATCTCAATGACAGAAAAGATTAAGGAAGTCCTTCCACCAATAGATGAGCCCCCTATGGTGAGCTCATAGGAGGAGGAGGATGAGAGTTGCCCAGAATTGGCAGCCATGAATGGGTTATTATATGTATTACTGGAACTTCCAAATTAGTGAGATGACCAATCCATTTGAGTAACTGAAAACTGCTTTTCATAGAGAGGAATGGCCAGAAGTACCATACATTATGGTCAGTAATAGGAAGACGTATACTGACAAATGCTTTTTAACTAGTTTTCCAGAAAAAAATGTACACACAATATAATTTTTAAAAATTTATTCATAGATATTTTATTTTTTCAATTATATTTTAATGTAATAACAATTTTTAACATATATTTTCCAAAATTATAAGATCCAAGTTGCCTGCCTTCTTTCATTTCCTCTCCCCTCATGGAGATTGCAAGCAATTTGATCTGGAGTATATGGGTATTATCATGCAAAATATATTTCCATATTGGTCACATGTGAAATAATAAACTGAAATACACACACACACACACACACACACACACACACACACACATATATATATATATATAAAACTAAAATAATTATTTCTAAAAAGATACCTAAAGGTAATGGGTTTTTAGTGGGTCAAGGAATGACCAGTATCAGAAGGACACGGGGTTTGGGAAGGCCAACAGGATAGAGCTTACAGGATACCAAATGTTATTAAACATTATTAAATTAATTATTATTAACATAAATTAATAGAATAATTATTATATTATAATTATATTATCATATTCACATATTACCAATAATTAATTATTATAATATAATTATACATAATTAGATATATAATTATAATATAATAATGTTATTAATATTATAATAACATTATTATATTATAATTAACATAAATATTATTAAATTAAATGTTAATAAACAGGGTTTATTTAAGATAAGGGAAAGAAGGGAAGGGAATTGGGATGATCTATCCAAAGAGTATAAATAAACTTCCCCCCAAGACAAGTTGATAACTTCAGAGAGATGGTATCCATACTGTCAGTTACTTCTACCTAAAAGTCCCAGTCCCTATTATACAGTACACTTCACTAACCCAAATTCCCCCTTAGATGGTGATAAAAGAAGTAGGTTGGGAGGTAAGCAAGAATAGGGCTCAAAGGGATGGTCGCACTGACAGATGGCTTTAGGTGTCTCAAACAGCTCTATAGGAATATCTCAGTCAGCATCAACAGGATACATTGGAACAGGTAGTTGATAAGATGGATCACATGAAAAGCCACAGGAGAGAGAATAGCTAGTTCACTAGGTCCACCCTAGTAGACTAGACAAAAACTCAACCTCCTGCCTGCTTCACTGTCTGTTAGAAGAAGCAATATTCCTGTCACTTTTCCAGAATTCTGGAACTTTCCCGCTTCTGCCTTTCCAGCAGCAGTTGCTCCTGCTAATTTCCTTTTAACACACACAATATGCTTTTAAATTTAATCTACATTATTAATGTCTTCTCCATCACTTCCTTAGGTATTCGTGATCAAAACAACAATAAATCAAGATCTAATTTGTAGCATTTGCTGATTTTTGAGATATAAATTTTTATACTGAAAATAACATTTGGCTCTCAAGAGCCAGTTCAAGCTGGTTCTAGAACATACATGGTTATAGACTTTGTCTGTTGTAACCTTCCCAGGTTGAGCATCATAGGTTCATTAGATTTAGAAGGTTAGGTGGTGTCAACATGGAAATCTAGAAATCCCCAGTTTATTTAGTTGGGAGGTAGAAACCCCAGGTTTTGACCTTGTCACAGGAGAGGTTTCCCCCTGTGGGAAGGTCCCACTTCACCAGACACTGGACATCCACTTCAGCTTTGTTGCAGTAGGTAGCCCTTCAGTTTCTCAAGCTGAAGGTCAATCCTAGGTAAGGAGGGTGTGATAAAGGGTTCTGGAGACAAAAGAGCTACTTGACTTCGGATGGGATCCCATGGATCTGCCTCCCACCTGAAGTGGATGTCTATTCTCTGGTGAAGTGGGACCTTCCCTCAGGGGGAAACCTCTCCTGTGACAAGGTCAAAACCTGGGGTTTATACCTTTAAACTAAGTAAACTGGGGATTTCCAGATTTCTATGTTGACAGTAGTACAATGGAAAGAGTGCCAGACATGGAGTTGGAGAACATGGATTGATTGAATCCTAATTCAACCACTTTCTGCCTGTGTAATCTTGGTTAATTTACTTAAGCTCTTGAGGCTTCCTTTATCTGGTCCATAATAGTAGGGGAAGAGATGAACTCTAGAGTCTATTCCAAATCTAAATCTATACTCTTATTATGATAGAACTTAAAGTTGGAAGGGCAATGTGATTATCAAGTCTCTCTCTTATTTAACTGATGAGAAAATTGAGGGGGTTAAACACCAGGTTGGACATATGAATCCATATTATATATATATATCATATATATAGTTCCCTAGAGAAGGTAGACCTCACCAGAGGTAGTTTTCATAGCTATGTAGCAATCTTAAGCATTTTCCCCTTTCAAGGGTCCTCAATCCCACAGAAGAACTTTAAGTCTAAAAGACTACAATAGAACATAGGGAGATCAGTTTCACCAGAAAGGGAATGATAGTTGTCTACAATGGTTATGGGCTCAGGGGTGAGTCTGTATTTTTAATTGGGTTGAATAAAGCCTCTCTTATGTGCGATGTTTTGTTTGAGTATTTGCATGGAAGTTGAATGCCCTGTTCCTTTTGGCATGAAAACCTAGATATGAGTCAAATTTTGATGTTTCTTGGGGAAACTCAGAGTGAGAGCAAAGTGAACCAGGTTCTCACAGTTACAGGGGAAAATTCTGCATGAGAATTCCCAAAGATTGAACCTAGTCCATTCAAAGTCAGAGCTTTTGTTCTGGGCTCTGGGTTATACAAGGTCATATGTAGTGAAGAAAGCTAGGGAAGGAACTCTTCTAATTTCAATACTCTTTCCACTATACCACATTACAATTTTCCCCCAACAGTTCAAAATCCCCAAACTAAGAGATAGAATAAAATCCAGAAGTTAATCTATTCCAGAAAAATGGCAGGCAGAACTGGCAGGCATGAAGAAAAGAGGACAGCCTCTTCCTAGTTCATTCTCAAGATTTTGTTTTAAATATTTTTGTTCTGGTACCATTTCCTATGCTTTGGTAATTATAGTCAGTGATACAGGGGAAGCTATTGCATGAGAACTATGATGTAGTTGTAATTTTCTTTATCTCTACCTCACTCAATAGTGTTTGAATGGCTCCTGATTGAGGATTTCATCAAAGTCCCTGTGATTTCCTCATACCTTGTTGAGAAGGCAATCCTACAGGTCAAGACTGATTGATCTTGTTTAAAGATTCCAACACCTGGGATGAAAATGCATAAGAGTACAAAGAAGAGATGATAAGGAAAGAAAACAACTATTTCCTTTGATAATTTATCCCAGTTTTTGTCTTGCAAGCTTTTCAGTTCAAAGCCCTCTCTGGAGTTGGAAGTCTAAAGGAGAAAGGGAAATACAGGTCAGGATCATCCCAGTTGGGGAATTCTATTCTTCCCCACAGCTAATTAATAGTTGACAGCTGGTGGAAATTAAAAAAAAAAACGGTCTTGTGTAGAAAGCAACAGTTGAGTTGGATTTTGATGGAAACTGGGTTTCTGCCCTTAAAAATTTGGCTGGATTGTAAATGCCCAACAGAGTTGCCCTCAAGGCAATAGGGAGCTAGTGAAGCTTTCTGAGCAGGACATTGGCATGATCAGATGGGAGCTTTAGATACAAAGCTATGTGGTCAGTGGATAGGAGAAGGCAGAGACTTCAGGCAGCAGAAAGTTTTTGCAAAATTCCACATAAGAGGTAATGAGTGATTGAATTAGTGGTGGTAGTATGATTGGAAATGTGACAAATCCAAGAAATGTGGAGATAAGATCCACCAAAATTAGCATTTGTTTGGATATGGTAGGATGAGGAAAAGTTCTAAAAAATGAGGATAATTTAGAGATCTTGAATGTGGGTAACTAGAATTATGATGGTGCCCTGAACAGAAGAAGAAAAGATCTGAAGGGGACTGTGTGCTGCCCTACTCTCTGTGAAGGTATTATATAGGTTTCAACCTGCATTTAATGATGTCTGCTGCTAGCAGGGGTCTTTTCTCTCCTGGTTAAACCCTTTTCTTGTTCCTCCAAAATGAGATACTGTTCTACTGTTTTTAAATGTTTCCTTAAGTCATTCTTGTATTAATCAATCACCCAACCAATGAACTTTTTTTCTTCCATTTTTATTTATTTTTATTTTTTTGAATTAATTTAGTCAATTTAGAACATTATTCCTTGGTCACAAGAATCACATTATTTCCCTCCCTCTCCCTTCCCCCACCCTTCCCGCAGCCAACACACAATTTCATTGGGTATTACATGTGTCCTTGATCAGAACCTCTTTCATTTAGAGTCTACATCCCCAGCCATATCCCCTCAACCCATGTAATCAAGCAATTGTTTTTCTTCTGTGTTTCTATAACCACAGTTTTTTCTCTGAATGTGGATAGTGGTTTTTTCGCATAGATCCCTCCAAGTTGTTCAGGAACACTGCAATGCCACTAATGGAGAAGTCCATTACATTCAATTGTACCACAGTGTATCAGTCTGTGTGTATAAATGATTTCCTGGTTCTGCTCCTTTTGCTCTGCATCACTTCCTGGAGGTTGTTCCAGTTTCCATGGAATTCCTCCAGTTTATTATTCCTTTGAGCACAATAGTATTCCATCACCAACATATACCACAATTTGCTCAGCCATTCCCCAATTGGAGGGCATCCCCTCATTTTCCAATTTTTGGCCACCACAAAGAGTGCAGCTATGAATAATCTTGTACAAGTCTTTTTCCTTTTTATCTCTTTGGGGTACAGACCCAGCAGTGCTATGGCTGGATCAAAGGGTAGATATTCTTTTGTCGCCCTTTGGGCATAGTTCCAAATTGCCCTCCAGAATGGTTGGATTAATTCACAACTCCACCGGCAAAGCATTAATGTCCCAATTTTGCCACATCCCCTCCAGCATTCATAACTTTCCGTTGCTGTCATGTTAGCCAATCTGCTAGGTGTGAGGTGATACCTCAGTGTTGTTTTGATTTGCATCTCTCTGATTATAAGAGATGTAGAACACTTTTTTAATGTCCTTATTAGTAGTTTTGATTTCTTTGACTGAAAATTGCCTATTCATGCCCCTTGCCCATTGATCAATTGGAGAATGGCTTGATTTTTTGTAAAATTGATTTAGCTCTTTGTAAATTTGAGTAATTAGACCTTTGTCTAAGGTTTTTGCTATGAAGATTGTTTCCCAGTTTGTTATTTCCCTTTTAGTTTTGGTTACATTGGTCTTGTTTGTACAAAAACTTTTAAATTTGATGTATTCCAAATTATTGATTTTACATTTTGTGATATTTTTTCTAGCTCTTGCTTGGTTTTAAAGTCTTTCCTTTCCCAAAGGTCTAACATGTATACTATTCTATGTTCACCTAATTTGCTTATAGATATTCAGGTCATTCACCCATTCTGAGTTTATCTTGGTGTAGAGTGTGAGATGTTGATCCAAACCTGATCTCTCTCACACTGTCTTCCAATTTTCCCAGAAGTTTTTTTTTTTATCAAATAGTGAGTTTTCTTCCCAAAAGCTGGGATCTTTGAGCTTATCATAGGCTGTCTTGCTGAGGTCACTTAACCCAAGTCTATTCCACTGATCCTCCTTTCTTTCTCTTAGCCAGTACCAAGTTGTTTTGATGACCACTGCTTAATAGTACAGTTTGAGATCTTGGACTGCAAGGCCTCCTTCCTTCGCATTTTTTTCATAATTTCCCTTGTTATCCTTGATCTTTTGTTCTTCCAAATGAACTTTGTTATGGGTTTTTATAATTCAGTAAAAAAGTTTTTTGATAGTTCAATGGGGTATGGCGCTAAATAAATAAGTTAATTTGGGTAGGATTGTCATTTTTATTATGTTAGCTCATCTTACCCATGAGCAGTCAATGTTTTTCCAATTGTTTAGATCTAGTTTTAATCGTGTGGAGAGTGTTTTGTAGTTGTGTTCATATAGTTCCTATGCTTGTCTTGGCATATAGATTTGTAAGTATTTTATATTGTTTAATGTGATTTTAAATGGAATTTCTCTTTCTAATTCTTGCTTCTGAGTTGTGTTGGAGATATATAGAAATGCTGATGACTTATGTGAGTTTATTTTGTATCCTGCAACTTTGCTAAAGTTGTTGATTATTTTGACTGGCTTTTTAGTTGATTCTCTAGGATTCTTTAAGTAGACCATCATATCATTCACAAAGAGAGATAGCTTGGTCTCCTCATTGCCTATTTTAATACTTTCAATTTCTTTTTCTTCTCTAATTGATACTGCTAGTGTTTCTAGTACAATGTTAAATAATAGAGGTGATAATGGGGATCCTTGTTTCACTCCTCATCTTATTGGGAATGCTTCTAGTTTGTCTCCATTGCAGATGATGTTTGCTGATGGTTTTAGATATATACTGTTTATTATTTTTAGGAAAGACCCTACTATTCCTATGCTTTCTAGTGTTTTCAATAGGAATGAGTGCCATATTTTGTCAAAGGCTTTTTCTGCATCTATTGAGATAATCATGTGATTTTTGTCAGTTTGCTTGTTAATATGGACAATTATGTGGTTGGTTTTCCTAATATTGAACCATCCTTGCATTCCTGGTATGAATCCTACCTGGTCAGAGTGAATATCCCTCATGATCACTTGCTGGCGTCTTTTTGCTAGTATCCTATTTAAGATTTTTGCATCTATATTCATTAAGGAGATTGGTCTATAGTTTTCTTTCTCTGCTTTTCATCTGCCTGGCTTTGGAATAAGTACCATTTTTGTGCCATAAAAGGAATTTGGTAGAACTCCTTCTTTGCTTATTCTGTCAAATTGTATAATATTGGGATTAGTTATTCTTTGAATGGTTGATAGAATTCATTTGTGAATCCACCTGGACCTGGGGATTTTTCTTAAGGAGTTCTTTGATGGCTTGTTCAATTTCTTTTTCTGATATGAGTTTGTTTAGGTAGTCTGTTTCTTCCTCTGTTAGTCTAGGGAATTTTTATTTTTGTAAATATTCATCCATATCACTCAGATTGCCATATTTATTGCCATATAATTGGGCACAATAATTTTTAATGATTGCCTTAATTTTCTCTTCATTAGAGGTGAGGTTTCCCTTTTCATCTTGGATACTGTCAATTTGGTTTTCTTCTTTCCTTTTTTAAATTAGATCGACCAGTACTTTGTCTATTTTATTGTTTTTTTTTCAAAGTACCAGCTTCTAGTCTTATTTATTAAATCAATAGTTCTTTGACTTTCAATTTTATTAATTTCTCCTTTGATTTTTAGGATCTCTAATTTAGTCTTCATCTGAGGATTTTTAATTTGTTCCCTTTCTAGTTTTTTAATTTGCATGTCCAATTCATTTACCTCTGCACTCTCTAATTTGTTAATATAGGAACTCAAGGATATGAATTTCCCCCTGAGTTCTGCTTTGACTTCATCCCAAAGACATTTAAAGGATGTCTCATCATTGTCATTTTCTTCAATGAAGTTATTAATTGTTTCTAGAATTTGTTCTTCAAATAACTGGCTTAGAGAATGGTATCGTTTAATTTCCAATTAATTTTTTATTTGCTTCTCCATGTACCCTTACTAATTATTATTTTCATTGCATTGTGATCTGAGAAGTTTGCATTTATTACTTCTGTTCTTTTGCACTTGTTTGCAATGTATTTATGCCCTAATACATGGTCAGTCTTTGTGAATGTACCATGTGTTGCTGAAAAGAAGGTGTATTCTTTTTGTCCCTATTTATTTTTCTCCACATATCTACTAACTAGTTTTTCTAAGATTTCATTCACTTCTCTTACCTCTTTCTTATTTATTTTTTGGTTTGATTTAGCTAGTTCTGATAGAGGAAGGTTCAGATCTCCCACTAATATAGTTGTTCTATGTATTTCATCCTTGAGTTCCACTAGTTTTTCCTTTAGAAATTGGGATGCTATGCCATTTTGTGCATACATGTTGAGTACGGACATTTCCTCATTGTCTATATTGCCTATTATCAGGATGCAATTACCTTATCTATCTCTTTTAACTAGATCTATTTTTACTTTGGCTTTTTCAGGTATCATGATTGCAATTCCTCCCTTCTTTTTATCAGTTGATGCCCAATAGATTTGGCTCCGTCCTATTACTTTTACCCTATGCCTGTCTCCCTTCCTCATGGGTGTTTCTTGTACACATATGGTAGTGTAAGGATAATTTAGGGTAGTGACATAATCTAAATTTAATTTTTGGTCACCAGGGGATATCCTAAATAAAAATACCCAAGTCAGATTGGAAACATATGTGGGTTTAATCAATATATAGGGAAGAAATCAAGGAGAAGGGAGAGGGAGAGGGTATAGGATTTCTCCTGCCTGGCCTGTGCCAGGGGGGAGTTCAAAATCCTCCTCCACAAGGTTCCTGAAGAAGATTAGAAGCTTCTAAGTGGATAGTGTTTGGAAGGTAAAAGAGAAAAAATCAGCATAAAACTCCAAGAGATCTCAGAGAAGACACCTCACCAAACTAGGTTATTAGGCTTCCTCCAGTATGGTATCAAGGAAAACTCACCACTAAAAACCGGACAACAGCAGCCACCATGCCAAGATGCCAAGACGCTCAGCCAGCTGCTGCCAGCCACCTCTCCACCATCAAAGAGGCCGGAGAGAGGAAGTGATGCGAAATATATAGATGGTTTTATATCACTTTCCTGCATCTCACATGTACCAATAATATCTTAGGCTTGACTTAGGATAGCCCAGGGGTCTGTCAGTTGTTTCTGATTCGTCATTTGCTAGCATATCTCTGTTATAGGCCATCCTCTAAAATACTTAATTCTTAAGTATGGGTGTAGACATTCCTGATTTTGTTAGATTAAGTAGGTTGGAGTAATCTAAAGTTCACAATTTCCTGATTTTTGTTAGACTAAGTAGGGTGGCATAATCTAAAGTTCACAGTAGGGTTTTAGATTCTAATCCACTCTGCTATTTGCTTGCGTTTTATGGGTGAGTTCATTCACATTCACATTCAGAGTTATGATTACCAGCTGTATATTTCCCAGCATTTTGATTTCTACTCCTAGTCCTGCCTTTTCTTCTTTCACTATTTCCTACTGCACAAATGTTTTGTTTTTAATCAGCCCCCCAATTCACGCCCTTATTTTACTTCCCTTTCTCCCCAATCCCTTTTTATTCCCCCCTTATTTTCTTTACAGTCTTTTTAAACTACCCCCACCCTCTCCCTCCCTTATACTACTTCCCTCCCCACCAATCCATTCGTTACCCTTTTACTCAATTCTCTGCCTCAATGTATTTAATTGTTCTTCCCTCTTTGAGTCAATTTCAATGCAAGTAAGAGTTGAGTATTTCCTATCTCCAATCTCTTTATCCTTCCAGTGTATTGATGTTCTTCCCCCTCCCACTATGAGCTTCTTTGTGACATATAAATTTACCCCCTTTTGTCTTTTCCTATTTCTTTTAGTATTAACCTCTTTTTTAGCTATAGTTTTATATATATATATATATACACATATATATATGTATGTATGTATGTATTTATGCATACATATCATCTATATACATATTTATGTCTTGGAATTTCATCCTATACAGTTTGTCAATGTTCCCTCTAACTGTAATTCTTCTAGCTGCCCAGGTGATAATAACAATTTTTAAGCGTTACCAATGGCCTCTTTTCTTATAGTGATGCATATCATTTTAACTTATTGGTTCTCTTAAAAAAAGTTTTGTTTTGGAGGGGGATTTTTTTCTTTTTTTCCCTCTTTCTTAATTACCTTTTGATGATTCTCTTGAGTTCTGTGTTTGGGTATCAAATTTTCTGTTCGGGTCTGGTCTTTTCTTTACAAATGCTTAGACTTCTTCTATTTTGTTAAATGACCATACTTTTCCCTGTAAGAATATTGTCAGCTTTGCTAGGTAATTGATTCTTGGTTGTAGACCCAGTTTCCTTGCTTCCAAGAATATCATTCCATGCCTTTTGGTCCTTCAGTGTAGATGCAGCCAGATCCTATGTTATTCTCACAGTGATTCCATGATATCTGAATGAATTCTTCTTAGGAGCTTGTAATATTTTTTCCTTGGTCTGATAGTTCTTGAATTTGGCTATAACATTCCTAGGTGTTCTCAGTTAGGGAATAAGTACAGAAGGTGATCTGTGGATTCTTTCAATCTCCACTTTTCCCTCTTGTTCTACTATATCAGGGCAGTTTTCTTGGATAATTTCCTGTAGTATGATGTCCAGGCTTTTTCTTTTGTCATGGTCTTCTGGTAGACCAACGATTCTTAAGTTGTCTCTTCTGGAACAATTTTCTAAATCTTTTGTTTTGTGAATGAAATACTTCATATTTTCCTCAATTTTTTCATTCTTTTGATTTTGTTTTATAGTGTCCTGCTGCCTTCTGAAGTCCCTTGTTTCTAGTTGTTGTATTCTGGTTCTCAAAGGCTAGATTTCATCACCGGCTTTTTGGTCATCCTTCTCCTTCTGGTCTGTTTTTCTTTGGAGGTCATCTTTCATCTTCTTTGCCTCATCTTTCATTTCCTTTGCCTCATCTTTCATCTCCTTTGCCTCATTTTCTTCTAATTCATTAATTTTTTGACTTTGCTTTATCAATTCTTGCTGTTTTGCAAGTTCACTGTCTTCCAGTTGCTTAGTTCTGGTCTTTAAGGACTGGTTTTGCTTTTCAGTTTGATCTGCCCTTCTTTTTGTGGCCTCCAGCTCTTTCTCCAATTGTGAGGTCTTGTCTGTCAGGCTGCTGACCTCTTTCTGAATTTTTTCCCATTTTTCTTGCCAGAAGGTTTCCATCTTTTAAATAAGCTCCATTTTGAGTTTTCCCAGAGCTTGTGGATGATTTTCATTTTGGGGGGTATGTTTTGATTTTGTTTGAATTTCATCCTCTTTCTCTTATGTCCCCTGGTTTTTCCCCCCATAATAGTTCTTGATAGTCACTTTTTCCCCTTTCTTCTTGGAGGATTGCTCTTGGGTAGTGTGAGCCATCCCTTTGGTGTTTTTTTCCCCTTTCCTTTTTGGTCAGAGTTCTGGGTGATATGGGCGGGTTTTCTGTGGATTTAAGTTGCCTCAGACTAGTTCTTCCCAGCCTCCGTGGTTTGTTAGGGTGCCCGCCCCTGTGCTCTGTGGTCTCTCCTCACTGGTGTACAGGAATCTCCTGTAAAACCGCTCTGAGTGGTAGCTCTCTGGTAGTTCCTGTCAGTTTCTAGGGAATCTGGCATGCCCCCCCCCCCACTACAGTGAGAAGCGGAGCTTTGGCCTTGGGCAGTTTCTACAGTTTCTCAAGACTCCACACTGTTTGCAGTTTGCAGGGGCCTCACGGTCTGTGCACACTGCAGTGCTCAGGGTTCTCCAGTGAAACCGCCCTGAGAGGTAGTTCCCTAGCAGTCTTTTGATCCCAAGGACCCTGGTGTGTACCCCCTGACAGAGACGTTCCTCACTCACTCGCTGTCCTGGTGAATGCTCTGAGCCCCTACTCTGGTTCGTGGGGGAGGAGGGGGAAGGGCAGATCAGTTCACATTTTTGTGCAAGCTTTTCCTCCTTTGTATAGTGTGGCAATGTTCAAACCCCATGTAACTTCATTTCTGTGGGGTACTGGAGAGTCCCTCCATTCTTCCAAAGATGATTTTTATGTTCTTTTGAGGTAGTCTATTTCGTTCGGTGCTGGGGAGAGGAAGCGATTCTCATCAAGATTGCAGTCATGTTTACCCGGTAGTCATCATTTGCCTCATTTTCAAGATGGTTGATTTTGGCTTTCAAGACACAGTTTTCTTGTTTTAGATCAGGTGCCTCTGTTTCCAGATGACTTATTTTGGTTTTTAAGTTCTTTTCCCAGTTGTCTTTAGCCTCTATTAATTGTGTTTTGAATTGTATTTTGAGTTATTCCAGAGCCTGTATCCAATTCTGTTTTTTTTGGGGTTTTTTTTGCTTGGTGTTCCCTCATCCCTCTCTGTTCTGTTTGCTCTTTGTTCATTGCCTGTATAGAAGCTGTCGATTGTAATTTCTTTTTTCTTTTTTCTGTTGTTTGTTCATATTTACCTCTTTTTTACTCGCTGCAGTTGCCTAAACTCTTGCTCCTCTCATTTTTTTTTTGTGGTTTTGGGCTGTTCTTTCTGCCTTCTCCCTTGGAGCTTTGTCAGTAAATTTCTCAGTGCAGTCTGCAGAGGAGGGGTGTTAGAGCTTAAACTTCCATGCCCTCTGGAGGCTTTGATGGGATTAAGTCTCACTGGGTTGCTGGAACTGCCCGGAGGCCAAAACCTTGGTAAGGGGTGGGGGGGGTGCAATATGGAGTGTCTCTGCTGCTGCAACTAGGCTGCCTGATCTTTTCTCTGTGTTTCTTCTCTAACTGCTTCCCCACTGCCTGTACTGGATGCTCTGAGTCTGGCACAGCTTTGCCTGCAAGGTACTCCCTCCAGACCAGTGCCTTTGCCCACCCAGAAGTTCCAGCTGCCACTGGAAGCTTAGTGCTCTAGGTGGCAGAGGGGTCCCTGGACTTTCTTTCTTCCTTCCCCTTAAACTGGAATGTTCTCAAATTTTGGCTTTTGGGTTCATACCTTTTAAATTGAGTCCAGCAGGAGGGTTTCTTGGCTTTGTCTTGTTGTTAGGTTTGATTTTCAGTCCCTTGGAGCATTTAGTTTATAATCGGTAAGGAAGGATTTTCAGAGGTCTGAACTTTTTGCTTTTCTCTCCGCTGCCATCTTGATTCCGCCTTTTTCCAATAAACTTTTATTAAGTGCTTACTATGTGCCAGATACTGTTCTAAACACTGGGGATAGAGAAAGAAGCAAAAGAGAGTGCCTATGTACAAGGAGCTTCCCATCAAATGAGAGAGACAACATGAAAACAAATATGTACTAAGCAAGCTACATACAGAATAAATAAGAAAGAATTAGCTTAGGAAAGGAACTGGAATTAAGAGAAGTTGGGGAAATCTTCCCTGTAGAAGATGGGATTTTAGTCAAGGGTTAAAGGAAGCCAGAGAGACAAATAATAATAAAGGCCAATTTAAGTTCAGAGTTGACTGGTCCAGGACAAGTCTTCTTTTGTGAAGCCTCCTGGGAGTCCCCAATCTCTTGCAAAGAGACTGGGAAAACACCTTATCACCTGAATGATCTTGGGCAAATCATGTGAATCCTATGGGACTGTTTGATCATCTATAAAATGAAGGGCCTGGACTAGAAGATTTCTCTGAGGTCCTTCCAGCTTTAAATGTTATCATCTTGTGAGCCTATAAATGGCAGTCCCTGGCATCAAAGAGTTTATAATCTAGTTGGAAAGATAGAATAGAAGTATAGAAAAGTGGTATTTGGGAAGTGCCATAATGGTGTTGAGAGTAAGAAAGTATTCAGTTGACTTAAGAAAAGGGAGTGAGTATGGGCTAAGGAGGTTAGAGAATGTTTCACAGAGATAGCAAGACTTCGCCTAGGATTTGGAGGAAAGGTAGGGTTGAGTATCTAAGAGAAAAGGATGGGAAGGCATGCTAGGCTAGGAAACAGATGTGGGCAAAGGTTTAGGTGTGGGCATATAGGTTGGCCATTATTTATGAGGTTACTACATCAAACCACTGGTTCTGCAGGAAGCAGAGGTTACAGAGATGGAGTATCTTAATATCCTGTAGGAAATTTAATTTGCCTGTGGCTCCTCTCAGAGATTTTCTCAGTCCATATGTCATATGGGTTGGGAGCATATGTTCTCATTGCTGCCTATTTTGTGCTTATTACATGGAATTGGTAAGAGTGACAGTTAGTATACCACTTGTTATTTTAAAATACAATACATGCCCTTAGGGAGGCACCAAGTCAAATGCAATCACTCTTATTTGTAAAACAGGGCACAGGGACATCAGACACATGTCCCAAGACAATTACACAAATATTTTGGGTGTGGAGGTCACCCAGCATAGTTAATTATGCAAACATATCCAATTTTCAAGTGGGAGTGTTTGTACTGTGGATTTTTTTGTTGTGGAGAGGCCTGTCAGATAGTTTCACAACCACCACATATTTATGTTTGTTTTGTTGTTGTTAAAACCACAACACAACAAAGTCGGAAAATAAAAAGCCCACAGAAGGAAGACAAGATTATGAGTTTTAGCAATAAGCTTGATGGTCAGGGCAGCAAGGTGGCTCAATGGAAAGTATTAGGTCTGGAACTGAGAGAACTTGGGTTCCATTCAGGCCTTATACACTTCCTAACTGAATGACCCTGGGCAAGTCACTTAACCCCCATTGCCTAGCCCTTACCATTCTTTTCCCTTGGAACCAATACTTGGAATATAATATATATTCTAGGACAGAAAGTAAGGGTTTAAAAAAGATGTAATGGTGGAATAGCTCATTTGGAACTGGACACTACTGATGGCTAACCAGGTCTCTGACCATAGTTGGTAAATTACTTTGTTGCTGGCATCCCTTGGTGAGACTGGTCTAATCCTTTTGGGGACTACATTGAGATGTAGGAGAGTAAGGAAATGTGGGGAAGTTTGGTCGTAAGAAGTTGGTAAAAGTTCAGTTCAGGTAGTCTGGGGTTTCCTTTTCTAGTTTCTTCATTATTGTGGCCCGTGCTGACTGCTATCCTTCCATGTACCTCCAGGGAGTGCAGCTACCCAAGAAATCATTTGTTCTCTCTGTACGAGGGGTCAGATGTGGCCCATGGCTGAATTTTTGTGGCTCAGGAAACAGGAAAAAGAGCAATCTCTCATGGGGAAGCTAAGTGGCTGATGATGTTTCCAACAGATTTATTCTCAGAATCACAAGCCTGATCCTTCACCTCTCAGTTCCCTATTACTAAGGGAGATTGCCCAGAGGTGGTCATCTCTATGAGACAGTAAAAACAGATGAGCCTTTCTTCACTTTCTTCCATAAAGGTCATTTAATGCAATCCATAGAAATTCTAAAGTGGAAGAACCCAGTACTCCTTTCAGCTACAAGTCCTGTGGCTGCAGGTGACCACAGTCTTGTTGCTGACAGATAGGTACAATTGATGTCAACCCTCTGACACAAACTGGTTTTTAAGGTAATACTAAGTGACAAACATTTGAGAAGAATCTTGCCCTGAGATGCCCAGGGGTAGAAACCCAACCTCATAAGAGCTTTTTAGGATAGGGATTCTTTTTTTTTTTTTTGAAAAATTTTATTTAATTAACTAATTTAGAATATTTTTCCATGGTTACATAATTTATGTTCTTCCCCTCCTGTCCCCCCAACCCCCTCCCGTAACTGATGCATAATTCCACTGGGTTTTGCATGTGTCCTTGATCAGAACCTATTTCCATAGTATTGATGTTTGCACTAGGATGTTCATTTAGAGTCTACATCCCCAATCATATCCCCTTCGACCCATGTGATCAAGCAGTTGTTTTTCTTCTGTGTTTCCACTCCCACAGTTCTTTCTCTGGATGTGGATAGCGTTCTTTCTCATAGATCCCTCAGAATTGTCCTGGATCATTGCATTGCTGTTAGTAGAGAAGTCCATTACATTTGATTATGCCACAGTGTATGTGATTGTGTATTTTGTTCTCCTAGTTCTTCTCCCTTCGCTCTGCATCATTTTTTGCAGGCCATTCCAGTTCCCATGGAATTCCTCCAGTTCATTATTCCTTTTAGCACAATAGTATTCCATTGCAATCAGATACCACGATTTGTTCAGTCATTCCATAATCGAGGGACACCCCCTCATTTTCCAATTTTTGGCCACCACAAAGAGTGTGGCTATGAATATTTTTGTACAAATCTTTTTTCCTTATTATCTCTTTGTGGGGTGCAAACCCAGCACTGGTATGGCTGGATCAAAGGGCAGACAGTCTTTTAGTGCCCTTTGGGCAGAGTTCCAAATTGTCATCCAGAATGGTTGGATCAATTCACAACTCCGCCAGCAATGCATTAATGTAGGATAGATATTCTTAACCTGGGACCCAAAAACTTTTTTTTAAACTCCTGCCTTCTGTCTTAAAACAATACTGTGTATTCATTCCAAGGAAGAAGAGTGGCAAAGGCTAGGCAATGGGAGTTATGACTTGCCCAGGGTCATACAACTAGAAAGAGCTAAAAATGTGTTTTTTAAAACTGTATTTCAATATAAAAATATTATGAACTGTATTTCAGTATAATAACTAGAATTTTAAAAGCACTTACTATGTGGCAGACACTGTGCTAACCACTTTACAAACATTATCTTATTGATTCCCACAATGACCCTAGGGGGCTGGTGCTATTATTATGATCCTCCTTTTACAGAGAAGGAAACCAAAGCAAATGGAAGTTAAGTGATTTGTCAAAGGTCATAGTGTCTGCAATGAGATTTGAACTCAGGTCTTCCAGATGCCTGAAGCAGTACTGTAAAAGATAACCTAATTAAGCATCTTTAGTCAATTTATATTCATGGTTTTATGACTTTTTAGAGTGATATATCCTCTACATGTAATCCTATTAGGTACCCAGTATTTTAATGATAAGTAGTAACCATAGATTTAATAGTAAGAAAAAATCCCAGTTGTTGATTCAATAACTATAATGAGAATCAGTAATCAAATGTGAATAAAACAGCAAGGAAAATCCCCTGAAATGTCTTCACAATATATCCTTGCCAAAGAGAGTTTGTGTATCAGCCTCCTCAAATGTGTTCAGACATACCTAAGGCTGGGCATTTATGACATCTCAGTTACAGAATAACCTTGGCTGTTTTTATGTGACCATGTATGGAACAGAGGCTACATAATCTGGCCCCATAAGAAGATAGGAAAGCAGAACTTGACCTTCTAGAAGAAATTTTGGTTGCCCCACTGAGGAGAAATAGTTAACTGCCCAATCCCTCTTTCGAGAAAAGGGGCTTTTTGTAATCTGACTCTCTTACATAAAGTATATAAACCAAAGAGCAGCTCAGTGGATTGAGAGCCATGCCCAGAGATGGGAGGTCCTGAGTTCAAATGTGGCCTCAGACACTTCCTAGCTGTGTGACCCTGGGAAGTCACTTAACTCCCATTGGAATTCAACCCTGGAACAATATACAATTTTGATTCTAAGACAAGATGTAAGAATTTTTAAAAAAAATAAAGTATATAAACCAGACAGCAAATGGTCTCAGTGTCTTAGACCATTCTGGGTCCCTGACTTTGTAATTTACAATTTTCACAGTAAAGTCAGTTTGGCTCAGAAAATTGTTTCCCAGTATTTTTCTTTTACAATATTTTATCCACTATGCCACCGCACTGCCTTGTGTGACCGTGAAAATGTGGTTTGCCAAGACTGTGAATTGCCAAAACTGTAAAGGTTTCAGCCAAACTGTAAAGATAATTTTTAGTGTCTTGCTTTTTAGTGACTTAAACATAACCTAAAAAAAAAAAAGTGGTCACCATGGGAAAATACCCAAATATGAAAATACCCAAGTCAGCTGGGTTTTATGGAGATTTTAATTAATACAAATGAAGGAATTAAGAGAAGGAGAGAGAGAGGAAGAGAAAATAGTAGAAAGGGCCTAGGAGCCTAAGGGAGAGCAAGTCAGTCTTTATCACTCACCACAAGATTGTCTCAAGCAAGCTCCAGTCCTCCATTGAACTCCTGAACTGAGTTCAGAGTCCCAACTGAATTCAATTGACCTCCTTTTAAAGAGAATTTTCTCTTATGACACCTCCCCTAAATTTTCACATCGACCAATCACAGTAGATACTTTTTCCCAGGACTGCCCATTCTTAGTTCTCATCTTCTTTGGTTCTCACCTTCTCTGGTTAGACTAAAACTTCTGTTACAGACAAAAGAGTGGTTACCATAAACTGTGACCATGAAAATGTGTAAATGGCTAAACTGTAAGGTTTTGGCCACACTGGTAAAGATAAGTGTCTTGATTTTATATTAAAAATAAAGTGGTCGCCATAGGAAAAATTCCCAAATATGAAATACCCAAGTCAGCTGGGTTTTATGGAGATTTTAATTAATACAAATTAAGGAATTAAGGAAAGAGAGAGAGAGAGAGAGAGAGAGAGAGAGAGAGAGAGAGAGAGAGAGAGAGAGAGAGAGAGAGAGAGAGGAAATAGGGCCTAGGCCTTTTTCCTTAAGAGAGAAAACTAAGTCAGTCTTTAATCACTCACCACAAGATCTTTTCCAAGCAAAACTCTAGTGTTCAGAGACACCCTCCAGTTCAGAGGCCTTCTGACCTCCTTTTAAAGAGAATTTTCTCCTATGTCACCTCCTCTAAGTTTTCATATCTACCAATCACAGTAGACATTTTCCACAGGACTGACCATTCTTAATTCACATTATCTTTAGTTCTCAACTTCTCTCGGTAGACTAAAACTTCACACCTCTTTTGTTAAGCTTGTCCCTTGTCAGTTTGCAAATTGACTGACCTTTTAGTGATTAATTTGACCTTCATAGGTAGACTAAAACTAAAAATAGACCTAGCTTAAGGGCTTGGCCTCACTATGAGTTGAGTACTTTTTCACTGTTCAGTAAGGAGTTTACAACTTTATCTTCCCCTAAAGTATGCCTAAGTATGGGTGGAGTAATTTTAAAGTTTCCAACACATTCCTGACTAAGTGCGTTCATTGTTTAAAATGGGGAATAGCCTTAACCAAATGTTTTAAGGTAGAGTTTGAGCAGTTTTAAGATTCACACTTCACACCTCTTTTGTTAAGTTTGTCTTTTTTAAGTTGCTTGACTTTTTAGTGATAAATTTAACTTTTATAGGTACTTAGCATCCTTTTTTATTAGATCTAAAAATAGATCACCTAGCTTAAGGGTTTGGCTTCACTATAAGGTATGAGTTAGGGACTTTTCATTGTTCAATCAGGAGTTTTCAACTTTATCTTCCCCTAAAGCAGTGTCTGAGTAGGGTGGAGTAATTTTAAAAGTTCTCAATACATTCCTGACCAAGTACCTCCATTGTTAAAAATAGGGAATAGCTTTATCAAATCTTCTGAAGTAGAATCTGAGCAGTTTTAAGATTCACACTTGTTATAATTGGTTTCCTTTGTAATTTGGTGTATTTTATTTTATTCTTTTAAAAACATTGTTCTGAGAGAGGGTCCATAGTCTTCACCAGAATGCCAAAAGGATCCATCACATAAAATAGGTTAAGAACCCCTGTTTAAAAATTTAAACTTAATAGATCAACACCTCACACCCTACACCAAGATAAATTCAAAATGGGTGAGTGACTTAAACATAAAGAAGGAAACCATAAGTAAATTGGGTAAACACAGAATAGTATACATGTCAGACCTTTGGGAGGGGAAAGACTTTAAAACCAAGCAAGACATAGAAAGAATCACAAAATGTAAAATAAATAATTTTGACTACATCAAATTAAAAAGCTTTTGCACAAACAAAACCAATGTAACTAAAATCAGAAGGGAAACAACAAACTGGGAAAAAATCTTCATAGAAACCTCTGACAAAGGTTTAATTACTCAAATTTATAAAGAGCTAAATCAACTGTACAAAAAATCAAGCCATTCTCCAATTGATAAATGGGCAAGGGACATGGATAGGCAGTTCTCAGATAAAGAAATCAAAACTATTAATAAGCACATGAAGAAGTGTTCTAAATCTCTTATAATCTGACAGATGCAAATTAAAACAACTCTGAGGTATCACCTCACACCTAGCAGATTAGCTAACATGACAGCTATGGAAAGTAATGAATGCTGGAGGGGATGTGGCAAAGTCGGGACATTAATTCATTGCTGGTGGAGTTGTGAACTGATCCAACCATTCTGGAGGGCAATTTGGAACTATGCCCAAAGGGCGACAAAAGAATATCTACCCTTTGATCCAGCCATAGCACTGCTGGGTCTGTACCCCAAAGAGATAATGGGGATATGGCTGAACAAATTGTGGTATATGTTGGTGATGGAATACTATTGTGCTCAAAGGAATAATAAAGTGGAGGAATTCCATGGAGACTGGAACGACCTCCAGGAAGTGATGCAGAGCGAGAGGAACAGAACCAGGAGAACATTGTACACAGAGACTAATACACTGTGGCATAATCAAACGTAATGGACTTCTCCATTAGTGGTGGTGTAATGTCCCTGAACAATTTGCAGGGATCTAGGAGAAAAAAAAAACACCATTCATAAGCAGAGGATAAATTGTGGGAGTAGAAACACCGAAGAAAAGCAACTGCCTGAATACAGCAGTTGAGGGGACATGACAGAGGAGAGACTCTAAACGAACACTTTAATGCAAATATTAACAACATGGCAATGGGTTCAAATCAAGAAAACATGTAATGCCCAGTGGATTTACGCGTTGGCTAAGGGGGTGGGGGGGAGGAAAAGAAAATGATCTATGTCTTTAATGAATAATGCTTGGAAATGATCAAATAAAAAAAATTATAATCTTTAAAAAAAAATTAAACTTAAATTAAATTTAAAAAATGCATTTTCCAGGATTCAATATTGAACGTGAGTTCAAGTTCTTCATTAAGTATACCTTTCCTTACTATTCCAGTCTATAATTATCTCCCAATTTGCTGAATGTCTGTTATACACAGAAGTAGTGTACAGTTGGCTATTACTTTTCTAATTGTTTCATGTGTATTAGCTTTGGTTTGTGATTGGCTTAGATCTGATTTTCAGGAAGACCTGAGTTCAAATTTAACTTCAGATACATACTAGCTAGGCAAGTCACTTAGTCACTTAACCTCGATTTCCTTTTTTATAAAATGGGTAATAAAATAATAGTATCTACCCCTAAAGGTGATTGTATGGCTAATGTGTATACTGCTTTGCAAAGCAGTATACTATAGTGCTATATAAATGTGATGATGATGATGATGTTGATGATGATATCTCCTTGGATGGAATCTTTTTCTTTTATTTCCTTCTCTGCCTCCGTCTATATGGTATGATTCTTGAAGACAGGTACTATGCATATTTCTTCATCATCTTCACAGAGTCCAAAGTAGTGACCAGGAAGCACTTACTGAAGCCTTGACAGTAAGAACTTTTAAATCTGAATAATCTTCCCAGTAAATCAATAATGGTTTCATCCAAGGAACTGTTCAAAGATACAAATTATAATGCAAGGATTAGGAGAAGGGATAGTGATGATGGAGAGAAAGAGAGAATGGAGTTGAGAGAGTGAAAAGATTCTTCTCCTTCCTCCCTTCTGAGGGGAGATAGCCAAATTCTGTCTCCTTGAAATGAAAGTATATATCCCCAGAGGATGTTTTCTGGGAGATGGAAGACAGGAGACTAGAGAGGGAAGCCTTAGTGAAATGACAATATAATCCCCTCTGAGGAGACGTGAGAAGCAAGATGGTTTCTTATGCCTCAGCTTCCCCCAGGGACATCAACTGTCCATCCACTTTGGGATCTTAGGACTACTTCATTGCCAAGGAGAGATGTCAATTTCTTGAGTCAAGCAATCTTGACTTCCTGAGATCTAGAAGTCAACCCCCTTTTTGGGGTGAGGTGTGACCCTCCCCAAATCTTCAATCCCCCTAACTATGTTTGTTTAGAGACTGGCCCAGACCTAAATCTTGAATATCAGGTGATTTATTGGGGTTCAAACAGAGAAGGAGTGGCAAGGATATCAAATGGGAAAGTGGTTAAACAGGGAATCCCTATGGTTACCCTCTCTAGCAGATTGGCCCTCCAAAGTCTAGGGGTTCAAGGCTTCTCAGCCTCTTCTTTCAGCAGGTCACACCAAGAGATGATCTCTTGTCCATGTAAAATCTCTCTTCTCAATCACTTCCGGTCAAGATGGCGGCTTAGAGAAAGCTAAAGTTCAGATCTCTGGAAACCCTTCCCGACCGATCTCAAACTATAGTCTCCTAGGGAGCCTAAATTCAAAACGATCAACAGCATAGACCCTGGGAATCCTCCTCCTGGACCTGGACCTGGATCAAAAGGTACGCCCCCCCTCAAAAGCCAGAACCCGAGAACATTCAGACCTAAGGGGTAGGAGCTCAGAGTCCAAGGCTCCGGGAAGCCTCGGCCCCTCCCCCATCAGAGAGCAGGGTCGTAGGAAACAACAGTAACCCTCAGGGCGGCAAGACAGCCTCAGGGCCAGCTATTCTGAAGGCAACTTCCAGAAAGCAACCCGACCCAGACCCAGTCGAGGGGGCACCCAAACAGCAGGGAAACAGAGAGAGCCGGGGGCGAATGTAACCCTCTGGACGGATCCTTCCATTCCAGTTCCAGTGAAAGTCACTGCCTTAAGGCATACTCAGTTCAACTCAGGGAAAGCTCATAGAATGGACAATCTGCCATGGACATTCCTCCACTAAGAATTCTTTTAGAACTTTATGTGTAGTAGCCCCTGAATTGTATCCCTGTACTGTTTTTATAACTACGTATGTCCCTCTTCTGGCTTCATAAGCTATGTGGTGCATTTCCTTTTGCAACTACTGTTGCATACCTAGGCTTAGTGCCATCATTGATTAATTTTTGCATTGTTTTCAAATCTGGGGTGTTTTGTGTTCTGAGTTCATAGTTATAAGTATTGTAGTAAGCGTTTCCCCTGTAATTATTGCTGTTATTTCTATATTGATTATAATTGTTGTTGTGATGTGATCTCTTGTTATTTCCTTGGTCATATTGTGGCTTCAGGGGATAGAATCTGACTATGTGACCAATTTTGTTGCATAAAAAGCATTTCCTTACTGTCCCTTGACCCCTCTGCTGGTATTGAGGTCATTTTTGAGAGAAAGTTCTCACTGTTGCCAAATTTTTAACTTCCTCTATCTCTTTTTGTTTTAATGACTCTTTAGCCTCCTCTAATTTTTGCTTGATATCCCTCATCCTTCTCCCTCTGCTGTTCTGAATTAATATCATGCAAGTAGGTTGCAGAATCCCTCAGTTCTTGCAATGAGAGAGATTCAAATGTGGGGCAGTAACCCTTAAAGAAAGTTCTCCAAATTGTCTTTTAGCACTGATTTCAGATGCAAAGTCTAAAATTAAATTTAGATGGCAAATTCTTAAAGGACCAAAGATGATAGGTTTGGGGCACAGGAATTGTATCACATGATCATAGGCAAATGGAAATTGAATATTCAGATATGTTTGTAGTAGGGTCCAACACTGAATGGCATATCATGTAACTGCATGAATCCAGGATTATCAAAATATGATTTTAGATCTCAGAATCAAAAAGAAATCAGGATGACCCAGGAGAAAGAAAAATACAGAGGAAATATAAGAATCAAAAGAAGAATTCCTTAATTAAATGTAAAAATAATCTTTAGTCTTTAAAAAAATTTTGAGTCAAATTCTCTCCTTTCCTCTTCCCTTCTCTCTCCCTCTCCATTAGAGAGCAAAAAATCTGATAGAGATCTTACATGTGCAATAATATAAAACATTTTTCCATATTGGTCATTTTGTGGAAGAGAACTTCAATAAAAAAAAAACAAAACAAAAATGAGGAAAGAAAGTAATGGATAGTGTTTCAGCATGTACTCAAATATTATCAGTTCCTTTTTTGGAAATGGATTCCATTTTCACCATGAGTCCTTGGGACTTGTCTTAGATCACTATATTGCTAAGAATAGCTAAGTCATTCACAGTTGTTCACCATATAGATTACTATTACTGTGTACAATGTTCTCCTAGTTCTGTTCACTTTCCATCAGTTCATGTGGGTCTTTCCAGGCTTTTTTTGAAATCATCCTTCTTGACATTTATTGTAGCACATTTTTCTGTTACAGTCATATATCACAACTTGTTCAGCTGGGAATGTAAAAATTTTAATAATTAACCAAATAGAGGTATAACTAAGAATCCTAGCATCTGAAGTAAATTCCATTGAATGAAATGGAGCTTAAAGTCATTTACTTGAGACAAGCCTGTGCCCTATAGGGGAATGGGAAAAGTTAGGAAGGCCTCAGAAGAATCTGTCCAACCTTGGCATAGTTATGGGGAAAAGAGGGTTTCTCTTTCCCCCTTCCCCTAGCCTTTGTTGGTTGATATTCAACTGCTTTCCTATTTCCCTGTGTCTCCTTTCTCCCCCACCACCTAGGCATTGAGGGTTAGAAAAGACTGCAACATATGAAAATAGGGGTCTTCAGATTGTAACAAGAAGAAAGTACTCTTCCACTCATGTCAGGGTCTAGGGTAAAGTCTGGCCATCTTACCCTAGTCTCAGCTCTGAACCAAAATCATGATCCAAATACTAAGATTTTATTTTACTGATGACCATGATATTAAATAAATCATCCTTTAACACTGATAAGTGTGGAACAGGGCTGGTAAAAGTATTTGACTGAGTTTAATGAACTGGTCTTCCAGGAGAGTGGTGATATATGCCCTCTGCTCATGTGGAGTTAGTTTTTGTCTTTTTTTCCCCCTCTTCAATGCTCCCCAGGGTCCTATTTGTTCCCTTTCTACATCACCTCTCTGGGCTTGTGATGTGAATTTATGTATAAGTTTGTGCAGGAAACTTTTCCAGATCTTGTTTATCAAATCATAGAAGCTTGTAGAAAGAGAACTCAGAGAAGCCCATGACTCTCAAATCAATCAGCTATAGATTGTGACACTGATGCTGTGAATATAAATGTTTATGGAAAGGAAAATTAAGATAAGACCAGTTACTTCTAAGTGCCTGACATGTCAGTTTCACATCCCTGTGGGCACAAGATAAATATTCATTGAATGAATCAAATCAAAGAATGGATGGAAAGCTGAAATAAGACAGTCAGAATTTCAAATTTCCAAAAATGTTATTCTTCACATTGACAGTTACCAGAATGACAGTTTAATAGATCTAGGATTTTCTCTTTATTTTCCAAAAAAAAGTGATATGGGCAGCAAAAGTAGTTCCATTATCCCCTGCTTTCCGAGTTTGTAACTAACCTACCCCTTATATTGGGCAATAAAATACTTCTATCCACAAGGCAATTGGTTCCTCGGTTAAACCAGATTAATTCTGATCTCATATTGCCAAACAGGGTTCTAAAACCTTGAAGACATAAATGGAAAAACCCTATATAGCAGATGGAGATGACTTAGCCCTGGTAAATGTTGCCAACGTATAAAAACTCAGACTCTCAATTGTGCATTGAATTTAAAGATGGTGACAGGCTTATGAATTATTAAAGAGAGATAATTCATCTCAAAAGATAACCATTGGCTAGAAAAGGTTTTCTGTTACTCTCTACCTACCTCTGCTGTGATTGGCTTGGTCAGAGATGACCTAAAATAAAAAGCCTCTATTATTTATTGGCAATACCCAGAACCATCTTGTTTTAAGATCCCCCAAGTCAAGGAGTGACAGAAATATATTTTCCATTACTTTTGTCAATAATACTGGTTTTTTGGTATTCTTTCCTCTAGGATTTTTACCTTCCAGGTTTTGAATTGGTTTGAGCAATCTGGAGACTGACAAATATGTTCCTGAAATCAAAATGATGTGTAGCTCATTTTGAAAGGGTTTGCATCTTTAAAATAAGTTGATCAGTTAAAAAAATAGTCCATTTCAAAGAGTAGGAATGGATAATCTTATCTTGACTTCATCAATAATGAGAATAACCAAAACAATCCTTCAAAGAATGTATTTGCCAATATCCCAGCAATGTTTCCAGCTCCAAGGTATATTCTGGAGATATAAATTCCATATTATGTAGCATTAGTAGATAGCTTTTTTTTTTTAATGGAAGCTAGGTAGTATAGTAGATAGAGTGCCTGGCTTAGAGTCAGGAAGTCAGGAAAACATTTATCAGTTGGGTGACCTTGGGCAGGACACCTAACTGCCTCAGTTTCTTCATCTGTAAAATGAACTGGAGAAGGAAATGACAAACCATTCAAGTATCTTTGCCAAGAAAACCTCAATGTGTTCACAAAGAGTTGAACATGACTGAACAACAATTTTTTAATCCAACTTTAGTACTATGGAGAGAAAAAGATTTCTCTTTCCTTCCTTTTTTTTAAGCTACAGAGAAAGAAAAGAATTTGAACCACCCAATAGCATTGAACTGGAACCCCCAGCCAGTGGTTAATGTACATTTGCAAAACCACACTGAGAAAGAACCTTTCACTCTATCTGTTTTCCAAACTCCCCAAAGATGTTGCTGTCAAGTAAAAACATGAAAAACTCTACTGGGGATGGAACAATTTCTGAAAAAGAAGGTGGGAGAGGAAAAAGAGCCATAAACACTAAACTCCCTGGCCAGATCTAATTTCATCACCGAGGACCTGCTCCCTAAAACCAATTTTGTGCATAAACCAGAGCACTGATTTAGCTGTAGCATCCATTTTTTTCTCCCTAAGGTAATTTTACCAACCCTTCCTTAAAGAACTCCCCACCCTGCAAAGAACAGCAGGTTTCCACTGGCTTCCCTGCAGGATCTAAAGCTTTTTTGGCTGGCTGCACTGTAGTGCTCTCTGTTCCCCATTAAATCAATTATCTTGGTAATCTTAATAATTAAGGTCAGGCTATGCAAGCTGTCAGAACTCAATGCAGCAAAAATATTTGGGTGTGTGATTTCATTTGCAGTCATTCTGTAGACTTCCAAAGCTCCGCTGCTACAGACCTGGCATCTTTGCCAACTAGGGTCCAAAGTTGAGGGCATTTTAACCAATTAGCAGTCCCCAAACCTGGGTTTGTGGTGGCGTACCCACATGAGCAACAGAAAAGTCATTGAACTAGAAGTCAGGAGGTTTGGGTTCGTGGCCCTGCAACTAATTGTCGGAGTGACCTTCAGAAATTCAGTCAACATCTCTGAGCATGCATTTCTTTATTTATGAAATGAGGAGGTTAGGTTAAACAACATCTAGGATCCCTTCCTTGTTTGTGACCACCACTGAGTTTTTGCATATGAGCTATGCCTTAGTTAAGTTAACTGTAGTAAGGACAAACACTGGATCTGGAGTCAGAAGTCATGATTTTATTTTCTGGTTACAATATTTATAGGTAATACTTCAATTTATTCATTTGAAAAATGGGAAGAATAACAACTTTCCAGAAGTATGCTATGACCTCACGGACTACTGTGAACAAACTGCTTTTATAAACCATGAAGTGTTATATAAATGAATTAATAAACAATTATTAAATGCTGTGTGCCAAGCTTTGTACGAGCCACAGGGAAACGAATTTTAAAAAGCAAGTCAGTTCCTTCCCTCAAGTGGCTTACATTTTAATAAAAGGATAGATAGATAGATAGATAGATAGATAGATAGATAGATAGAGAAGGAGAAAGAGAGAGAGAGAGAGAGAGAGAGAGAGAGAGAGAGAGAGAGAGAGAGAGAGAGAGAGAGAGAGAGAGAGAGAGAGAGAGAGAGAGAGAGAGAGAGAGAGAGAGAGAAAGGATAGGGACAGAGAGAGACAGAGAGAGCAGCTAGATGATGCATTAGAGAGAACATCAAGTCTGGAATCTGGGAGACTTATCTTTCTGAGTTCAAATCTGGCTTCAGACACTTATTAGCTATAGGTCCATGGGCAAGTAACTTAACTGTGTTTGCCACAGTTTCCTCATCTGTAAAATGTAAAATGAACTGGAGAAGGAAATTTCAAACTATTCTAGTGTTTTTGCCAAGAAAACCCCAAATGAGAACATAGCTGAACAATAAGAAATGTTTGTGTATAAGAGTGGTTGTCGTTTGTGTACCTTATAGGTAAAATAATATACCAGACACTGTTCTAAGAAAACAAATACAAATAGAGGAGTAATTGAGAGGCTTTTGGTCTAGGAAATCATAGAGATGTTGAGAAGAACCATAATACAATAGGGCACCAGGTCCTTACCAGGAATGAAAATGTTGATTTGATTACTATTCCCAGAGAGAGATGAGGGAAGGCCCACAGATTAGGTTTTGGGGTGTGAGGGGTGTAAACTAAAGAAAGTGTACATTTGGGACATATGACATGAGCACGGTTGGAGAATTATTGTGATTGTTCTCACTGAAGGAGGTTATTTTCCTAATTATTTCTCCTTAGCCACAGGTTTCCTGTCCCTCCCCTTCCCCATTTCCCCTAGGAGGAAATATCTAGATTCCTGTATACTTTCCTTAGGCCTCTTGTCTCCTCATCTGAATCTTTGCATGTCTGAAATTACACAGCTATGGCAGCCTCCATGCTGTCTCACTCGTTAGCTGGCTCCCTGAAGCAGAGTTTGTGGCTTCTTGCTCTACTCCCCTGTATCCAAAGAAACATCAGAGCTTGAGCCCAAGTTGAAATGATCTTTGCCAGCACAGGGACGGAGACCAATGGGGACAATTTCATACATTAACAGGTTCAAATTCTTGAATATCTTCGTCAATTCAATGGAATTTTCATTTCTAATTCTCCCACTAGCTTCACACCTTTTTTTAAATAATGATTTTAAACAAAAGCCGATGGAGGAAAGATAATTGGATTTCTAAGTCTAAATGTGCACAAAACTCTTAATGTTATAATGAGCAGTTGCCACTACTATGTGTACCTCCTAATCAATGGTAAAATGCTGATTTCTAGAGAAATATGTAGCTATTTTATGAAGAAAAGTACTTGTTAGGATCCCTTAATAACAAACAGACACCATACATATATGTATACATATATATGTTCATTGTGGTATATTTATATTTTTTTCATAAACTGAGATTTTAAAAAAAGACCAAAATGACAAAACATAGCAGAGCTATAAGTACTGAAATTCAATTGGGGTTTTGTCCCAGGTGTCAATATGGAGGTGGGACATACTTTCTCCCATGGTATTGATGTTCTGTTCCCTGTGCCTTGCATCTTGTGGTCCCATGACATCCTCTAAGGAGTAGAGAAGAACATGACAGAGCTACAAAATGGTGAAAGGGAGAAGAGGAAAGGAGAGGATGGTTGGCAGCAAAGCCCCATAATACATACAAAAGACCCTGAGGGAGAGTGATCTTCCCTTTTTCAAAGTCAGTGTCCCACGCAGGGCAGCACTATGAGATGTTGGAGTCTCTGGGAAACAATAGCCCACTGGGAGAATAGATCCCCATTATGTATGGACTCAGATATGGGTCCTGAATCTGCTGCATACACAAACTGAGCTGTTTTGAAACTTTCTGATCCTAAGTTCTTAGGGATTAGCCCCTTAGGGCTGATCTTGGGTTCCAGATTCAGTTTAGAAGGACTCTGGCAGGGACAATAGTGCTAATTTTACCTTTACTAAGAAGGTAACAGAAATCAAACAATGGATATAGGAAATCAAAGGTACCTGATGGGGAATTGAATTCTGAAGCTGTGGCAGTCGGTTGACAGACTTCTCCTGTTCTCTATTCCCTTACAGTGTGGCTTATAATAGGTCCTAAAAACAGTGGTCCTGTGGTGGTGAGAGTCATGGCTGGTCAGAGAAGCAATGAACCCTTTCCCTTAGGTTACTTTTATCTCCATTAACTAGATTTTTCATCAGCCTGAGGACTGTTCCAGCAATCATCAAAAAAAGGTCTAAATAGCTATGGGTTTCCCTTCTCCTTTCTTTTTTCCTTTTCCTTATCTTTTTTTCATGACAGTAAGTTTATTTTTTAAAATATTTTTCTACCCCTCCTTTCTTTTACAAATGTTCCCACCACCACTACCACGATCAACTTTCCATTCTTTCAATCTTGTTCTCTAGTGTTCATTGTGTCCATCTTTCCATGACTTGGTGGGCGATAGCTAGGGGTTTTCTTAGCAAGGATACTTGGAGTAGTTTGCCATTTCCTTCTCTAGTGGATCCTTTTGTCAGGCAATTAGAGGCTAAGTAATTTGCTTAGGGTCACACAGCTAGGAAGTGTCTGATTCTGGATTTGAACTCTTATTTTCCTGATTCCAGGTCCAGTGCTTTTGACCATGGAGGCACAACTGTCTCTAGTTTTTCTAAGTCATTTAGTCAAATTCCTACTATGCCCATTGTCTTTGGGGTAGTCCCTCATTCTAAATCAGTGTACAGTCATTTGGTCTTAGTGGGGCTGAAACCTTTTATGGCTTGTAAGGGAAGTAAGTGGCTCTCTTGGAAAGTGCCAGATGTTAACATTATAAAGTTTCATTTGGGTAGGACAATGAACTAAAGAAATGAGAAGTCCTTAGAATGTTCCTGGACCGAGTAAACCTTTGACAAAAGGAATACTTAGAGTCATAATTCCTTTCATTCTCAGGGGGAAATGGAACTTGATTTTTATGTTTGTTAAAAAATATATGGTTTATTTCCCACTAAATTTCTACTCCAATATTCCATCTTTACAAGAAGTAACCCTGGTTTCGCTGAGGCTATGTTAGTAGAGCATAATGTCTGGAGGGTCCTACCAAGCTGGAATGGCTTCACTTACTGGTTCGATAATGGACAGTCTGCTGAAAAATAAGCCTACCCAACTTCAAAAAGATGGGCTATGGAGCAATGATTTTTTGGTTCATAAGCCTTTTACTATGTCACAAGAGGGGTTTCATCTACATGGGTACACCTATTCTTAGTAATGAAATCACGGATTCCTGAAACTGAAATCAAAATCAAAATCAAATTTCTTCTAGAAGCAGGGCTAATTTAGTTTGACCTCCCTGTCCACAATGGTCATTATTTCTGAAAAACTGCAAACATAGCATGGCCACAAAGAGGAAAGAGAATTATACCTGAAGTTAGGAAACACCTTCATTTGACTCTTACCTCTATGCAACTAAGCAAGTTGCTTAACCTAAGCTTTAGTCTTCTATCTATATAATGGGCATAACTGGGAGGTTGAAAGGTCCAATAGAAAGATTGTAGGATTTAAGAACCAGAAAGCCCGAATTCAATTACTGACTGCAGCTTACTAAGGAAGGGAAAGGAAGCAGGAAGGAAATAAGCATTCAATAAGCACCAGCATATTGTATGCCTGACACTGTGGTAAACAATTTACAAATATTATTTAAGTTGATCCTCACAATTCCAAAAGATAGGTGTTGTTATTCTTCCCATTTCACAGTTGAAGAAGGTGAGGCAGGTGGGTTAAATGACTTATCCAGAGTAAGTGACTGAGGCTGGATCTAAACTCAGGTCCTCCTGACTCTGGGTCCAGTACTCTATCCACTGTACCCCCTAATTAATTTTGCCTCATACTAGCTAATAATCTCTTTGTAAAATAATTAAATTACCTCTTAGTTTATCTTTTAAAAACTTTCTTTTCATTGATCCAGTTTTCTTAAAGCAAGACTTTTTTTTTTTTTAATTAGAGTGCACAAAAGCTCCTTGTATACTTTCACAGTATTGCTGGTACTGACTGGCTTCTCTCTCTATGTATCAAGATCCAATAACTAGCACTGTTTGAAGTTAGATATAGCAGGAAAAGCAGAGAAACACTTTGGGGATATTAGGAGACAAGATTTCAATGTTTTGGGGGAGTCAATTAAAAACATTTACCAATTAAATGTAATAAATTTTCACATAAGTTTTCCTAAGGTATATGATGAAACTTATCTCACTCTCTTGCTTCCCTTCCCCCTCCCAATGCTACTGACAGGCAACTCAGCCTGTATTATAGTGCAAAACATTTCCATATCTTTCATTTTTGTGGGTAAGTAATCTTATAAAACCAAAACATAAACCCAAATAAACCAGTAAAAAATTATGTGCTTTCATCTGTATTCTGACTCCAACCATTCTTTCTCCAGAGCATTCTTCGTCATAAGTTCCTCAGAATTGTCCTAGATCTTTGTATTGCTGTTAGTAACTAAGTCTATCACACTTGATCATTCCACAATATTGGGGTTACTGTATACAATGTTTTCATGATTCTGCTTATTTCACTCCACATCAGTTCATGAAGGTCTTTCTAGCTATTTCTGAAATCATACTGTTCATCACTCCTTACAGAATTCTATCACCATCAGATATCATAATTTGTTCAGCCATTCTTGGTGGTCAATTAAATACCTGCTTGTCATAGATCAATTTTAGACTCTCCCTAATATTACAATTGACGTAGGCTTGTTACATCCTCTGTCACCTCAACCACAGAGTTGGTTATTAAAACTATTGGTCCTGGGTGTCTGAATAGGTCACTATCTTAAAATCCTAGAAATCAGTTAGTCCAATTTCCCAACATTACAGACAAGGAGAATGGTTCACTGATGTCATGACCATGTTCACATGGTTAATGAGAGGCAACAGCAGAAGTAAGACTTGAACTCTGGTCTTATGAATCAGAATCATGGGAATGCAAGAGCAAGAACAAAAGGGATTTAATCCAGAGCAGGAACATAAAAGATCTAGTCCAACTCCTTCATTTTTACTCTTGAGGAAATGGAATCCTTGGGGAGGGGAAATACCTTAAACCATTTGGTTGGTAAGGTAAGAAACAGAATCAAGACTTCAAATAAAATCTTTTGATTCTAGGACTGGTGCTTTCCACATCATAAGCCAAGACACAACTGGACACAGCACTACCACTTATAACCAAGAGAAAGAAAAAAGCAGTCCCTGATTTCCTTGCCCAATTCCTATAGCCTCTATCACCCTCTTTGATATTTTAGGAAAGGAAGTACATGATGCCTGCCATATATGATGACTCCTAAGCAGGCAAACATGACAGATTTTTAGATTTAAGCAACAGGCTTTCCAACAAGAGTCTAGGATCCTTATATCTTCAATCCAAATTCTCATAGTCTTCTCTAGTTAGGGATATAGGGTAGGTGCTTGATTTCCTTTCAAGGGATAAGTAAATAGATTAAAATTGTATTGTTCTTGGCTAGGAGCCTGATTGCAGGACTCTTTACTTCTCCCCACCCTGTCCATACTTGAGAGAGACAGGCAGACACAGAGAGACAAATAGACAAAGACAGAGACAGAAAGATGGAAGAGAAAGGAAAAGAGGGAAATCTGGGGTGGGGGGAGACAGAGACAAAGAGAGTCAGAGAGAGACAGAGAGAGAGAGGGAAAATAGAGTAGAGTCAGAAGAGGAGTGATAGAGATAGGCAGTGAGAGAGGAGAGAGGGAAGGAAGGGGGCACAGGAATGGGGGAGGGGGTGGGGGGGTTAGGGGGGAGGGGGGAAGAGGCAAGAGAGGGAGAGAGAGAGGCAAGAGAGGGAGAGAGAGAGGATGCCCTTGCCCAGAGGAAGAAGGCAGAAAGGAAATATTTTTGTACTGTATTTAGTCATTAGCAAATAAGAAATCTCCACTTTTACTGAAAGGAAACAAAAATAAAAGAGCAGAAAAGTCCTCTCTACAACATGGAGTCCCTGGAAAAATCTTCTTTGACTCTGGTTGTAGTACTCCTTAGACAAAAACAGGAAGCAGTGTCCTACGATCCCCAGATCACCACACTGGGTAGATGCCTGCAGCTTTTCTTTGGGAAACAAAAAGAGAAATTCCATCAGTTTTAAAAGTATAAAACTCTAGTGTTTCATCTATTAGCAAACAACGAACTGGGCTTTACTCTAGTCACTGAGCTGGGTTATCTTTATAGATGCTATAATGGACAGAATGCTGACTGTGGGTTTTAAAAGAAAAGAGTTCAAATCCTACTGCAGATATTTACTGTTTGACCCTTGATAAATCCCTTAACCTCTGTCTGCCTGAGTTGAAAATACATATCAGTACCTACCCCACAAGGTTGTTGTGAAGATCAAGTGAGATGACGTATATAGTGTTTTGCAAACCTTAAAGTGTTCTATAAATGCCTACCATTGTTAAAGAAATCATAAGATTCTACAAGCATTACTGTGAACCATCTTCAGTGTTTGCTATAAGCACAGCAGGGAAGTTTTACACAAAAGGGAGAGAGAAGCTCTGGAAACTGCTGGAAAATGAATCCAAGCCAAGGGAGTCCACAGGGCAGAAATCTTGTTTACAAAATTGTTTTTTTCTGAATGGCCTCTGTATCTGAGTTTAAGGAACATTGTGAAACACCTGGGATCCAAAAGGGCAGCCAGTAATGGTCAAATTATTTCTAGATTGATTCTCTTGACATCATACAGCAAGGCTGACTTAGTGTTTTGGAGTGATGCTTAGACCATCCTGTCTCCAGGCAAGGCTGGAAATGTTCCCTCTTGAGAAAAAACAATCAAGACAGCATCAGCTTGGTCAGAAAAAAAGATGAGTAATATCAATAGAGTCTAATTAAATCCTAGTTTTGTTAATGATTTTGCTTCAGGGCTATTCCCTAAGATAATGATTTAAGGGGGAAGGATCTTAGAAAGCCTGATAATTCATCAACCAATATTTCTTGAGCATGTACTGTGTGCTCAGCTCTGAAAGGTTCTTCCAAAGGTACTAAGGACGTATGTGTATATATATATATATATATAAGGCAGGAACTAACTGTGTACATACACATAGTTACTTCCTCAAATAGCTTGCAATCTAGTTGCTCATGAAACAACAGAATAGAATTTTATTTATTTGTTTACTTGGGGGCTTTGGGGGGGTGGTAGGCAGGAGAATGCTCAGGACCTGTGATTTCATCACAGGGAAACTCCCCATGATGTAGACTGGCAACTCATCTGTAACTTAAAATCTTGGAGTTGCCTGGAGCACTGAAAAGCAGAGTGACTTATCCATGGTCACAGGGCTACTATGTATCAAAAGGAGCCCTTGAATAGGAGTCTTTATCAACTATCCCCATCTACTGAACTAGACTGTCTTTCATAGCATAGCATATGAGCTGGGATATAATGGTTAAGTTCTGTGATATAGATAGTATGATAGATCTTCTTACTCTAGTGAGGGCAGTAAAGACGAGGGATAATAAGAGAAGGCTTCTTGAAGAAGCTTTGACTGGATGAGCAGAGGGGAGAGAGAGCCAGGAATTCTGGATGGGGAGTATAGCAGTAATGAGAGTGCAGAAGCAGACTATGGCTAGTGATGATTTTACTTGAAAAGATCAGCTGATAGGTATGATAAGTGACTATCCCAGGTCACATAGCTAGGCTGTGTCTGAGGTCACATTTGAACTCCAGAAGATGAGTCTTCCTGACTTCAAACCCAGAATTCTATTCAAGGTGCTGCCTAACTACCCTGACAACAAAAGGGCAGCTAGTAGGTGTAGTAAGTAATGGGAAATATAGTTAGATGATGGAGTTCCCTCAAAACATGGCAGAGAAATTTGGATTTGACATAGGAGCAAATGGAGTTCATTGATGGTTTTTGAGCATGATGGTGTTGTGATGAAAGTGTTGGATTTAAGGAAAACTAATCTGGAAGCTGAATATAGGATGCATTTATTTGAGAGAGAATTAATTCAGGGAGTCATCTTCAAGATTGTTGTAGGAGTCCCAAAGGGAAGTGGTAGAGGTCTGGATAAGAATGGTGGCAGTGGGAGATGGAAAAATTGTGATGACTAAAAGTCATTTCACAGGCAAAATCAATAGAGTTGGGCATTTAACCATTGCTAGCATTTATAAAGTATATGTTCTGGAAAATAAAAATCCTAATTGATCTTTGAATTTTGAAATTCAATTTTAATTTTTGATTTATTTTGTTACAGTTTGAAGCACCATCAGATTTTGTCTCATCTGTGAATATTATTGAATCTATTCAAAGTAGTGATACGGGGACAATGCTTATATTTGGACAGAAAACCAACTAGTTTGTCATTTTGTGTCTTGAATTATGCTACTTCATTAATGAGCAGATGTAAACCTTTATAAGGGATTCCTTTGGCTTTCTTCTTAAACCTCTATCTTTCTAAATCTCCTATTTTTTCCCTTTCTCCTTCCCTCAAAGTAGAGTTCCTAGTAGATATGGGGTGGAGGGAGATACAGAGAAGAGAATGGGAAGCATAGTCAGATCATTTGGAAGAAACATAAAAACATTACAATACTTTCTTTATTCAGCTCAGCAAATCAGAGGATAGAGTACTCAGCACTGTGCTTAACAATTTTTGTCTTTTTTTCTTCTTCTTCAAGAGTCCTAATGAACAATCAGAAATGTAAAATATCTAAAGGCAATATGATTTGGGAGAGTACTAGGCTTGGAGTCAACATTGTATTATCATCTGTCTGCTGGACTTCACCATTTGGATATTCCATCAGCCCTTCAAATGTGACATATTCAATATGGAGCTCATTATCTTTCCTAAGATGCAATCCTTCTCCAGAATTCAGTCTTTCTGCCAAGGACACCAATTTTAGTCACTCAACTTATCAACCTGGTTTACATCCTCAATTCTTTCCTCTTCTTTATTCCCCATATCCAACCAGCTGTCAAACCTGTTTGTTGGTTGATTTGAACCAGCCCTCTGTTTGAATTGGCTTAGGAAACTACAAAAGGGAAACTCACCTTTACCAAAGTAGAATAGCTGCAGCTCTTTGATTTAGAGTTTTGGAGAGTTGTATAGAGAAGAGGTATCAAATAGATAACAATGGGTAATGATCAACAAATGGGCCCCAAAGTGGGAGTGGAATTTGATTAAAATATAATTGGAAAAGTTAAGAAAATAAATAAAAATAAAATCAAACATAAATAATGTTCATTGATGTTTTCCTAAGTCACTATATAGCCAGTACTGAGAGGGTAAGTGATTTGCAAAGGGTCATACAGTCTGTAATGGGTACAAAGTAGGACTTAGCCCAAGTCTTCCAGTCTCTGAGCTGGTTCTATATCCACTACCAAGGTGTGACTTGTTCCCCAGTCATGTAACCACCACTCTAGTTCAGAATTCATTGACTCTCACTTGGACTCCAGGAGATTTGATTCTAGATTCTCTTCTCTCTACTTCATACTTCCATCCAAGAGATAATCATCCAAAAGCGCTCTAAAGGTGTTCTAGCCACCAGGAATAAATCAAGACCATGCCCTTTTTCCTGGCTACCATCTCTTTCTGAAAGAGTTTCAAAATTTTATTAGTTGTTCCCCTATAATAGCATATTTTTGCTGCATATTTCAATAGGAACAACCACCTTTCCATCCTACTAGAAATTTGGTCTCTGCCCCTGGGTCCCAGGTCTCTTGCCAGGGCCCAGAGATCCACTCTACATATCTCTTCACTATGAAGTAGCACATGTTCCTCCTGCCTCCTAATTTACAACAACCCTTTATGTATTGCTTTTTCTCTTTAAAATGAAGGTCTTTTGAGGATTAAGGACTATTTTGCTTGCTTAAATTTTTATCTCCAGCACCCAGGGTAGTGGGGTCAGGAAGACTAACCTTCCTGAGTTCAAATCTGGCCTCAGACACTAACTAGCTGTGTGGCCCTTGTATTATTTAAAAGAATTTGAAGAATGATTGAAGAGGGACAGGGGATAAGGAAGGTTTTGTAACAGGGAATGGAGGAGTTGAAGGGAGAGAGGGAATATGGCTGCTGACGAGGTAAAAGGAGGAAGATGTCCCCTGCTGAGAAGATATCTTTGAAAAATGGGGTTCTCAAGAAATGGGCCAACTATGATAGCCTGAGGGGATGTCTTCTATATTGATTGATGTTGAAGATACCCAGAGCAGGTAATCCTGGACCCCCCTGAGGGACAAGCCCCCTCCTCTCAGACCAAGGTGGCCATGCAGGGTCCGATAAGGACTGTTTATGGTTGAATGGCTGTTCTTAGGTTCAGCTCCCTTTATGTCCCCCTGAAATGACAGTCCTCTTATCTGACTGTGGGTTATTTAAATAAAGATGAATTTTAATAACAAGTTTGGATTGGGAAGTATCAGAATAGAGGTAATAAGGATTTCCCTATACTTTTCCCCAGATTGGGTTTGAGTCTCTCAGATTTTGAGCTGAGGCCAGGCCTTGCAGGCTGGTGGAGGGTTTCTTTTATTCCTGTCAATGTTATATCTATGCCAGTTTTCTTAAGTTCAAAGTCTTTAGCAGTAGACAGCAAGAAGAAGAAAAGTTTCTGATCTTCAGAGCTGGTTGGGCCTGTCTCTTTGGGCTGATGTCCCTAAAGACCAGCCCTAGAGTTCAAAATGCTACCCTTAAATCCTTTTGTTCGATGACAGGATCACAGGAATCTAGAGCATACAGTTGGGAAAATCAGGAATAAAGGGACTTCTATCCAGAAACAGGGAGAGAGGCTCCTTTCAGTCTAAGGGCCAGCAAAGAGAGTCCAACTGTCACTCTCCAAGTTTCCCTCCCCCACCAACTGTCATTCTTGTCAATATCTTCTTTCTAAAATTCCAATTGCTGTTTGTTCCATCTGAGTGGCAGAAAGTCCAAAACTTGCTTCAGTTTTCCTTTCCATGCCCCGGAGAAGTCATTTAACTGTGTTTGCCTCAGTTCTTCATCTGTAAAATGAGCTGGAGAAGGAAATGGCAAACCACTTTAGTATAAAATCTGTAAACTTCAAAATGGGCATCACAAAATGTCTAAGAGTAAATAATCACTACTAGGAGTAAACAACAAATGTTGAGTAAACAATGTTTAATGTTAATAATTGCTCCCCCAACTCCTTCTCTCTCTCTCTCCTTCTCTCTCTCTCCCTCTCTCATTCTCTTTTCTTCTCTCTCTCCTTTTATCTCTCCTTCTCTCTCTCCCTCTCTCTTTTCCTTTCTCTCTCCTCTCTCTCCTTTTCACTCTCTCTACCTCCTTTCCTTCTGCTCTCTCTCTGTTTGTTGCTATTACTTCTCCCTTTCTCTTTCTTAACAGTGTGTTCTTTACTCATGTAAGTCTAACACTGATCATGGCCCCAACTGACAAATTCCCATTCTCCTGTGAAAGACAGAATAGGATGAGTTACAAACCTTCTGTTTTCTATACAGAATTTCTCCAGCTAAGGCCAATGCTTTTCCTGCTTTCCTTCCTTTTAGGTGGCAATGAATGAACAAGTCTTTTTCTCCACTTGGAATAAGAAGTGAGCAGAAATCATATCCTAGGAGATTGTCCTTGAATACAATCTGAGGGATCTAATGATGCTCAGAATTATTTTAAACTAATGCTCTGCATTTGGGATTAGAATTTGTTTTTCATGATTTTCTTCTGCAGGAGAAAGGAGAATGTCAGCTTTCATTTTGAATTTTAGAGTCAATTGTAAAACATCACCTGGGGAAGAAAAGCTACTAAATGCTCTGCATTAGATACTATATCTTTGTACATTAGCAATCAATAATGTTTGTTTAAGACGTAAGTCCTGTTATCTATTTTCACTTAGAAGATACTCAGAACTATGGCTTTGCTATTATTTCATATGTATTTGATGAAATGACCAAAATAAAATTTGGAGTGAAGATCTACTTGACTCCATGCTTATTCATTCTCGGAGTGATTTAGCCTTTATTTCTAACAGAATGTCTCTTCTGTTTTCCTCAGAGTATCCTCCCTCTCCACATAGGGAAGAAGAGCACTTAGTACCTATGATACCCAACAAGGAGAAGCATGAATACATTTACGTTTAGTTAAATACAGAGATATGCCAACATACCAGGGACCCCTCTAGCTGTCTCCTCTTCTCGCTTTTCTTTTTTTTTTTACCTAGCAGACTTTTATCTGAGTAGATTCACAAGCAATAAATTAGAAACTTCACTGGCCTTAGATTTTCTATGAACACATTACTCATGGAGCCCATCCGCTAGAGACAGGTAACACATTAGCTTGTTCATTACTCTTCTTCAAGAAAAGAATTCAGTGAGGGTGAGAGAAGTCTGATGTGAAAAAGAGGAGGGGGACAGAGAAAGATGGGGAGATGGAGAAGAGAAGGCTTTTCAGAGAGAGGCATGTAAACTCTTTTGATTCCATCCCCCCACCCACTCCCAAATATGTGAGTTGGTGTAGGGTTTTCATTTACTGTTAATTAACTTATGCTTATTCTCTAACAAGGTAAGAAGGGGAAAGATATGCAGTACTTCTGATTAGAAAATTCCAGTCTCGTCAGGAGACCACTGAATAAGGAGGCCCCAGCATTTATTGGGTAGATGAAGAGGAATGGAATTTCATCACTAAAAGAATTTGAGAAGAAAATGAGTTTATGCTTGCTGCCATCAAATGTGAATATCTAATCTGAAACAGAGTGGCACCAGGAAGCTGGCAGTATTCTAGAAGGTCATTGTGAGAGATTCTGAGAAAAATACTGTAGTAAAGGTAGCCCTCATTTCATGGGACTTTATTGTTATAGAATTTATAAAATTTGGGAATAATTTGATATATTTTATGTTCAATTCACTTCATTGGAATTTTTATTTTCTATACATATGGGGGGAATTATGAATGGGGGGACCAGGAGGAAGATGGAAAGGAAAGAAATGCTATAGTGTTAGGAGAGTGTGGGGAGAGAGACAAAGGTAGACAGACAGACATAGATGAACAGAGAAAGGTAGGGACAATGGAAGAGGGAGGAGACAGAGAGACAGAGACAGAGATGTCCGTAGGACAGTCAAATCATCATCATCAACAATCTGGCAATATAATCTAGTGCCTGGGAATACAGTAAACCTCTAGCAGCCTTTACTTCAGCTTCTTTTCCAGTAACTTGTGTAGGCCTTGGCTCAATGACTCTCCTTCCAAACTTTGTATATTTTTAAGCCTCATTCTTTAATCTCTTGGCCCTCTTTAGAGAACAACCAGGTGGCTTCCTTCACTCCTTCCCTACACCCAGATAATAGAGCACTCTTTGTGTATAGATATTTATTATGAAGTTATACATGGTAATATACAAGGTTGGAATGAGATGGGAAGTGGATTTCCAGTAAAAAAAAAAGTTGCCCAACATACCTGAAGTTTAATTCTGGTCCAGAGTACCAAATAGAGGAAAGTCAAGCTCCTCTGGCTGGATTTCCTCTCCTGCCTAGCTTCCCTCTTCCCAGTCTTGGCAAGAGAGAGCTGGTGCTTGTCTTGGATTGCTTCATATTTCCCTTTGAGTGTCTCTTTTCTTTCTCAGGTAACTGCTATCTTCCGTCCCCTGTCTACTGCACCTCCATATCCTCATTGCCTGTCTGTCTGATTTCCACAAGGTCTTGCTCTCAGATAGTTGCCATGGTTAGGAGAAAGTATATGATTCCCAACTTGGGAATGTTAGTTGACAAAAAAATTAAAACAATGCTCCCTACCATGGGATATTTCCATTCTAATTAGGTTAATAATGTTGACAGTGATCTCAAGCTGATTTGGTAGCTGAACTCTGTTTAGCATGAACATATACAAAAGAGAAAGAATGATAGAGTGGGATGATCATTGGATTTGGCTCTAAGGACATGAGTTGGGAACCCACATCTGTGTGACCTTGGGTAAATCAATCTCTCTCTCTAGGATAATACTGCTTCCTCTTAAATGAGGGCTGTGTTCCTTGAGAAGGAGGTAGTGTAGTTCTCTCTTAAGTTTCTAGTAGGGGTAGAATACACTGAGGCAGAGGGCAGCTAAGTGGCTCAGGTCCAGAGATGGGAGGTCTGGGTTCAAAAGTGATATGAGACACTTCCTAGTTGTGTGACTCTGGGCAAGTCACTTAAACCCTATTGCCCATCTCTTACTACTCTTCTGCCTTAGAATCAATACACAGAATTGATTCTAAGACAAAAAGTAAGGATTTTTAAAAAAATAAGACACTGAGGCTGAGAAATGGCAAAAAGTATTGGGTAATTAAAGTCTATTCAGCAAATAGAGGAGAGAGGCTAGAGGACATAGAAAAAGTCTATCAAGTCAGCAAAGATTTAGTAGCTCTTACTGTGTAATAGGTATGACTGTCATGAATGAATTACAGATTCCTACTCAGTGACTTTTAAGAGCAGCAGTTGACATTTGTGTGGCCACTTTCAGGTAGCCTTTATTAAGTGCCTACTACATATGCCAGACACTGTGCAAAATACTGAGCAAAATACAGTCCCTGCCCTCAAGGAGCTTACAGTACAACTGGGGAGAAAATAAGCAAATAAATATACAGAAACAAGCTATATGTGGGATAAATGTGAAATAATTAGCAAGTGAAATTGGTGGGACCATTTGTTTTAAGGGCAATATGGATTTTTTTTTAAAAGGAAGGACAGAATTATGGGCAGTCTGGTGGTTTATGATTATCTACTGAGAGATGTCAATGTGGTGATTTGTCAATCTGATATTAACAAGTAGAGGGGCAGCTAGGTGGCTCAGTGGATAGAGGCCAGACCTGGAGATGGGTGGTCCAGGGTTCAAATCTGACCTCAGACACTTCCTAGGTATGGTGTCCTGGGCACTCAACCCCCATTACCTAGCCCTTAAAATTTTCTGCCTTCTTATCAATTCTAACACAGAGGCTGAGTTAAAAAAAAAAACAAACTAATAATAAATGGTTTTGCTTTCTTTCCAGTGCATGTATCTAGGGTAGGAAAAAAATCGTAAGTTTCGCCAAGCCTATTGATCACTACCTAATTCTAGTGATTCATGTGGATAAGTCATACTACCAAAAGGAACCTAGAAAATATTTCAAGGGATTATAAAGTCTTGATAAAAAAATAAAGACCTTAGGGGAATAGGTGGCATTTTTCTTCAATGTTACCACTTGTAGATAAGCATTTCAGAAATAAAAGATTAAATTTGAGAAAGGAAAACTATAGAAGATGGTGCCTGAAAATCAGACTTGGATTTCTGGAGTATAGCTGAAAATATAGGAGTTATAGAGCTTTTGGTCTGGTGTAAAGTCACCTAATATGAGTTTGTAAATGTGTATTTACAAAGACATCTTACAAATATTATTGAGAAGACTTTAAGCTGAATATTAAGGCTTAAACAGGGTAGAGATAAATACTAAGGATAACAAATATTTTTGTTATAACTTTTATCTTGGAAGCCCCCTCCTGGGTATACTTCCTGGAATTTTCTTTGGCTTTTTGATCCTACTCAGATTGATTGTAGGAATGTCCATCAGTGTCTGGCTCTCTTAAGGGTAGCCCCCAAGAGTAAACTCCTCTTAAAAGCACTTTGGTTCACAAAACTAAACCCATAGTGGTTTTATTTACCAATTAATGGATACAAAGGGGACTAACAACCAGAGTCTTAGAGAATTAAAAGGCTGCCCTACGCCCCAGTAGATGGGTAGCTTTCCATAGAGAGGAGAGTCAGTCATTGTGATAAGTACTTGTTGGGCAAACATTTAATAAGGGCAGAGGTTAGGATTTGCTCCTTAATGTCTGATCCCTCCTCCCTGTACAAGATCCCATCAGATGATGATTTTTCATTACAGACTTGGTTTACATGTCTCCACTCTGTACACATCAGGTTCAACAACTTCTGATCTTTTTCCTATAGCTCAACTCCTTTTCTGGATCCCACATTTCTACAGCTTTCCAGAAGATGACATTTATCACCGAGCACAAGGATCCAGCTATCTAGCAGTTGGCCAAGATGGTGGGACTACTTGATTCAATATTGCAACTTCACACACTGAAGTTAGAATGTTTTATACCCCTGGAAATCTCCTTTTTGAGCACTTGAGTCTCACAGCTCCTATATTCTCCCAGGGAGCTATGGAAACATTTTCTTCTTGTATAACTCTGTTTCACTCCCTAGCCAGTTACTCTCATTTACCTTTACTTCTATGAAACACAGTAAATGGAGAACATATGGCCTGGAGTCAAGAAGACTTGAGTTCAAATGCAACCTCAGGCACTATTAGTTTAATGATCCTCTTAACCTCAATTTCTCCATCTGAAAAATTGGAATAACAATATCACCTACCTCCCAGTGTTATCATGAGAGTCAAATAAAATAATATTTCTAAAAGGCTTTGCAAATGATAAAATACTATATAGCCTTAGCTCTTATTGTTTTATTGCCTCCTTTTTCTCTGGGTGTCCAGAATGTGTTCTTTCCCATTTTAGTCAACATTTCCTAACACTGAGTCTTGGAGTTTGGAGAGTCACTGCCATGTTCTCCCTGCTTGGCATTCTGTACCCTCCATCTTCTTCTGAGGCAATGAGGCTAGATTATTCAAATTATCTCAGAGATGTAACAATAATGATCTCCAAACAACAAAACAGAACATCCTCCCGTGCTCCCCCAAAAGGAGGGAGGCAGAGTCAGCTTAGTGTTCTCTGTGCAGATGCCAACACTGAGGAGAAGAAGCTGGTGCTGAAGGAGAGAAAGTGTTTATATCCTCTACTTAATATATTTATTTATTTATGTCAGGGAAAAGGAGATCAAAGAAGGATCTGGCCCTACTCAGGGTAGATCAAATGATATTTGCAGATGAGGGAAAGAAAGCATAGATATTCCACTCTTTGCTTTTTTTCTGGAAAGGAAAATAATCTTTGGACTTGGAAAGACAGAGCAAAAATGACTAATAGGAAATTGAAACCCAAGATAAGTGAGGAAATAGAAAGAAAATTAAATGCTATTGTACCCCAAATATGGCACATGTGGTTGCAGAGTGACTGGCAATGGTCTTTGAAAGGTTATAGAGAATAAGAGAAGTGTCACAGGACTGGAAAGAGCACATGTTCTGATTTTCAAAACAGGGAAGAGAACAGGATCTGTGAACTCTTGACTAATTGGTTTGATTTCCATTCTTGGTAAAGTTCTAGAGAAGTTTAATTTACTCAGAACCAGGATGATATTGAGCCAGATTAACCACATTCCCCCTCTTTTTACAGGGTTACTAGTCTGGCTGATTTGGGGAATATTGTAAATATAGTTTACCTAGATCTCCACAAAGAATCTGACAGTTGTTTGTACTCTTTTTGTGAACAGACTGGAGAGATACAGGGTAGATGAGAGTATAGTTCGGAAGGTTCTAACCTAGATGAGAGACTAGAATTAGAAAACAACAGTTTAGTTTCTAGTTGAGCAGAGATTTCTAATGGAATATCTCCCAACTTCTATCCTTGCTGTGAGATTCAATATTTTTTTCAGTATCTTTGATGATGACCTGATTGGCATGCTTTCAAATCTATAAGCATCCTAAAGCTAGAAGGGAAAGTATCTAATGAGTGAAATGACAGGCAAACAATGTTGTACAAACAAGAGATAGATAGGATAAATTGGAGATGACTGGGTCAGATACTAAAGATAAAATCACCATAAGCTAGAATGATGGGTTGAATCAGTAAGATAAAATTTATTAGTAATAATAAATGTAATAACAAAAATAGTGATAAAAGTCCTCTACTTTGCCTACAAAAAATAACTTCACCAATCCAAGATGTGAGATGATAGTTTTTAAATGATCTGTGATTTGGATAGACTGCAAGCTTTATCTGACTTAACAGGCCAATATGGCAACCTTGTAGGATGCAAAAAAGGTAACTGGGTCACAGGGTGTGTTAAAAATAAAAGTCATAGTTTCCAGAATGAAAAAGGTGATAGTTACACTTATACTTGGTTCTGGTCAGACAAAGCACATCTGAAATATTCTGTTTGATTCTGGGTACCACATTTCAGGAAGGTTTTGTGTAATTAGAATCTGTTACCCTAAAAAACTATGATCCCCAGCAAAACTATGATTCCCAGCACCCTACTCTCTTCCTGTCCTTACATACTGATGTAGATGGGAGATAAATTCAGTGGAGTTCCATCTCTCAGCCTCTCTTTTCCTTCCTGGTGTGGCTTTGGTAGAGCAGGCTTTTTGAGCAGGTAGAAAAAACTTAGTCACATGGTTCTATTTTGTCAGATAATAAACTTTATACAATTAATACTTAAAGTATTATATATTAATTTAACTCCTACAGTTTCCAACAAACCGCTACATGTCCTGAAGAGGATAACCAAGGTAACTGGTTACTCAAGATGATGTCATACAAGGATCAATCAAAGGAACCAGGAATGATTTTAACCTGGAGAGTACAAAATTTAGCAGCATGTGATAACTATATTTAAGTATTTGAAGGACTTTTCTTCTCCTCCTCCTTCCTCCTTCTCCTCCTTCTTCCTCTTTCTTCTCCTTCTCCCTCTTCCTTCTTCCTCCTTCCTCTCCTCCTTCTGCTGCTGCTTTTTTCTAATATTGGTGGTAGTTACTGTGCATTTATTTATTTTTATTTTTTTTAAAACCCTTACCTTCTGTCTTGGAGTCACTACTGTGTAATGACTCCAAGGCAGAAGAGTGGTAAGGGCTAGGCAATGGGGGTTGACTTGTCCAGGGTCTCACAGCTGGGAAGTGTCTGAGGCCAGATTTGAACCCAGGACCTCCCATCTCTAGGTCTTGTTCTCAATCCACTGAGCCACCCAGATGCCCCCTACTGTGCATCTATTAAGTATCTATTATGAACTAGGCGTTGTACTAAGAAATTCACATCTAATGGGTGAAATGACAGGCAAACAATTTTGTACAAACAAGAGATAGGTTAAATTGAAGATGATCACCAAAAAGAAATTAGGGAGAGTGGAAAGGAATTTTTTAGAAGTTAGAACTTTAACTTTAGCTGAGACTTGAAGGAAGTCAGAGAATATAGGAGGTAGAGATGAAAAAGGAGACAGTTCTATGCATAGTGGATAGAAAATGAAAATGCTCAGAGATGAGAGAGGTAGCATTGATTGCCAGAAGCAGTAAGAAAGGCAGTGTCACTGCATAGTAGAGTACATGGAATGGAGAAGCATATAAGAAGCCTGGAAAAGTGAGAAAGTGCCAGATGATGAATGTTTTAAAAGCCAAACAGATGATGGTGGTGAGGGTAATACCAATGTCATTGATGATTAGAGAGACAATGTGTCATATTTTCTGGACTTAGAAAGACTCGGGTTCAAATCCTCTCTAGATCTTTGACTCTGGATAAGTCACTTAATACCTCTCATCTCCAGTGTCCTCAACTGTAAAATGGGGCTAATAATAGCAACCTACCTCACAAAACTGTTTTGAGGATCAAATGAGATAATGTATGTAAAACAATTCACAAAGCTTAAAGCACTATATAAATGTTAGCTATTATCATGATGATGATAAATTAGCTCATATTCATGTAGCACCTGAGGATTTATAAGCCATTTCCTTCAAAACAACCCTGTGAGTCAGGTATATACCGTACTTTTAACTCCATTGTACTGCAGAGGACACTGCCTTCTGAAGAAATTAAGTGCTTTGGTGAAGGTCATACAGTAAGTGGAAGAGGGCAAATGAGCAACAAGTCTGCAAGTTAACCTCCCTTCAAAAAATAGATTTGGAAGAGAGCAAGCTTAAATATAGGACACATCTCAATAAAAGTAATTATCATATAGTGCATGTTTGACCTTCTGCGGGGATGTTAGCATGTTAATAACCAATAATATGAGGCTAGAGAGAAGTCACAGTTTCCCCAGAGCATTACCACAAGGCAGTTGAACTCATTACCATTTTGGGATTGAAAGTGGAGGGATTTATCTCTGTAAGTCAAATATTAAGAATTGAATATAGATTTAGATTATAGGCCAAGTACCATTGGAAGCCAATCGGAAAATAGATAGTGAAGAAAATAATGGAGCACATGCTCCGAAGAAGGTGCTTTGTTTATGAGCTTTGAATATGATGGGACAGTAAAACCATCTGTCACAGGCATTTCCCTCATTTTACTGTGCCTCAGAGTATATACTAACAGCTGCAGAGAGTAAAGATGGTAGAAATTTGGAGGAGTAACACAAGGAAACAACACAAGTTTTGAGAATGATTAATAAGGATCCAGTTTATGGCTTGACTTTTTTTTTAAATAGAGAAATCAGTGCAATGTGTGGGTGAAGGGAGGTGGGATAAGAGGAAAGCTATAAGCTTTTCTGAAAAATAGGGACCAGCTCTATGCAATGTAATGACTTCTTGCCTCTCTTGGAATGTCATGTGCTATGTTGGGCTAAGAAGCATAGATTGGTTGGTTGGTTGTTCATTCTTATTACTTGAAGAGGACCAAAATGACATCACTGGTGATGTCCTTTGATTTAGGCATAAATTGAATTTAAGTGGGGCAGAGTTCCATAAAGTCAGTGAGATTGACTCACTCAACTCCTCCAGAGCTGGGGTTCCTATAGAATGAAGAAATGAAGGCACTTAGGGACATTTTTCATTCTTGGAATCCGACTTGGCATGAGGTGCTATGGTGGATAGGAAGACATTAGGCTGTGTAAGGATGATACTTTGGAGACCATCAAGTCTGATGTCTCCCATTTTGTATAAGGAGGAAACAGGTCCAGAGAACATAATTCACATCATGACGTGTGCCCAGGCTCACACAACTGGTTAAACATATGAGGCCAGATTCTAATTCAGCTTTTCCTGTCTCCAGACCCAGCAAAACATTCAGCAGAAGCATCAAAGTGCCTCTAGGCATTGACCAAAAGGATGAATAGTATTCACAAGTCAGTTACCAGGGTAATCTAAAGATATTATACATAGGTTGGGTTATCAGTATTGTATTCTATTCATTGTCATGAAGTCATCATTAACGCTTTCTGTCTGTCTCTCTCACACACACACTGAGTGCCTAGGTTGACCTAAAGAAATGTTGCATCTTTATTGTACATCCTATGTATCACTGTAACTATTTAATAAATATAAATTCAGAAAACATGAAGCATCGTCAATAACAAGCTTAGTACCAACTTTCTAGGAATTTGCATTCTAACATAACATTATACACATCCTCTAAGTGTCAGGGTCTTATGGATTTTGAAATGTCTAATAATAATAATAATAACAATAACAACAACTATCATTTACTGGATGAATTTCATATTAACTGGAACGACCTCCAGGAAGTGATGCAGAATGAAAGGAGCAGAACCAGGAAAACATTGTACACAGAGACTGATACCCTGTGGTTCAATCAAATGTAATGGACTTCTCTATTAGCAGTAATGCAATGATCCAGGACAATTTGGAGGGACTTATGAGAAAGAACGCTATGCACTTTCAGAGAAAGAACTGTGGGAGCAGAAACACAGAAGAAAAACAACTAACTGCTTGATCACATGGTCGATGGGGATATGACTAGGGATGTAGACTCTAAATGATCATCCCAGTGCAAATATCAATAATATGGAAATAGGTCTTGATTAATGACACATTTAAAACCCAGTGGAATTGCATATTGGCTACAGGGAGAGGTGGGAGGAGGGGAGGGAAAGAACACAAATCATGTAACCATGGAAAAATATTCAAAATTAGTTAATAAATTAATTTAAAAAAAAGAAAAAATACTAGCCATCATACCAGACACTATGTGCTTTACAATTATTTTTTTCATTTGATCCTCCCTGCAACCCTGGGAGTTAGGTACTATTGTTTTTCTTGCTTCACAGTTGAAGAAACCAAGGCAAACAGAGATTAAAAGTCTTACTCAAGATCACACAGCTAGTCTGAGGTTGGATTTGGACTGATGTTTTCCTGATTCCAAGTGCATTGCTCTATCTATTGCAACTCTAAGCTCCCTGTGATTGATATTTATCTACACTATGACATGGAAGAGTGAGACAGAAACAGAGATTCAGAGACAGAGAGAGACAGAGAGAGAGATAGAGACAGAGAGACAGAGAAAGTGAGAGAAAGAGAGAGAGAGAAAGCATTTATTAAAAGCTTATTATATGTCAGGACCTCTGTTAAGGCCTGAGATTATAAATATAAGCAAGTCAGACAGCCCCTACCCTTAAAGAGATTAAATTTTAAAGGGTGAAAGACAACATATAAAGAAGCCTTGGGCAGGGAATGGGACTTTGGGGGAAGGCATCTGCACAGGGAAAATGGCAGGCAAGGAGGAGGAGAATTCTAGAAAGTACAGGCATGAAAGAAGTGAAAGATGGTTGGAGTCCTTCCTAAAATGGTGATTCCAGGAAGGAAGTCACCACTCAGGAGCTGAGGGCCTCAGGGGAAAGGTTTCTTAGGGTGGAAAGGTGAAAGGCAATGAGAAGGATTCCTAATGACATAGGGATGCCTCAGTGAGAAGAGGGAATAGCTTGGAAAATGTCAAACATATTCATGTTGCTATCTTCTTAACACAAATCAATTCTTGCCAAATGGATTCTGTATTCTCTATTCTCCATTCCTTGGGCAGTTGAAAATGACCCAATACAGATACCTTCATGAGGGACACAGAAAGGAAAGCACACAAGCACCAACAGACAGGGAAAAATCAGGCAAGAACATCAGAATCTGGTAGACCCATTGATTGACTATAGAGGTGAAAGATGGCCAGGTTAGCTACTTGACTAACTTCCTTTTTCAGGGATGAAAAGCTCTGCAGCCATGGTAAAGTATACCAGCCTATAAACACCAACAAAGAAGTCCTTCATTGCTAAGATTTTATGTGCTGACTACAGACAACCTTTTTGTGGGAGAGATGCTATTGTGCTCCTCAGGGCTACTGGCAAAGCCACTAGCTATCTATCCCCAGAGGTCACCTACCCTTCCTTCCTTATTGTGGCAGTAATAAATCTTTCTATGCAGAGGAACTGAGGAACCAAACAGAAATGCAATAATAAAGCCAAAGATACTTTTTCTGCATAGATTTAATATATGGTATGTATATAGATATTTTAAGATAATGATCTATTTGGAAGGAATGCTGAAATTTAGACAAAAAATGTAGGGAAATGAGATTCTTAGCTGCTCTTATATGATGTATAAAATATAAGCTTCTTGAGGAAAAGGAGCATTTCAGTTTTCTTTTGCAGTGCCTTGCCTATAGTAGACACTTGGTAAATGTTTGTTGAATTCAGTGAAACTGAGCTGAACAATGGGATGAGAACCCAGCATGAAGATAAAATTTGAAGAGTCTTGAAAGGTGAATAAAGGATATTTGCCAGGATGAATGAAATAAGGGAGTCAGAGTCTTTAAAATCAGAGGACTGAAGTTCAAACCCTGCCTGTCTCTTACTAACTGTGTGACCTTAGGAAAGTCCCTGACCTTCCTCAATTTCATATGTAAAATGAAAGAATTAATTAGATGGTCTCTAAAGTTCCCTTCCTTTAAGATTTCTAAAAAGAGGCAGCAAAGGAACAGCTTGATGGTTCAGTGAATAGAGAGCCAGACCTTGAGGCGGGGGGGGGGGGGGGGGGGGGGGGGGGGGGGGAGGTCCTGGGTTCAAATTTGGTCTCACAAACTTTCTAGCTATGTGACTCTGGACAAGATATTTAACCTCAATTGCCTGACCCTTATTTCTTTTCTCCTTTGGAACCAGTACCTAGTATTGATCCTCAGGCAGAAGGTAAAGGCTTAAAAAAAAAGAGGTAACAAGAATTCTGATCTACATTGAAATAATCTTTCCCAATTAGACTGTATGATTAATGAGATGACGTAAATAGGGTGGAGAGTCAGAGGGCCTTTTTGCTGGCTAACTTTGAAGAACTGTGTTTTTTTTAGGTCACTAAAGAAATCATCAATAATTGATGCTAGAAGTCAATGTTCCATTTCTCCTACATGACACCTGTCTAGAAGGCCAATAACTTAAGGGTCTAGTGAGACCATCAGTCATTATATAAAGATTGATCCTAATGAGAAAGCTTTGCTCCTCTGGGAACTTTTGCCAGGCCACTAGATTTATGGAATTTTGTGTGTGTGTGTATAAACATCCATGGCCTGGCCCAGCTGATCCTCCCAGACTGACTATTTCCCTTCTGATGCCAATCGCCATCACAATTTCAGTCCCACAACAATCTGCATCAGTTGTTAAAGATGACAAAATATTTGGACTAGCTCTTTCATGATCCATTCCTTTAAGCATTTGTTCACTCATTCAAAGAGTATTTACTAAATGTTACAGCCACACATTTAGAAAAACCCTGTTTTACTATGTCTATTCCTATAAATCAGGCATCAGCTACATATAGAATATGGTGTAGACCATTGGGAACTTCTTGAAAAAAGCACAGTAGATGGTTGGGTTTGGGGAATTCCCACCTTCTTTCCTATTACCTCCTCTTACTCTGTTCTTTCTCTCAGGGACTTGGTATCACCATGCTTCCCTCTGAGAGATCAAAGGGCCTCTGTAGCATTCGAATAGGCCCTTCCATAAGTACCCCTTTCTTATTCCATGAAGTCACTACTTGTTATTCTTAAGAACTTCAGAGGAAATACAGTATCCATGGGGTACTTGTGGAAGGGCCTATTCGCATGCTACATTTAGTGAACTCTATAATTTGTGCATTAAAGGACTTTCATGACATCAAGGGTCCAACTATACTTTAGGGCATTTTCTAACTCTCTTGACTTATATCTAGGAAACTAGGAAAAAAATGTATTCATAATTAAGCATGACTCTCCATTTGAAAGCATAGCACAAGATAAAGAAAAAAGGACATTTTTATTAAAAGACAGAAGAAAACAAAACAGAACTCCAAGCAAAATCCTTGGAAAACAAATTTTCTTCTGACATGTTTTCAGTTACTAAGAGTCCTGAATATAAATCTTCCTATCCTTCTATATATCTCAGTTGCCCAAAAAAGTGTGCCTCACATGAAGCTCCCTCATGATTGGGCACACTATTGAGTACTGGCCACCATGGCTAGTAGGGAGAACTTCAATTTCTTTCCTTGTCTTACAAGGAAAAGGTTCTCCCTGAATCACATTTCTAGTGATATGGTATCAGATTAAAGATTTTATCACTGAAGCTATTCCTTTCACCACAATTCTTGTTAACCCCAACAAATCTTGTCTAGGAGGAACAATTGTGTGTGTGTGTGTGTGTGTGTGTGAGATCAATTTCCATTTTCAGAATAGTCTCTGTCATCAACTCTTCTCTAGAAAATTCAAATCTTAATTATCTTTATCTGTCTCCTGGAAGGGATGTCTTTCACCAAAAGGAATATTCTATATTTCTTCATAAATTGGTAAAATACACCATTTTCTTCCTAATTCTCTCAAGAAACTGGATGGGATTATTCAAATCCATGAAGCTTATGGATAAAGACTTCTAGTTAACAGCTCCCTCTAGAGAGGAGGGAAACTGAGCTTTTGAATATCCTCAGGCATGAATTCCCTCAGGAAACATCATTTATCTTGAGAGAAAGGGAAGGAGGCAATAATATTTCAATTCCAGTTATATTCTGAAATGAATTTCCATTGCCATCTTTCAATCCAAATTCCCATTGCTTTAGTTTCTGATTTCAGATATTCAACTTGGGAGCAATTTGATTAATTGATCAAAATGATTTATATACTAAAACTTGAATGATTGATAGACAATTCTTAAAGGATTTATTCCTGTTAAAAAATGAGCATCCCCCTGTCCCCTTTCTTATTCCATGAAGTCACTACTTCTTATTGGTAAGAACTTCAGAGGAAATACAGTATCCAGAGAGTTCAGTGCAAAGATCTGGACCTAGAGTTAGGAAGATTTCAGTCCAAATCATGCCTCAGACATTCACTAAGTCATTTAAATTCTCTGAGCAGTAATCCATTTATCTGTCAAATGAAGATAAAAGATTAAATAAAAATATATGTACAGTGTATGGAAAGCACTTTGCAAATATTAAAAGGCTAAACAAAATCTAGCTATCATTTTATCATTGTTGTAATAGGAGTAAAAAATTTAACAGTCAGCTGTTAGGTCACTAGAACTCTTCTATAAATCAAGCAAATGACTGTTTTTTATTTTGTCCTCCTTAGAGACTAAAGTTCCAAGATCTGTTATTAAGTCATAACTGAATTAAGTTATAACCTTAGAACTGTCAAAAATATCTTGAAGTCAGAACCATAGCCATGCCCAGAGCAGGGGTTACAGAGGATTACTATTTGCCCTTTCTCTACAGGCTCTATGCAAGTGTATGTTCTGGCCATTAAGAATGTGTTCATTTCTCAGAAAATCTTGATCTAATTAAGAGGGGCCTTAGTAACAAAGGCCAAGATTTTATTCACCAGTCAGTAGATTAGTCCAGTTGTTCAGGCTTTAGGTAGAGATTATATCTCGAGATGAATGCCTTGCAAATGCTTTTGATCATAGAGAAGACCAAATAAGGATATAAGAATGGATCAATACAAATTGGACCTTCTAGAAAAAAAACCCTATAAAACACATTTTGATCAAGAGTTTTACCCAGAACCTATTAACTACGATAATTTCACTAATTTCCACGTCTAAAACACTTACACATTATGTAACTATCAAAAAGAAGACCTATGATCAAGTTCCTTCTTCTGTGTGTACTGAGTATGATCTAGCTTCCTCTCCCAGAACAAGATCAGCCACATATCTCCTGTGGGGATCTGGGAGCACATCAAGAATTTTATGTAGTGTTGCTTCTGTAATGCCATTGACTTGAAACCGTATAGCTGTGTGCCTTCCACTGTGTATGCCAGTAGCTAATATCTCGATTCTATTCAATTGATTAATAGTAATTAACTTTGACAAAGGAATATTTGCTAAAATATAGCAATAACAGAAGTATAAATATTTCCCTCATCCCAACACTTTGGGGCAAATTCTCCCCAATCCTACCTTGGTCTCTGGGGAAAATGGGCTCAAATTTAACTTGATCCTGCTAATTTTTAAAAATTATTCTATTTAGTCAATTTAGAACATTATTCCTTGGTTAAAATAATCACAGTATTTCCCTAACTCCCCTCTACCCACCTTTCCCTCAGCCGACACACAATTTCATTGGGTATGACCTGTGTCCTTGATCAGAACCTATTTACATGTTGTTGGTGTTTGCATTAGGATGTTCATTTAGAATCTACATTCCCAATCATATCCTCTTGACCCATGTAATCAAGCAGTTATTTTTATTCTGTGTTTCTACTCCCACAGTTTTTCATCTGAATGTGGATAGTGGTTTTTCTCACAGATCCCTCCAAGTTGTTCAGGATCACTACATTGCCACTTATGGAGAAGCACATTACATTTGTTTGTACCACAGTGTATCAGTCTCTGTGTACAATATTTTTTCCTGGTTCTGCTCCTCTCACTCTGCATCAATTTCTGGAGGTTGTTCCAGTCCCCATGGAATTCCTCCACTCTGTTATTCCTTTGAGCACAACATATACCACAATTTGTTCAGTCATTCCCCAACTGAAGGGCATTCCCTCATTTTCCAAGTTTTTGCCACCACAAAGCGCAGCTATGAGTATTTTTGTACATGTCTTTTTCATTATTATCTCTTTGGGGTACAAACCCAGCAATGCTTTGGCTGGATCAAAGGGCAGACAGTCTTTTAGTGCTCTTTGGGCATAGTTCCAAATTGCCCTCCAGAATGGTTGGATCAATTCACAACTCCACCAGCAATGAATTAGTGTCCCTACTTTGCCACATCCCCTCCAGCATTCATTACTTTTCTTTGCTGTCATGTTAGCCAATCTACTAGGTGTGAAGTGATACCTTAGAGTTGTTTTGATTTGCATTTCTCTGATTATGAGATTTAGAACACTTTTTCATGTGCTTATTAATAGTTTTGATTTCTTTGACTGAAAATTGCCTATCCATGTCCCTTGCCCATTTATCAATTGGATAATGGCTTGATTTTTTGTACAATTGGTTTAGTTCTTTATAAATTTGAGGAATTCGACCTTTGTCATAGGTTTTTGTTGTGAAGATTGATTACCAATTTGTTGCTTCCCTTCTAATTTTGGATGCATTCGTTTTGTTTGTGCAAAACCTTTTTAATTTTATGTAATCAAAATTATTGATTTTACATTTTGTGATTTTTTTTCTAGCTCTTGCTTGGTTTTAAAGTCTTTTCTTTCCCAATGATCTGACAAGTATACTATTCTGTGTTCACCTATTTGCTTATAGTTTCTTTCTTTATATTCAGGTCAATTACTCGTTCTGTGTTTATCTTGGTGTAGGGTGTGAGATGTTGACCCAAACCTAATCTCTCCCATACTGTCTTCCAATTTTCCCAGCAGATTTTATCAAATAGTGGATTTTGGTCCTAAAAGCTGGGATCTTTGGGCTTATCATAGACTGTCTTGCTAAGGTCATTTACCCCAAGTCCATTCCACTGATTCTCCTTTCTGTCTTTTAGCCAGTACCAAATTGTTTTGATGACTACTGCTTTAGATCTGGGATTGCAAGTCTTCCTTCCTTTGCATTTTTTTTCAGGATTTCCCTGGATATCCTTGATCTTTTGTTCTTCCAAATAAACTTTGTTATGTTTTTTTTCTAATTCAGTAAAAAAGTTTTTTGGCAGTTCAATGGGTATGGCACTAAATAAGTAAATTAATTTGGGTAGGATTGTCATTTTTATTATGTTAGCTTGTCCTACCCATGAGCAATCAATGTTTTTCCCATTGTTTAGATCTAGTTTTAATTGTGTGGAGGGTGTTTTGTAGTTGTGTTCATATAGTTCCTGTTTGTCTCGGCAGATAGATTCCTAAGTATTTTATATTGTGTAGGGTGATTTTGAATGGAATTTCTCTTTCTAATTCTTTCTGCTAAGATGTGTTGGAGATATATATAGAAATACTAATGACTTATGTGGGTTTATTTTGTATCCTGAAACTTTGCTAAAGTTGTTGATTATTTTGACTAGCTTTTTAGTTGATTCTCTAGGATTCTTTGAGTAGACCATCATATCATTCGCAAAGAGAGATAGCTTGGTCTCCTCATTGCCAATTTTAATACCTTCAATTTCTTTTTTTAATCTAATTGCTACAGCTAGTGTTTCTAGTACAATGTTAAATAATAGAGGTGATATTGGGCATCATTGTTTCACTCCTGATCTTACTGGGAAGGCTTCTAGTTTATCCCCATTGCAGATGATGTTTGCTGATGGTTTTAGATATATACTGTTTATTATTTTTAGGAAAGGTCCTTCTATTCCTATACTTTCTAGTGTTTTCAATAAGAATGGGTGTTGTATTTTGTCAAAGGCTTTTTCTGCATCTATTGAGATAATCATGTGATTTTTGTCAGTTTGCTTGTTAATATGGTCAATTATGTGGATGATTTTCCTAATGTTGAACCATCCTTGCATTCCTGGTATGAATCCTACCTGGTCATAGTGAATAACTCTTGTGATCACTTGCTGGAGTCTTTTTGCTAGTATCCTATTAAAGACTTTTGCATCTATATTCATTAAGGAGATTGGTCTATTATTTTTGATCCTGCTAATTTCACTTCTAAATGGTCGTTGACCCTTGGTGCATCTTTCTGCCAGCTACTACTGAGGTTGGTCCCAAAGGTAACTGCTAAAGATCACTTCTGGCTCCTCAGGGTATTGATACAGAGCTGAAAATAAAACCAAGACTCTAGGATATTGGGTTGCTCACTCTCATAACTTTCTTTTTAATAAGTTTTTTTAAATTAAAATCTTCTGTTTCTTAAATCATTATACTTATTCAAAGTATCCTCCCTCTCACTTCCACAAAACCATCCTATATAATAAATGGCAATTTTTTTAGAGAGGAAAAACATCAGAATAACTGATCAATACATTGAAAACTCTGAAAACATATACAAGATTTAACAACTGTGACCTTCCATATCCATAAAGGGATGAGATTGTCTCCTTATACCTTCATTGGAGTCCTGTTTTGATCCTTATAATTTTATTATATTTACTTTTGATTTTTTGGTGTGTAGTTGTTCTTTACATTTATGCTGTTGTAGTTACTGTGTATATTGTTTTCTTGGCACTGTTTACTAATCTCTGCATTAGTTCATTTAAATCTTAATGCTTCTCTGTATTCATCACACACCTCATTTATTACAGCCCAATAATATTCTAGGACATTCATGTACCTCAATTTGTTTAGTCATCTCCAAATTGACGGGTCTCCTGACCTTTCAAAACTCACAAGGTTAGAGTGTCCAATCCCTTCACCTAAAATAGAAAAGAACAAACACAGAACCAAAAGCCTTTTTCAGAAGGCCTCATCAGTTTCTGACAAAAGGAGATCCAAAGCCTCTGCCTAAAGCATTAACTCTTACCGGGTGCCATCAGTGAATGACTCAGACCAAGAGAGAGCAGCCAAAGAGGATAAGGCTTCACCTCTGGTGGCTAGTGCTTTTTGAAGGAAGCTTTAGTTCCAGGAGCTCATAAAGTCAAAAAGACTGCCTAAATACATGGTTAGCAGACTGGAACCAGTTACTAAATGTTTACATATGTTCAAGTCTCTCAAAGACACTTCCATTATCTTAATTCTTCCAAAAGCAGACTCCCTTTTTCATGTGGTGAACAGTATGTCATTCTGTGCACATTCTAGATCCTGCTACATATGAAACCTTCAAAAATTGTCAACTAGTAAAAGCTTTACTTTAGATCTTGCATTTATGGTTGCTGAAGAAATTTTGAGTTTACATTACATCGTGAATTAATGAGGATATTTTCTTTAAGCATTTTTCACATTGTCATCTCTAAGTTGTAACTGATTTTAAATAAGGTTTCATCTTTCTTTTTCTCCCTTCCTTCCTTCCTTCCTTCCTTCCTTCCTTCCTTCCTTCCTTCCTTCCTTCCTTCCTTCCTTCCTTCCTTCCTTCCTTCCTTCCTTCCTTCCTTCCTTCCTTCCTTCCTTCCTTCCTTCCTTTCTTCCTTCCTTCCTTCCTTCCTTCCTTCCTTCCTTCCTTCCTTCCTTCCTTCCTTCTTTCCTTTCTTCCTTCCTTTCTTCCTTTGTTTCTTTCGTCCTTTCTCTCTCTCTCTCTTTCTTTCTTTCTTTCTTTCTTTCTTTCTTTCTTTCTTTCTTTCTTTCTTTCTTTCTTTCTTTCTTTCTTTCTTTCTTTCTTTCTTTCTTTCTTCCTTTCTCTCTCTCTCTCTCTCTCTCTCTCTCTCTCTCTCTCTCTCTCTCTCTCTCTCTCTCCTACCATAGATGATTCCTAACTAAAATGAGCTAATGACTCATCTGTCTCTGAAAGACATTCTAAATAAAATTATGTTTGGATCTTGCCAATGGGCAAAATTATTTACAAATTGGAGGTGGCTTAACATTTAGCTACTTAATGAAAATGGCATAGATTTTCTATTCTAGTAAAGTAATAGAAATCTGTACTTACCTCATTTACTAAAACCTAGTGCCCCCCAAATGCTATAGAGGGTAAAAGGGGAGAAGGAAATCAATGCACTTACTTTTGAAATGGTAATGACAGGTTTTGGCATGCTCATTTTATTCTAAGAGATTTGAATAAAATTTTAGCTCATGGCTTATTTCATGACAACAATTAAGTCATCTCAGGGAATAAAATCTTCACAAGTTTCCAATTCAATTCAGTAAACATTGACACAGAACATAGTGCTAAGTGTTCTGGGCATTTTCTCTGGCCATTCCTCGTGCCTTCCTCAGCACTTGATTCCTGACTCCTATGGTTTCCCAACTAAAATCCCAAACTCTATAGGAAGGCTTCCTGAACTCCTGTTAATTCAAGTGCCTTTCTTCTTCTGTTTCCTATTTATCTTGTATGTAGCTTGCTTTGTGTATATATATATATATTTGCATACTGTCTTGTAACAAGGGAATCACTTTAAAAGACTGATATATATTAATTTAAGGTCGCCAAGGAATCAGCTATGTAATTCCTAAATGAAAAACTCAAGTCAGCCGTCAGCCTTTTTTGGAGTTTTAATTACAATAGGAGTAAGAAAGGAATTAGAGATAGAGAGAGAGAAAAAAGGGATAGAAGGGAATAGGGCTTAAATACCCCTTCTGTTTAGGCTGGGCCAAAAGGCCCAAGCCCTTGGATAGCTGGGGCAAAGAAAAGAGATCAGTCCCTATTACTCACATGTCCAAAATGGAGAAACAGTCTCAGAGGCCCCAACCTTCAGCTTCCTTCAGAGCAAGCCTTCTCAGAGCCCAGGAACCACACCGACCAAAACCTCAACCACCTCTCTCCCTTTTTTCTCTCTCTCTATCTCTAATTCCTTTCTTACTCCTATTGTAATTAAAACTCCAAAAAAGGCTGACGGCTGACTTGAGTTTTTCATTTAGGAATTACATAGCTGATTCCTTGGCGACCTTAAATTAATATATATCAGTCTTTTAAAGTGATTCCCTTGTTACAGTCTCCCTCATTAGATTATAAGCTCCTTGATGGCAGGGATGATCTTTTGCATCTTTTTGTATCCCCAATCCTTAACACAGTGCCTGACCCATAGAAAGTACCTAATAAATGTTGATTGATTAATAAAATTCCTGCTCTCAAGAAGCTTGCAGTAAATCTGTTGGGGTTGGGGAATAGATATGTATATCGCACAAGCAAAAATTAATAATACAAAATGATCTTTGATAAAAGCATTTGAAAAGTTCAAAGAAGTGCCATGGGAGCTTTTGATTATTTTCTTCCCACAGAAAATAAGTGGTTTCATTTCTTCCTCTTACATTTTGCTGACTTCTTTCCTACGAACTGGGGGAACATATGCAAATGATCCAAGTGTAGTTGACATATACAGTCCCAATTCAAAGCAAACATTTAACAAAATTTTCACCTTATAAAAAGGGACTTTCAAAATATGTCAGTTGTTTTTACATGACTGATGACAGTGGTTTCAGTACGGAACTGAGGGGTGGTGCTTGTAATATGCCTTTTCCTTTAAACAACAGCTTTTCTGTCTTCATCCAAACAAACCATCCTGAGTGCTGTGAGCAACTTTACTATTTATGTTTCTGTTACTCAGAAAAGTCATCAACATTGAATGCAAATATACCACCAGGCTTTCTGGAGATGATGCCATTTTTAAATTAATGAAGCAGGACTTTTAAAAATATTTTTCAAAGTCCTAAGATAGTCAAAGGCTCTTTTGCTCATCATTGAGATATGGTGAAACAGACATGGTAAGTAATTATTATTATGCATCCGTGTGCTCAGCTACAGACATCTTCCCTGACATTCCATCAGGGAAGCCATCACAATATAGTGAAAAAGGACCTAGGCTCCAGAGTCAAGAACATCAAGATGAGAGAATGCAGTGCAAATGCATTTTGGGTCAGAGGATCTGAGCTCAGATCCTGCCTCTCTTCCTTACCTATGTAACCTTGGGTAATGACCAGGGTTTATATATATATATATATATATATATATATATTATATACAATGCACCAATGCACCAATGCACCAAGCACTTGTGCCAAGCTTTTTTACAACTATTATCTCACTCCAACCTCATAACAACTCTATGTAGGCTCAATGATTATCACCATTTTGCAAATAAGGAAACTGAAGCAAACAGAGGTCAAGTGACTTGCCTAGCTCACACAGCACCTGAAATTGGATTGAATGGAGGTCTTCTTAATGCCATGCCCAGAGCTCTATCCACTGTGATACCTACCTCCCACAAGTCACAGTCTCTCGGGGCCTTAGTTCCCCCATCTGTAGAGAGAATGAACTGTACTAGAAATCATCTAAGGTCCCTTCAGCTACAATTCTATGATTCTACCTCTTATTAGTTCTGTGACTTCAGACAACCCAATTCTAATTTCTGAGCCTTTGTTTCTTCATCTGCAAAATGATGACTGTAGTAGAAGCCAGATCTACTCATGCAGGCCAGCTAGTTTTTTGTTTTGATCATGAAATTGCCCTCCATGTTTAATTAGACCAAGGGTCTAAAGCTTGGATCATTGACAAGGGTTCCTCAGGCTTGATAAACTTGCATGCTATCATGGCAAATGAGGAGACACAGAAGCTGAGTTCAACTGAATCACTGCTGTATCCTTGCTGAATAGCCTTACTATATTTGACTAAACTTATTTTTGTTAATCACAAGAAGGTCTAAAAGTGGCTTATTTCATTCCAATCCCTAACTTGAATTTCTGAACCAGCCGTTAGTCAGTACTAATCTGGAACAATAGGGTTGAACCAAATGATTTCTAATGTTCTCTACACTCTGCTCCTCCCACCCACCCCTTTCAATTTTATAGATTTAAAAAAATGAGGCCTGGAAAAGATAAATAACTTGTTCAAGATAATACATACGGAGAGAGAGAGTTGATAAGTCAAGACTCCTGACTCAGTCTGGAGTTCATTTTCTTCAGTTTACATTTCTGTTCTATGATGGTTTGATATTGCAATAACCCATCAATTAGCATAGATCACAAGAGATTAGTGGATGAGTTTCATGAGTGGGTTGTGGAATTTGTGGCCCAGTGATGTTATGAACCCTTCTGCACTTAGCCAGAGACTTTCCTCTGGCCGCTCATTTGGAGGAAGTGTGGAGGGAGACATATTAGGAAAAGGACTTTGAATGATAGGCACATTGTCATTAGACTCCTACTGGAAGCCTCTCCAGGGTATCAGAATTTATGCTCTGATGTCATAACTAGTGAGGACCCAAGGCTACCTCCACACCCTGATGATGCACGAGAGGAGGATTTAAGTATGGGATGTTCTATGATAACTTTTTAAGTTGACTAATTGCCCAATCTGTTATTCTACTAAAAATTACTGGGAATATTAAATTTAATTTGCATAGGATCATGGATTTTGGGAAGGAGAAAAAATTCCTGAAACCATCTTGTCTAATCCTTTCAGTTTATATGAACAAATTGAGAACAAGGGAGAGTAAACAACTTGCCCAAGTTCACATAGATAATAAACATTAAAGAAAGTATTTAAACCCATGTCCTCTAATTCTAGAGGTATCATTTTTAACTCCTATCTTTCACTCACTCTATATATCAAATCAATCTACATATCTGCTGCTAATCTTATTGTCTTTACCTTCACAACACTATCCTAGGGTTGTTGTGAGGATAAAATGAATGTTTGCAAAGTGCCTTGCAAACTTTAAAGTGCTACATATACCATTATTATTATCTCTATTATAAGACTCTGTAAATTAATATTGAATTATGATATTGAATTGGTTTCCCCCTTTGGTTCCAAGAACAGTTTGATTTTAAAACTACAAAACAATCTCTCCCAAGGCTATGAAATGGGTTGGGTTCTCTCTTCTTTTGCCTTTGTTAAAGATAACTAGGTTAAGGGTATATCACTTGGTTGGCTTTTGTTACAGACAGTGGAGACCTGCTCCTTGATTATCTGCAAATAAGAATTCTGTTAGGTAATGAAGTCATTCGTCTCTAGCCTCCATGTTGGTCCAATGATGCTCCACATCCTCCTCCTGAGACCCTCCACTTCCTGTGATGAAGCAGTGAAGGAGGAGTTCAGGTCTCTGATTCCACTTCCTGCATGCCTATTTTTCATTCAGCGATGTCCAGGCAAGGGACTGGATGATGTCACCAGAAGGGATTTATATTGGCTTAAGAGGCAGGAAGCTGATCAATTCACTAGCTAGTTAGAAATCTTTAATTGGTGACTAATAAATTGACTTAAATTTAATATATGCAGTCTCCAGGGAATTTTATTCGTTACAAGTCCCATTCTCTCCACTTACACATAGGTGCAGGCTTTCAATATCTGTCTGGACCCCTGCAATAGCCTTCTGGTTTCTCTCTCTGATTCAAATCTCTCCTCACTCCAGCCCATCCTACACTTAGCGGTCAAAGTGATTTCCCAAAAGTGCAAGTCTGACTGTGTCATCCCCCTACCAAATGACCTCTACTAGGTCCCCATTACCTCTAGAATAAATATAAAATTCTTTGTTTGAATTTAAAAACTCTTCATTATTGTCTTCTTCCTACTTTTTCTAGTCTTCTTACTCTGCATTCGCTTCCACAAACCCTAGTTCAAGAACATGGCCTTTCTCTTCTTCTTAATATGTGATACTCCTGATTTAGTCTGTTTTTGCTGGCAGTTCTATACACCCAGAACATCCAACTTTTTCATGTCTACCTTCTGGTTTCCCTGGCCTCCTTTAGCACTCAGTTCAAATCCTACCTTCTACCACAAGCCTTTCCTAGTTTCTCCATCCCCTGCCAGAGTCTTCCTGAGATTACCTTCCTCTTCCACTCTAAATATTTTGTATGTATGTATTATATATCTATTATATCCTTTATTGGAATGTGAGTTCCTTAAGGGAAGGGATATTTTTGTCTTTTTTTTGTACTCCCAGTGCTTAGTACAGTGCATGGCACAGAGTAAGTGTTTAATAAATCTGGTCCTGCTACTGCTTTCTTCAGATATTGCATGGTGTGTTATTCCAGTCTCTCAGGAATAGTGCAAATTGGAGATCTATAAGCTTTCAGTATCCAGCTCAGAGTTTGATTGCTGTTTCCCTGGTCCAGCTCTATAGGTTCCTGATCTGGTTTTAGATCTGAACAACAGACCTGTGGGTTTACCCAGCTTGACTTTCCAGTAGACTGTTGCTGGACTCAACTATGTTAGGGGTAAATTTATGGTTGGACTGAATATATATTTTATTTGGTCACTAGGGATTTAAATTCTAAATCCCAATCAAATATTCAAGTCAGAATGGAATTTTATGGTGTTTTATTTACAATAGAAGGAAGAAATTAAGAATGAGAAAGAAAGAGGGAAAAGGGAAGGATAGCTGCCCCGGCCTGGTCTGAATCCAGCAGGAGTTCAGAGGCCTCAGCCAAGGGGTCTCTCCAGAGGCTAGTGACTCCAGAAAGTCAAGGGAAAGGGAGTCCTAAGATATGGACCTTTCCAGTGGCTGGTGCCTCCAGAAAAGCCAAGGAAAGGGGAGTTAGCTTTATCACTCACCATGTGATAGTCTAAGAGAAACAGTCTGAAATCTCATGCTCAAGCTCCTCCCTAGTCAAATTCCACCATCAAGTAAGTCCCTATCCCAGGAAGTGACACGAAATATGACGTGAAATATAAAGGCAGTTCTTTACGTCACTTCCTGTGTCTCACATATACCAATGGTGGCTTAAACTTGGCTTTTAGATAGCTCAGGGGGTCAGTCAGTTATTTCTGATTTTTCCCTTGCTAGCACATGCAGGTCATAGACCATCCTCCCCCACACTTAATCCTTAAGTGGGGGTATATACATTGCTGGTTGCTAAAATCCTAAAGACTAAGCAGGGTGGAGTAAATCTAAAATTCACAGCTATCATTAGCTAGTTGGAAAATTCTGCTGGTTCCTAATGATAGAATTGTAGGCTTCTGTCTGGTCTGGAATGAACATAGATTAGGTTAGAAGCTAAAGCTGAATCTCTGCTCTTCCCTGGTGTCTAAGTCACCAGTATGATTTTTGTTTCTGAATTTGCTTCCTAGTGGATATATAGCCTCTGGACTGCAATTGCTTATTACCCTGGAATACCACCCTATACTCAGGTGCCCTTCTCCACCTGCCCTGAACATGTAGACCAAAACTAGGCAATGGAAAGCATAGCTACTACTTAACCAAGTTTAGAGCTCTTTTTGTTGAATCTTGGGCCTCTTCTTGCCCTTGTTCTCAGTCTTATCTTGCCAAAAGGCATATCCTTGTCCAGATCTTTTCCCCAGTGACTACAGTTCTCTCTTTCTAGTTACCTATACCAATCTGGGTTGGAAATATGATTCTGTGATTTTTTTTCCCCTTGGATTTGATAGTCATGATATGGCCTAATGTATTTCTAAATCTGTTTGAATGAGTTGGGATTGGAAGAGTGGAGAGCTTACTGTACTTCCTGCTACACTGTCATCTTTGCTTTACCTTCTTCCTTAATAGCCTTTTACTTGGTCTCCCACACTCAGGTCTCCCCTTTCTACAGTCCATCCCCAAACACCTTCCAAAGTGATCCTACTTAATAAACTCCACTGGCTTGGTATTGATTTTAGAAACAAGTATTATTTCATCTTTGCTTCATCCTTTTATATTTGATTTTATGTTTTATAATGTGCATAATAATTTGTAAAGCAATACATTTATATATATATAAGTACATGTACTTATATATAAGTAAATACACATATACTGGGAGTAGATTTTTTTTTAAATGATGGGGTTTCTGATCACAAAAGTTTAGAGAGCATTACTCTAGCAGATAAAGAGAGGGAAGATGCCTGGTAATTTGTGGCATTTTCTCTGTATTTCCAGGTAATTTCCCTTATGGATGTCTGTATTTTATAAGCTAGGTTTTAAAAAGACAACATTTTCTATCATTTAAAACCCTCTTACTATAATTGCTCATTGTAGAATAAAGATAATCCTAGGCTCTGGAAGGCTATAAAAGTGGAACCTGAGCTGCAGCATGTTCTACCAAGCTGGAAAGCCTTCCAAACCAGTCCTAGCTATAGATTGTGCCTACTAACAGAGAATCTGTGGTTCATCAGTTAGTCAAGAATAATTTAATAAATGCCTTATAATTAATTAATTAATTAATGCCTTAAAATTAATTAATTTTAATTTAAAATTATAAATATAATTTAATATTATTTTATTTTATTTCTTAATACATTTTAAATTCTTTAATTTTTAAATCATTAATAATTAAGTGCCAGACATTCTAATAAATACTAGGTGAACGAAGAAAGGGACAAATGTAGTCCTTGCCTTCAAGGAACTCATATTCTAATGGAGGAAACAACATATAAAAAAACTGAAAACACAAGATAGCACAGTGCAAGTAGAAGGCAATTTCAGAGGGAAAGCAATGTCATTAGTCAACCAGCTGGTAACTAGGTGAGGAATTCTTTAGCCATGGTAACCTATTGAGACACTGACTCAAAAACATTTTAGAATATTTTAAAACAAAATTGGGTATTTTAAAAGCTATTCAGATTCATCAGTAATTGTCTAGTTCCAAGTACAACATTATAGTTTGTAATATTTCAAATGACATCAGTTAGAAATAACTCACAGAGACAGTCAAGGATGGATTCCTTTTAATTTATTAAATTATACAAGATAGTGAGAGCTGTAATTATGTGTGAAATGCAATTCCCCTCATGAATTTTCAGTTGTAAACATTTTATTGAAAGGGTCAAGACTTGTAACATCAATGTAATAACTATTGGGAAAATGAATCAGCAGGAAACTTTGGTTAAAGTTTATACACCAACTCCATTTTATTAGGCCACATAAGTCAGTCAACAACAAACATTTATCAAATACCAACTATGCACTGTGCAAAATTCTAGAATACAAAGAAAGACAAAAGATTATTTTTTAATCTTAAGATACTTTTAGTCTATTGGGGGAGACAGCATGTAAACAATTATGTACAAAAAAGATATAGACAGGATATATTGGAGGAAAAAATAGTAGGAAGACACTAGAATTAAGGGAGAGGGAGAAGGCTTTCTGTAGAAGGCACTATTTAGCTGGCACTTGAAGGAAGCCAGGGAATCCAAGGGGGAGAAATGAGGAAAGAAAGAATTCTTCTAGGAATTAGGGGCAGCATTGAAAATACTTGGGCAAGTCCAAGGGAATCATGATGAAAAAAGTGCTTTCCACCACTGTAGATGGAACTAATGGAGTCCAAATGCAGATCGAAGAATTTTTCACTTTATTTACTTTATGAGTTTTTTAATATATGTGTAATATGTATCTTTCACAACATGGAAAATATGAAAATATGTATTGCATGATAAAAATGTATAACACATCAGATTACTCATCTCAGGGAAGGGGAAGGAGAAAGAAGGAGGGAAAGAATTTGGATCACTAAATGTCAGAAAACATATGGGGAAAAATACAATTAAAAATAATCAGAGGCACGAAACATTGTGCCATGTGTGAGAAAAAACATGAGGGTCAATGTCACTGGATCCCAGAGTACATGGGGAGAAAAAAAGTGTAAGCAGTCTGGGGAAGCAGAAAAGAATCAGATTATTAAGGACTTTGAAGAGAATTTTATATTTGACCTTGTAGATGATTGGGAGCTACTGAAGTTTATTGAATAGGGAGGTGGCACATTGGACCCATGCTTTTAAAAAATCAATCTGGTAGCTGAGTGGAGGATGAACCAGAGTAGGGAAACCCTTGAGGGAGGGAGATCAAATAGTAAGCTCTTGTAATAGTCCAAGTGTGAGGTGATGAGAGCCTGGACCAGGGTGGTGGCAGTGTTAGGAAAAAGAAGAGGGTTTATATGAGAGATATTATTAAGGTAGAACTGATAAGGCTTAGCAACAGATTATACTGTGGAGAAAGATTAGAGAGAAAGAGATACAGAAACAGAGAGACAGGGAAGAATTGAGAATGACACTTAGGTTGCAATCATGGGTGACTAGGAAGATGGTGGTGTCCTTGACTATAATATGAAAATTAAGGAAAGGGCAGGGTTGGTAAAGATAATGAGTTCAGTTTTAGACACATTGAATTTAAGATATCTATAGGATATCCTGTTTCATATGTCAAATGGATAGTTGGAAATGGAAGACTGGAAATAAGCCAAGAGGTTTGGGCAGGATAAATACATTTGAGAATCATCAGCATAGAGATGATAATTGAATCACAGCAGCTAATGAGATAACTAAGTATCAGAGTATAGAGAAAGAAGACAAAAGGGCACAGAACTACCCCTCACTCATGGTTAATAGGCGTGACCTGGATGATCACCCCTCAAGGGAAACTGAGAAGTCAGACATGGAGGAGGAGAACAAGGAGAAGCAATGTGTAGATATCTTAGAAAGAAGAGAGTATCAAGGAAAAGAGGGCAATCAACAGTGTCAAAGTCTTAAAAGAGACCAAGAAGAATGAAGATTGAAAAAAAAAGACTGTTAGATTTCATGCAAAGGGATCATTTGTTACTTTAGAAAGGGCATTTTCAGTTGAATTATGAGGTCAAAACCCAGATTGCAGATAATTAAGAAGGGAGAGAGAAGAGAGAGGAAGTTGTGGTTCAGAGGTCAAAGGAATAAAAATCAGATTTCCAGTGTTTTAAAAAATTATTCCTGTTCTCTTGACTTATGGATAATTAAAATTGCAATATAGGAAGACCTTTAATCCTATTCTACAAGAAATGTTAGCAAGATAGCATGGACAGCACTTGACCACAGATGGAATATGGGAATGGGGCAAGAGGGGGCTGGTATATGATGGAATGGTTGCGGTCTTGGACCCTCTATAGTGACCACAAAGAGGTTATGGAGATTTCTCACTGTTGGTGAATATTTGCATATGTACTTGTAGAGTGGATGTAGAGGATGCTTGGAGTGAAGGAGAATGATCAAGGGAAAGAGAAGGACTCCAGAAAGATAGCCAGGAAACTTCTCTGTGGAATTGGAGTCAGTGATAAGACAGGGAGAAAGTCATAACAAAGAGAACAGGATGTGGGATCTATCACAGCTTAACTGGCATGCCTATAGTTCTGCAGGCTTAATCAATTCAGCAGGAATCCTACTTGGGCCTCTGGTAGGCCATGCATGGCTAAGTCTCTGCACCTGGACTTCAGGAGGGGCCCAGACAGTCCTTTTGCAAAAGGAAATTAAAATCTTGACAAATTGAAAGAAAAGATTATATGTGTTTAAAGTGTCCTGAAGCAAATTCTTCCTGCTTTGGAACAAGCCTTTCTAAGACTATGATAAAGATTCCTGAATTAATGAGGCTCCTTCAGTTAAATGAGTCTCCCAGGACTTGCTTGAAAAACACATCAAAAATGAAATGGAAAGCCTAGGTGAGGTTTTCACAGTACTCAAGCACTTAAGTCATGAAATTCCTAAGGTAAAGCATAAACAGATGTATAAATGTAGCCATGTTTGCCCATCCACAATCTCCTGACTTGTATTGTGAGGATTCAGTGTTTAACTTAATGGATTCTATTTTAGGGTACTAGAAGACCACTAGAAACCAAATTGCACATTCCTCGTGAAATCCAAATGACAATCGGTCAGCTTTGAAGCTCTATATACTGAAACTCACTATCTCAGTGATACATTAGCTTTGGTTTCCCCATTTTGAGTTTTCTTGGGCAATAGAAACAATTTCTTTAGTTCTCTGAGAGATTTGGATCTTCCTTAAGCTTCAAAGGAAAATTGCCCATATTTCCTTCTGGGAGGAGCTCTCCAGGCTCACCAGACAATCATAGGAGAATGGTACAACAATTTTCCACTGTTGTTTTAAACACTACTTAGTATGACAACCCAATTACCCCACAATAAGCATGTGCATAAACACTCAGGACCTAAAATAAATCTATATGGGCCAAATGGCAAGTAGAAGAGGACCCCAAAAGAGCCCAAGTAAATATATCAGTTTGCCTCTGGTAATATTGCCTGTCTTGCCTTGCCCAATGCCATGGAACGTTATAGAAGAAGGGAGAGAAGGAAGAAGGGATCTGTAGTCTCCATAAATGCAGGAACTTTATCTTCTATCATCTTTGCTTCTACTCTTTCCTGAGCCTGGAATATCCTCCTCTCTCTTCTTTGCCTGTCAAATTCCTACCTGTTTTTTTGAAATCCAAGAAAATGCATACACAAAACCTTTTCTGATCCCTTCTCATTAAAAGCCTTTATCCTTCGAACTTCACCAGCACATTAGATATACTTCTTTGATGTATTTAGCATGTATTATTATTTATTTCCACTTTCTGGTTATGTGATATCACTGTGCTATATACTATCAGTCTCCAAAGTTGGGACTATAGCATGATCTCAAAGAAACTGTGGCATGAATTTCAAATCCCATCCTTCCTGCTATAAAAGGAGTTAGATGCTTAGATGACCTAAAATAATGTCACTTGCAAGGAAAACATGCTGAGACATTTTCTTCTGAGTTACTGCAGAACTGACACATATTTTGACATTATGAATTGTCCTACCACATGCTTGGGAGCAGCCTTTTCCCACTGGTACATGGGAAGATGTATATAGCTGGAATTTTTGTTTTAAAAACTTTTTTATTGAGCATCAAGCTTCTTTCATACTCAGATGTGAAGGCAAGAAAAGCCATAAAGATGCCCATTCAAGTAATTTTAAAAACATAGCCTTTACCCTGCCTGACAACCATGTGGTGGGCAGAATGACCTACATATTCCAGTTCTCCAGTCTTATATTTGAGTAATGCCATCTTAAATGATCTAGGCAAGAGTCAAACCCATAGAAATAACTTTATAGGCTTTGTCCTCAGTTCAACCATACCTGCATTTACCCATTATCTCTTAATATTCTCCCAATTTCCACTATTTTTTTGCTTCTGATCTATTCCCCTCTACAGTGACCAGCTTTAAATTAACACAGGCTCCAACAGCAACATTTGCACAAGTCCCATGGGGAAAATGACCCCCAGCCTGTACCCCCCAGACCACCTCAGGGTTATAGTTTCAAGATGATGGTCAATGAGAAAAAAACCCTGCTCCACCCCCCACCCCAGCTGCCATTTTTATTTTGGATTAGGAAGAGTAGATCCACATGACAGTATATATCCATCTCTTGGTGCCTATCTACCTATCTATCCACATATAAATGTGTGTGTATCTATATATGTTATTTATAAATAGAAATATACTGGGGCTGTGTGCTAATTTTTTTCCCACTTCACAAATCAAAGAATCATTAATATTATTGGGATCATAGATTTAGAACTAAAATGCTTCTTTGAGGTGATCTATTCCACATTTCTGAGATGAACAAAGAGAAGATATATCTTCATTAAATTCTCTACCAGATGAAAGTGGAAGCAGCAGGATTTGAAGTGAGGTTTTCTGGGTCCTGAACTATTACTTTTTCCTTGACATCAAAAAAGGCCATCAGGGAAAGATTAAAAAAGAAAGAAAGTGGGGGCATCTGGATAGCTTAGCGGATTGAGAGCCAGGCCTAGAGACGGGAGCTCCTAGGTTCAAATGTAGCCTCAGACACTTCCCAGCTTTATGACCTTGGGCAAGTCACTTAACCCCCATTGCCTAGCCCTTACCACTCTTCTGCCTTGGAACCAATACACGGTATTGATTCTAAGATAGAAGATAGGAGTTAAAAAAAAAAAAAGAATGAATGAATGAAAGATTATTTAGCCCTAAGGAGAGAAAGAAAAAAAAAGAAACTTTATAATCTGTCCTCTAAAATAGAAAGGGTTACCACAAGAAATGGGTTAAATGCTTATAGAAATTAGACTATAAGCAAAAACTTTTAAATATTGGAATGTGCTTCAGAAGGTACTGGAAAAACATCCCAAGGTCCAATGATACTTGTCCATCCTACAGACCAGCTCTCTTGGTATCAGTAAAGGGAAAACCTAGCTGTTGATTCCTACCTGGTTGCCTCTATTCTTTTCCCATCACCAACTCCAAATGACTACCCATAGGAGACATATAGTATGGAGAAGTAGCCAGTTCTGAGAGTAGATTATTTTCCTGGTTTACAACTTGTCCTTCATTGTCTGACCTAAAAAGCCTAAGAGGAGAATACTGAACCATAGAGGGGCTGTGGTGGGAGCAGAGCAATATCCCAAAGTCTCTTTCTTCACCCCCAGGTACAGGAGGCATGTTTTTCCTTAAAAGTAGAAGTAGAAGCCCAGGGATCTGATTCCAAATCCTCTGTCTCCCAAGAAACAATATTTCCATGGTATCAAATGAAATAAAAAGATGAAAGGCATTATTTAACTTAAAGGAGATGAGGAAGACTATTTTAGCTGAGAGACAGAGAGACAGAGAGAGAGAGAGAGAGAGAGAGAAACAGAGAGAGAGAGAGAGACAGTGAGAGAGAGAGAGAGAAACAGAGAGAGAGAGAGAGAGAGAGAGAGAGAGAGAGAGAGAGAGAGAAACAGACAGAGAGAGAGAGAGAGAGAGAGAGAGAGAGAGAGAAAGAGAGAGAGAGAGAGAGAGAGAGAGGAAGAGAGACAGCAAGAAAGACAGAGATACAGAGACAAAGAGAACCGGATCTCACCCAAAGACCATTCTAGTGGTCATTAGGGAGGTAAGCTGGAAATAAAGGACAGGGTGAAGCATAGTCAGCTTCCCATACATATCTGCATATTCCATACATATCTCTCTCCATATGTATCATTTGTCACATGTCTCTCTCCCACAATCTTTGAGTTTCATTCACTAAATTCCTCATGGCAGGTTGTACTCAACATTCTCTCCCACACTTATAAATTTCATCTTTCTTCACCTGAATCAGTGCAAAAAATACCTGAGGTTTGGTTGAAGTCAGGTTACATGCTATATAATTACACAATACTTTCTTGATCTCACATATACTTAGAATGATAGAAATAGAAGGGAATTTAAAGACCACCTAAAATAACTCCCCCATTTTACATGTGAAATTAAAACCCTGAGAGATTAAGATTTGCTCAGGGTCAGGGCACCAGTGGACTGAGAATCAGATCTAGAGATGGGAGGTCCCAGGTTAAAATCTTAGACACCTCCTAGCTATGTGACCCTGGGCAAGTCACTTATCCTCAATTGCCTGGCCCTTATTTCTCTTCTGTCTTGGAACCAATACCTAGTATTGATTCTAAGATAGAAGATAGGAGTTTAAAAAAAAAAAAGATTTGCCCAAGGTCACACAAGTAGTAAGTAGTAGGAGTAGAATTCCAACTCAGGTCACCTGAATTAGACATTCAGCACTCTTTCCCCTGCACCATGATGGACAGGCGGGGAAGTTAGGTGGAGACAGGCCTAAGGAGCAATAAGCAGCAAACATAGGATCTGATCTCTTCTCTCAAATATTCATGGCTGAAAGGCAAAATTAAACTGGACATAACCACTCCCCCCACCCTCCCACCCCCACCCCCGTCACAGTATACTGTTTTCATCATCAAGGAAGAAACTTAAATGTAAGTATCTTGCCCAAGGCTAGACAGTGAAGAAACTGGGATTTGGATTCCCTGACTCAGAATGCCAGTCCTTTGATGGTGCTGAGTCATAGCATTTTGTTCAGTCTGCAAGTGAGAAAATCATTTGGTGACTGGAGGAGAGCTAGGATCTTTCCCTCCCCAAAGTATATGATGGAATGTAGTTTTCTTTCCTTCCCTCATGAAAAGCACTGCCTGGCCAAGTATGACGGAACCCTAAAAAAAGCAGATTACCCCCTCCCCCTTTTCTTTCCTACTAAAAGAAAATAAATCAGAGTAAAGGCTTAGGGAAATTAGAAAACCACAGAGCATAAGTTGTTTACCCAGAAGCCCCTAATTAGCTCCTTATTTTCATAGAATCTATAAGCATATTCTACAATTCAGTGGGATGATGAGGACTTTCCGTAATGTCCAGGGGAGCTGCTTCATGGGGCATATAAATCTCAGCTGGAGTTCCATGGTACTCTTGCAGATCAAAAGTGTTACTTAGCAAAAACCAAAATTTGCACTGGAAACAGGCATTTTAATAAACCAAATTAATTCATTGAATTAATTAATTACCTGACATTTATCTAATTAGCTAACACTTTCACCTGTCAGAGCCAAAGTAAATGCCAGATTGGAGTCCCTATACCCCTGACAGAACTCCCTAACTATAAATTAAAACTTCCTACAAGTAAGAAAAGAAGGGGGGTGACCAAGAGAACTTGAGATGCTGAATGCTCAGCATTGTTATGGATTGCTGGGAAAGAACACTGGGCAAACCAAAGTGGGCTGTTATAAGGCAAAAGGCTCTATTGTTGCCATAGCCTACTAACTGCTATAAGCCAGAGGACAGACTGTTTGTACCCAGATCTCCCATTGCTCTCCAATCACCATCGCAGCCACAAATGGCACGTTTTCTCAAGCTAGAAGTAGGAAAAACTTCCCAGAATTTAGCTCTACAAAAGTAGAATGAGCTGTCTTAGAAGGAGGTGGGTTTCCTTTCACTGAAGGTCTTCAAGCAAAGGTTGAATGACTACTTTGGGGAGAAATTGGATAATCAATCAGCTAATCAATAAAAACATTTGTTAAGCACATCCTATGTGCCATACACTGGGCTAAACTCTGGGGATACTAAAAGAGGCAAAAGACAATCCCTGCCCTCAAACAGTTTACAATCTAATGGATTAGAATAGAGAAGGAATTCTTTTTCAGGTGAGGTTTGAACTATATGTTTTTTATTTTCTCTGTATCCCCAGCACTTAGCACTTCCCAAATATCTGTTGACTCATTGTACATAGTAACAGCCATTTTGCACAATGATCAACTGTGAAAGACTTAGCTTTCTACTTTCTTTCTAAGCTTTCTACTTACTTTCTACTTACTTTCACAGTAATACAGTGATCCAGGACAATTCTGAAAGACTAGTGAAAAAAAATTCTATGAGTTTCTAGAGAAAGAACTGTTGGAGATGGAATGCAAAACAAAACATAAGATTTTTTACTTTATTTATGTTTTTATTTGGGGATTTTTATTTTATATGAGTATTCTTGTATAGCAATGATCAACTGGAAGTAGGTTTTGCATGATAATACATGTATAACCCAGATCAAATTGCTTACCATCCCTGAGAGGGGGAGGGAGAGGAGAAAGGTAGACAATTTGCATCTTATAATTTTAAAAATTTTGTTGAAAATTGTTATTACATGTAATTGGGAAAATAAAATATCTTTGAAAAAATGTCTATTGATTGAATGACTGACTGGGTGATCCTGTGTGAAATTCTGAGATTCTGAGTTAGAAACTTCCATGGATCTTCTCCAAGCAGAATTATAGAATTCCCAACACTGATTTTGGGGATGGAAATAGAAAAAATAGTCGTTTTTGTTCTTGTTCAGTCATTTCAGTCATGAGCTAGGTGGATTCAGATCTGTGGTTTCACCAGTAGCAAGTGTCAACATAGAATCTAGAAACCCCAATCTTGTAGCCTAGTAAGATCTGATGAACCCCAAGTTTTAAGAATAGCTTTTAAGTTGGAGACCCCAAAGCTCATACTTGTTCCCATGAGAATCCACCCTGAGGGGAATCCCAGGCTAGCAGTTTCAGACTAAATAATGAAACCTAAGGTAAAGACAATCCCCATCAGGTGGGGCCAAGTCCAAACCAAGTGACTCTTTTTGTCTCCAGAAGCCTCTCCCACTGTCTCACACTCTCCTTTGGAGGATCAAACTCAGGACCTTCAGCTTACAAGACTGAATTCACTAAAGAGTCACTTGGCTTGGGCTTGGCCCCACCTGATGGGGATTGTCTTTACCTTAGGGTCCATTATTCAGTCTGAAACTGCTAGCCTGGGATTCCCCTCAGGGTGGATTCTCATAAGAACAAGTACAAGCTTTGGGGTCTCCAACTCACAAGCTAGTCATAAAATTTGGGGTTTATCAGAGCTACTAGGCTGCAAGTTTGGGGTTTCTGGATTCCATGTTGACACAATAATCTAGTCTTCCTATTTAGAAGGGTACCTACATTGAAACTTATGGTCACCCCAAATTCATAAATGAATGAAAAGCATTTATCATGACCTACATGCCAAACACTATGCTAAGTATTGTGGATGCAAACAGAAAGAACAAAAATTCCTGATGCAGACCTCATGCTTTAAATGGGGGACAGTACTTAAAAGAGGGGTCAGATGTAAGGTGTACAGGAAATCCCAAGAGGCCTAAGAATTATGGCTGAAAAGAACTTGACATCATCTAGTTCAACTTCCTTCCCAACAATTATTTTACAGATGAGGAAACTGAAGCCCATAGAGGTTAAATGAATCATTAAGGTTACACAGTTAATGAAGAAACTGAGGCTCATGGAGGTTAAGTGATTCATTCAAGGTTAGCACAGTGCATGGTACATAGTAGACACAATAATTTTTTTAAAATTTATTGCTTTAAACTTCAATCTTTGGACTCCCAGTCCACTACTATTTCAGAACTGTCAAGCAAGCATCTTGCTGGCCTCATATGACCCACAATCCTCCCTAGAGTAATCAGAACCAATTTAAAATGTAATTAGGAAATATTTAACAAAATAAATAAAAAATACAAAAACTATAATGTTAATATATAGTTTTATAAGTCAATATGTAGCCTTCAGAGATCCTTATTTAGGGTTTAGTGGCCCCCTATCTCTATTTGAGTTTGACACCTCTATCATACTCCTGATTTAGCTGCCTGGACCCTTTCCCTGCACTTTCTCCATCTCCACCGTCAAACTTTGCTGATGCCTTCCCAAAAGAGAGATGAACTGGTGGCTAGGTTTTATATAGAGGAAGGGCAATGTTGGGGTAAAGGAGAAAAAAAAGAACTATCAGTCATAGTAGCACTATGGAGAATGGATACAAATATCAATGCATATGAAGTTATTAGAAAAATGTTATATCTACTTTGCACATTCTTGGGGAAAGATCAATGCACGTTACTAAATTCTAAATGTTCAGAGTAGTTTTGCATCTATGAATATTTTAATTTTTGACTTATAGGGGAGACATGAGAGTGATATTCATAAGACTTCCATCAGCATAGAACTGCAGTTGACTTCCATAGGAGGGAATTAAAAAAATATTTAGTCCCTGCTGAACAATTCTGAATTCTTTTTGAAAAGAATAGTGATAATCAATGAGAATATTTCAGCCTGGAGAGACCTTTGAGATCTTCTAATTCACCACCACCCCCATTTTACAGATGAGCAAACTGAGGGTGCAAGGTTGAAATGACAGTAAAATAATAATAATCTTATTCATAGAATCCTTGAGAGGGAAATGTGTTTTCTAAAAATTTCAGATTGACATGTCAGTAATTCTACCTGAGTGGACACCCCAAACAGCCAATTCATTGTGACACCAAAGGCTCAGCCTGACAGTTCAGCTAGATGGGTGAGGTCTCAACAAATTACTGCTGTTTAAATATGGCCATCTATGTGAGAAGTTGTGCTAGCAAAGTCCAAAGGAAGTTATGCTTGCATATTCACTTTGGATGTTATCCTGATTTATGATTAGAAACAATGAAAATTAAAATTGAGAGTGATGGGGGTAGGAGAGTAGTTTGGAGAGGGGGTGATTGTTTGGGGACTGAAAGTTCTCACGTGTACTGGACACTTTTGCAGAAAAACCCAGTGGAGTTGTTATGGAAACCAAGAGAGGACTTGCATCCATGTACCCAGTCTCAAAGCAAATAAGTCCATGTGCCCCATCAGACTCATTCTGGGATGAATGCCAGATGTGGGAATGTGGACAAACAGTGAGCAGACTTCCAACCTTAGAGTAGGGATAGGATGACACACCTTCTGAGGTAGCCAATCTGCTGGTGGAAATGCTTCGGTGATGTCTGAACTATAGTATATAATAAAAGATCAGCAGAGAAGGGGAAATATTTGAATTTATTGGGGTGATGAAAAAGGGACCAAAGAAAAATTCCATTGCTAACCTCCAATGAAAAGCACCAGATGAGGGGCATCTAACTACACAGTGAACAGCCTAAAAAAAAATTCTGTTTAGATCCATGAATTAAGAGTGGACATCAATTTTTTTACATCCTTTTGATTTCAAACTCAACTGATTGTTTTATAGTAAAAAAAGTATGACATCTATTTTAGCTGACTCCAGTAAATCCATGAGGACTGACAGGAATACTTATGTTGGGTGAGTAATTTTGACATTTTTGGATTGGTTCTGATTAGATGAATACTCTTAGGTGTTATATTAAATTCAGTTCTAAATATTGGCCTGTGCCACTGTTTAAACTCCTTAAGTTTAAAGCTTAGGCGGTGGAAACATAATTTATAATATGAAAGGAGAGAAAGAAATGCAAACTGTCTTACTAATAATATTTTCATTTAAGCCAGATTCCTGCACACTGATTTATCTAAGAAATTCGGGCAATATAAATCATGGAAACAATGTTAAGGTTTAAACCAACTCCCACAAGTGAAAAAATTCAAAGTCAAGCCTGAAGTGCACTCTAGAGAGTTCATCCTTCAACACTGGGGACAATTGGCTGAACCTGGGACATAATTAAAGGTGCCTCCCAGTGCCCCAGGGAGGTCTGTCTCTTTCCAGCAGCCTATTATGGAACAACCTCACCAGCTTTACATAAAATTTGCTTCAAAAATATCACACGTCATACAACTGTAGGGTAAGCATAAATCTGTGGAAACTGTCAGCATATTAGCTTAGGTGTTATCCCCAAGTTTACAGAATGCTGCAGCTCATTAATCTTCATCAAGCTTAAGGCATTTGTGAAAGTACCAGTTGGTCCGCGATGGGTTGTGTGGAATCTCCTCCATCATACTTCAAGTCATTCCAGTATTAAATGAAAAAAATCACTTACCCAACCTTAGCAGAGGAAGACCCCTGGAGTGCCGATTCCTTCAGGAGAGAGAAAGAGAAAGAGAGCTATACGAAGGAGTGGTTTGTCCTTTGACTACTTCCCTGACAAGCCTTTTACTCTGTATTTTCTAAAGGCTGACCATGCTGTGTAATTTATGAAGCTTTGAGGAGAGGTTTGCCTTTCTTCCTTTCTGTACTGTGGGCTATAGAGAAACAGGAAAGCAAAATGTCCAGAAGTGTCCATAAAACAAAGAAATCTAGCAAAGCAAGCAGTGATTCTTAAATACTTAATCATTTATTTACTTAAAGTTCTGTTGCTATTTATTTTATTTACTTAAATTTTTATTCCTTTTGTGGCTATATACTCATCATTTTTTAAATTTGCCACCCCACTCCCATCTTCCCTTATTTTCCCCATCCTTCTCTTATAACAAAGAAAAGTTGATAAGCAAAACCAACCAACATGATTGATCAACATTTCACATCCATAGTCCCCTAACTCTTTAATGAAAGAAAGGAGCTCTATTTTTCTGTTTTTTCTTCAATGCTAAGATTAGTCATAATTATATCACACTTAGTTTTAGTTAAATTTCAGTTAAATTAATGTAATCATTGTGTACGTTGTTTTGTTTACTTCACTCTGCATCAGTTCATATAAATTTTCCCATGGTTCTCTGAATTCCTCCTATTCCATCATTTCTTATGGCATACAACATTCTGTTATATTCTTATAACATAATTTGTTTAGCCATTCTCCATTTGATGATTATCCACTTTGTTTCTAATTCTTTTCTACCCACCCCCAGCCCCCAGAAAGAGAGAGAGAGAGAGAGAGAGAGAGAGAGAGAGAGAGAGAGAGAGAGAGAGAGAGAGAGAGAGAAAGAGAGAGAAAGATTGAGTGTGATACTTTTAGAAACACAAGATAAAAGCAATGGGCAGATTCATCCTCTGCCGGAGATGGAATGGATTTCTGGTGTTCTAGGTGAGTCTTTGTTGCAGTAGCAGATGAAGTGGTCATTTGCAGATTCTTTGGAAACTCCTCCTTCTAAGGTATGACAGTAAAGAATTTTTTGAGAGAGAATTCTTAGACACCAGGATGGGCTGACTATAAAGGGAAAAGGCATATTTTAATTTCCTGGTAGTTTTGTTGAATAGGTTTGTTCTGGCTAAGATGGTTTGTAGACATTCTTTTTTCCCATTATTTTTAATTTTTTCTTCAGTTACATGTAAAAACAATTTTTGGCAATTGTTTTCTGACATTTTAGAATTAGATTTTCTCTTTCCCTCTTCTACCCTCCTCTCTGAGAGAGTGAATAGTCTGACATGGGTTATACCCATACTTTCAGGAAATACAAAATTCTATATTGCTCATATTGTAATAGAAGATTTGTATCACATATACAAAAGAAATCTCATGAAAGAAATATAATGGAAGATGACATCCTTTGATCTGCTTTCAGATTCCTCCTTCTTTGGCTGTGGATAGCATTTTTCATCATGAGTCCCTTGTCATTATCTTGGAAACTTGCTTTGCTGATAATAATTTAGTCTTTCGAAGCTGACCATCATATATTTCTGCAATTGTAAATATTATTCTCCTGGTTCTGACTGCTTCACTTTGCATCGGTTCAAATTTTGCATATAAGTCTTTCTAGGTTTGTTTGGTTTTTTTTTTTTAACTCATCCTGTTTGTTGTTTCTTATGGCTCAATAGAATTCATTATGACCAGAAATTCATTTTTGAAAGTCAGACTAGATGATTGAAAATATTTGTCAGCCTCTTAATAATAATTACAGTAGTCTTTTAGTATTTTAAAGATCTCTGATTTGATAAATGTGAGTGATCCTTAACTCCACAGATCTACTATGACTTAATAATTATGGTCTTCAGGAGTTGTTACTGTGGTCACTTTGGCAATGAGTCTTTTTGAACTTAGGAGAGTCCTCAAATGACAAACATTTGGGAAGCTAGCTGGCACAGTGGACAGAGCACAGGTCATGAAATCAGGAATATCTGAGTTAAAATCTAACCTTAGATACTTACTAGCAATGTGGCCCAGAACAAGACACTTAACCACTATTTGCCTCAGTTTCCTCCTCTCTAAAATCAGGATAAAAATAGCACTTACCTCTCAAAGTTGTTGTGAGGACCAGATGAGATAATATTTGTAAGGGCTTAGCACAGTAATTGCAAATAGTAAACACTCTATAAATGTTAGGTATTATAATGAGGATGAGGATGTAATGCTCCTCACTCTCCCAATATAGTAATCTTCAGGAATCAGTTCTCTGACTCACACCTCAAACTTCCATCCAATATAAATTTTTTCTCTTTCTTGCTTGACCATACAAGACACATAAATCTGAAGACAAAGTCATTTAGACAGGAGGCAACATAAATGACAAAGAAGAGGAGAAGTAACAAAACATTCTCTGAACCCATACAATACAGTTACTTCCAGGGGAATTATATATTAATCCTATTTTTAATTCTGCTGGCTCTCCAGAATAGCAGAAAAAGGATATGGTCACTGCAGAAGTCATGGCCACAGTGGTAATCATTTATATGCAATGTCATTTGCCCCTGGGCATTTCTTTTGGGGAAGTCTCTGGCAGTGTATAGGAGAATAGCCAAATCCTTTCACCTTGGCTTGAGGGGTTTTGTTCCAGTGGTGACTCTGATGTTGCAAGATATCATCATCTTCCATATGGGTTATCTAATCCCAGTTCCATCTACTCCTGTGTTCACTTGATTTGTATCCTCTACTCATGTCATCTTCTTTACAAACATGCTATTTCATGGCACACTCTCCACCAAAACAGTCCTTGCAGAGTGACATCACTAAAGTTGGCTTGTCCAAAGCCCCTTTGGAAATTTAGTCCTGAAAACCTCTCCTATTGAGCAATACTCCCTTGCTGAAGTCCTAGTGAGATGGAAGAGAGAACACTTATTTATCAAGCACTTATTATGTGCCAGGCACTCTACAAATATTATCTCATTTGGCCCTCACAGAGAACCTTTGCAGTAGGTACTAAAAGATATATAAAGACTTAGAGCTTCTTGTCAGGTCCATACACTAAGCCTTTTCAACTGATATACAAATGATGAAGAGCTGACATTTGTATAACACTGAGATTTTGCAAATGTTTTTATGTATTATCTCATTTGATATTTATCTTTAGACATCATTAGATATTTAGATTTGATATTAGAATCTTGCAAGAAGATAATTAATGCAAGTGTTATTATTCTCATTTTCTAGGTGAGGAAACAGACTTAGAATATTCAAGTGCCTTATCTGGGGCTATATTGCTAATAAGAAACAAAACCAAGACTCGATCCCAGGTCTTCTGAAACTAAAGCCCACCTTATTCCACTATACCATAGTGGGTTTTTTATTCTTTAAAAAGTTAAAAAAAAAAACCTTCAGTTCAAGAAAGCAATCCTTGGGAATGAGAAAATCTGAATTTTACAAAAAGGAGCAGATGGAAGGAATGTATACATTTATATAGTTTGGAAAAGAAATACTGTGAGAAAATTACTTTTTGCCCCTCAGGAAAGGAAATGAATAGCCCCTCCCCCCTAACTGGGTGGTGCTTGAATACCAGAGGACAGTGTTCTGATATGCTAATGCAATCTATAAAATGATGCCTTTCTCTACATTAACCAATTGCTAGTCTATATTACTACCTCACTGGGGAAACCCAACCAGAGATTAGATTCCAATACATCCCCTGAAGGGAAAGTTGAAGCCACAGGAGAATAAGCACTTCTGAAAGTCTGAAAAGTCTTAGGAAAGGACTCCTTAGAAGGACTTGAGTCTAGGAACAAAAAAGGGGGGAAACCCCTTAAAGTTGTTAGCCAGGCCAATTTTTGACAACATTAAAGATGGGATCAGAAATCTGTAACTTGGAAATTTCCTCCTTTCTAGAATTTTGTTTGTTGGTTTTCCTTTAGCTTTATTCTTGAATAAATTTTTTAAATTCCAAAATGTTGTGTTGAATGAACTGAGGAAGGAGAATTTTCCAAACTTGAGTCAGGATAGAAAGGGAGTACCCATCATGACTAGGCATGATAGTGGCAGTTGGTTAAAAGAATTCCAAATAATTGAAGAGCAGGGCAGAAAAGTAATGGGAATCCAGGGTGAGGTCAGCAGTAGCTATGAGTCATCTCTTTTTCCTTTCTGATATGAGTCTTTACAGAAAACAATAGTAGGTCCCAAAGTTGCTTATATAGCAAGTAGTGGGGTACTTATAGTTTTACTTTTTTTCCTATTTGAGTAATTGGGAAAAATAAAGAGTATCTAAGATTATGCATAGTGATGGATGAGGCTACAGAAGAAGGACCTGTAAAGAGAGGTCAGTCAAAGGTAACCAGTGAAGGAGAGAAGGATTTAGAAATAATTTTTTCCTTTATTTTTCACTGAGTTGACGGCAGCAAAAGATTGGGAAGCTCTTCAGAGACTCACTCTGGCTCAATCTGAGAAACAAGATCAATAAGATATGGCGGAGAATACAGCCCTCCCCCCATTTTCACACATACATATCTAAAAGAGACAGGGGACTATGGCCTCAGATGCTTATTAGCTGTATGACTCTGAGCAAGTCACTTAACCTTTATCTGCCTCAGTTTCCTCATTTGTAAAATAAAGATGACAATAATGTACTTGCCTCCCAGGATTGTTAGGAGTATTGCACGAGATAATATTTATAAAATGCTTAGCACAGTGCCTAGAACATAGTTGGTGTTATAAAAATAATAATTTAGAGTTATAAAAATAGATGGGAAAACTATGACAATACAGGTTCAAAACTATTCAGATACTTTTGATATATGTAATCAAAAGTATCTTCAGTGATAAAGTGAAGTGAAGCTCAAATGTGAACTTCCCTTCAGGGCCAGGTGCAAGGATGCTAAAGAGACTCTTATTATAAAAAATAAAATATTTATTGAAATATATAAGGACAAAAGGGATTTCTAATTCTAAGAGATTCTAAATCCATTCAAATAAACTCCCTCATTCTGCAAAAAAACAACTTCTGTGTTTCACAGGCTACACTAATCCTCCCTGATCTGACTAACTCAAATTTATACTATTCTAAATAAAACTACCACTATTACCCTTATAATTCTTAACTTTGCCTTCCAGTTATAAAATAACAAAGGCTAGCTGGTTGATTCTCAACCAGAATCATATTAAGACTCTGAGCCTTAACAGACTCAGAGTCCAAACCAAAGGCCAGGTTCTTCTTTGATCTTCTCAAAGTTTAATCAATCTTTAAAAACCACGATAGATAGTCAATAGTTTTCCCAAGTTGGGAAAGGAAAACACTAAGCTCCTTCAGGTCTTTCAATCAGACAGAGAGAGACAACGGTGTTACCTCCTCTAGCCCTGAGACAGAGTCTCTGTGTGAGTGACTTTGCCAACTTCCAGAGACCAACTCCCACAGCCACTCCCAGAGAGAGTAGCTGACACAGAATAATGATTATAACTGTCAACATTTGAAATTGACACACTCTCAGCTCTGCTTCAAACTCTAATTCTTTTTCAAGCCAGCTTCTCTACTTCTTAACTCTAAACTAATAAAACAATACTTATTTTCTAATATCATCCTTATAATGTTTAATCAGTGCTCATTCCCTTCTCTATAGATGAGGAGTTCCTTCCCTTATATGAGGGGATCTTGAGATTTCCCCCTAAGTTTTCTGAATGGGGGCTGTGAACCAATGGAAAGAGAAAATCTCACAAAGTGTGCTGGAGACTTTGGTGCCAAGTCAAATAGACCTTCATTTCATAGACTTTTCTCCTTTCTTAGCCAGGACAGTTCTCCACAGAAGCCAAGGGCAGATACTAAATATTGGGAAGTTTGTCTGTGGAAGATGTTATTTGATTTAAACTTCAGTTATAAGTAGGACAGGGAGAAGATTTTCCCCTTATGTCAAGAAAAAGTTATCAAATCAACTTCAGAAGCTGACTCTCCTGATGGTGTACTAGCCAGTCTTCTTCCTTTTCTTCCTTATTTCTTTTCTTTCACCCTCTTTTTATCTTGTGATTGACTTTATGGATTTCTCTTCGTGGAAGGAGAAGAACAAGGCTGGGAAAGTCCAGCAGACAGCTTTGCTCCCTGCAGGCAGCTATGGAATTATTGAGTCATATGAGGTTTGTGTTTGTTTAGGTATAAATAGTGGGGAAAAAGAACAGGTAACATCTGTGATGAGTCAGAACTTAAACTATGACTTACAGGAAGCATGGGGAAAGATTAGCTCAAGAGGCAGGAATAACACCATGTGCAATCAGTTATTAGAAGGCAAAGTGGGGGGCAGTGAGGTAGCATATGGATTAGATAGAGCATCAAGCCTGCAGATGGGGCATCCTAGTCTCAAATCTGGCCTCAGATATTGCCTAGATATTTGACCCTAGACTTAACCTTGAGTTTTTAGTCCTTGCCACACTCCTAAGAACTGATACTAAGACAAGAGAAAAAAAGAAGAAAAAGACAAGATGGACAGGTGGACTAGAAAGAAAGTTTGGTTTGGGCTATAGCCAAAGTAAAAGCAGATAAGGAGGGTGGAGAGACTTGAAGGCTGTTTTCTGAAGTCAATATTTGATCTGGAAGGAGCTCTTGAAGTACTGGATTATGTAGTAAAATCAAGAATTTTATAGCATAATCTGAAAATCATTCTGGTTGAAAATATTATAATAATACTCCTTATTTCTGGACTTGAATTATTTCCTATTCAGACATTTGGTTTGTGAACATGGAATCTAGAAGCCCCCAAACTTGTAGCCTAGATTTAGTGATTCCCCAGTTTATTTAGCTCAGAGGTGAAAGCCTCAAGTTTTGAGCATGTTCCTGTGAGAATCCACAAACCACTTCAGATGGAGACTAAGCCCAGGTCAAAGCTGAATGACTCTTTGGCACTATAGGCAGTGCATCAGTCTCACAAGCTAAAGGTCCTGAGTTCAATCCTTGGAAGACCGGTGTGATATACTGGAAGAGGCTTCTGGAGGCCAGAAGAGTCATTCAACTTTGGCTTGGGCTTACTCCCCATCTGAAGTGGATTGTGGATTCTTACAGGAACATCCTCAAAACTTGAGGCTTTCACCTCTGAGCTAAATAAACTGGGGAATCACTAAATCTAGGCTACAAGTTTGGGGGCTTCTAGATTCCATGTTGACAGGTTCTTTAGTAAATTCTGTAATCTCACTGTGCCTCTCTATCTCTCTTTTATACACACACACACACACACACACACACACACACACACACACACACACTTCCCTCTCTCTCGAGAGCTCTTGATCTCTATTAGAAAGATGCTTCTAGGTCAATAGATTTGCTCCTTTTCATTTTTATGCTCCTTATCTGGCCCTTGCATTTTTAAAAAAATTTTCTCCATTCTTTAAGCCTTCTCCTGTTTTTTGTTCTTTTATGGTTCCAATTGTTTAAGATAAACAGACTTGTGGGGAGGGGCTTTGTTTCTCCTCATTATTCTTTTATCTCTCAAGAACTATATAAATTATTATTAATTGCTTGATTAGCATTCATTAAGTATCTATGATGTGTCAGGCATTTTGATGAGAACCAAGAACACAACAGAAAAAGCAGAAATAAGGCTTACCTTCAAGGAGCTTACTGTCTAGTCAGAAAAGATAAGTATATATAAAATGTAAGGAGATTTTGTGGGAAGGCACTACTAGTTTGGGGAGAGTCAGGAAAGGCCTCATGAAGCATCTTTTCTTGCCCTTCCAATCCAGTTTTCTCTCTTACCTGTAAGACTCTTCGTATGCATTTGTTTCAGCTTAGTTATATGCTTTCATGGCCCTTTCCTGCCAGAACATTTTGTGGCCCACAATTAGTCATAGGATAAGGAATAATAGTTCCTTAAATCATGGCATTTATTGACAAAGTAAATGAAAAAAAAAACATCTTTCTGACTTTTTCCACATCAGTTAAGATTTCTTATATTGGGAGGTCATATCCAAGGAATCCTAGCAAATCATCTGATCCCAAAACAAAGTTTGTGACCCACATGAGAGAGAAGAACATAAATATAAACTATGTTGAAAAACCAATGTGATCTTACTTTATGACATATATCAATTTAAATGTCACTCTCTTTGGTATGGGATTTATTCCCTGATTTCCTCTACATTTACTTTCTCTCTCTTTTTCTTTTTTTCAGAAATAGGTTTGTCCATGTTAAAAACCCTCATCTGGATTCTATGGATGAAGACATCCTTTACCATTTGGATTTAGGAACAAAGACACATAACCTTCCAGCCATGTTTGGTGATGTAAAGGTAAATAAAGATGTCTATAACAATGGGAAATATTGACTTTCTACATCTATTTCTTCTCTATTTAATTATCTTACCTTAGTTTCAAATTTAGTTCTAAAGTCAGCCAAGGGAGGTGAAATCAATCACATTTTCTCAAGCTATTCCAAATTTATAGAATAATAGAGCAATTCCTGTCTATCCCTAATGAGGCATGAAGACCACCATGCTAATTTGAATACAAGTATACTTGTACTGGTCATTCTTGTCCTGGGAATAGAGGAAATGGTACTGATAACTTGCTCAGAGTTTGGTAATTGACCAAAGAATTGGAGATGGACCCAGAAGATCATTATTTTGAAGGCTAAATTTATAGGTGACTTTCAATTTCCCTAATCCTCAAGTCATTAAACCCAAACACTATTTAACTAGCAGAGGGAAAAAAGAACTATTTCTTTTTAAAAATGTACATAATTACTTAGATAACATTATTAAGATTTGATTTTCCAAGAAATTTGCCATCAGAAGATGCAGAGAACCATTTTTATTTTGTTGCAAATCTAAGCAGTTGGCCTGGACCTGTGCTTTGGGTGGAGAAGAAGTTAAGAGAGTTGTTTTAGGACTGGATGACTGAAGTTATGCAGTCACTCAGAAAAGTAACCGGAGGGGAGAAGAAGAAAGTAGGATAACTTCCTTTTGTTGAAACAAAAACTCACATTCTCACTCACCATCAGCCCTGAACCCTCCCATCCTCCTTCCATCATCACCAAGGCAACATGGGGCAGACTGAGGCTGGCTGACTGCCATCTGTATCCTTTCCTACCCCCCCCCCCCAAAAAAAAACTGTGTTGCCCTTTTGTGATATTTGTGATGTTGACTGTTTTCTTTAACCCTTTTCCCACCTGTTGTCTTTGATGATGCTCCAGCTCAGTTCTGTCTCTGATGCTTCTTACTAGATTTCCCTTGAAAGAAAAGGTCCATGGAGCCTGATACTGTGATTTTCCCAAAACCCCACACCCCTCTAAGGCTGGCCCCAGCATGGAAGAATCATGAGCAGGAACATAAATTAAGCAAACAATTAAATGAATGGAGAAAGTGCTCCATAGTTTTCAGTCTCATCTCTATTATTTCTTTTTCTCTTCACAGTAGTCTTGTTAGAAGGGCAAGTATCTTGTTTCTTCTACAGAGGAGGGAACTGAGGCTCACAGAGGTTACTCAACATCAATCCAATTTGAGGAGGCTAGTTAAAGACAGATCCAGAACCAGAATGCCCACCTCTGGCCATACCCTAGGGTACAGTTAAATGACAGCACCCTGACTCTCATCCTGCTAAACCATATAGCCTGTGAACAGAAGGATTATTACCTTATTACTTATAATTAATTATATTACTTATAATGAATTAATAATATACTTATAATTACTATATTGAGGGTTTATATATTTGGCTATCATTTTATTTTATTTTTTGCCTTTAACAAAACCTCTTATCTTCTGTCTTAGAATCAATACTGTGTATGGGTTCCAAGGCATAAGAGCAATAAAGGCTAGGCAATGGAGGTTAAGTAAATTGCTCAGGAATTCATACTGTTAAGAAGTACCTGAGGCCATATTTGAATCCAGGACCTCCCTTCTCTAAGCCTGGCTCTGAATCCACTGAGCCACCTCACTATTCTCTCTATATTTTATGAATAAGCTCTGAATGGTGATTTGGTTTCATGGTTAAAAATAGCTCAGATTCTTATTCTGGGGTGTGGCACAGTGGAAAGATGATTAGATTTGGCCTCAGAGAACGTGGATCTGAATCCTTGCTTTCTGGATCCCACTTTGGTTTCTTTACCCATAAAACAAAAGAATGATTTCTAAGGTTGGTTCCAATTTGGAATAAATAATCTGTTACCTAAGAAAGATATTTCATGTACACCATTCATCTCACTGATAATAATCCTATTATGGAGCTCTTGAAGATTTACAAAGAATTTACTTCTCAACCACCTTGTGGAGTAGGTAGTACAAGTATTATGATGACGCCGATTTTGCAAAAAAAGGAAACAGCCTCTGAAAAGTTATTTGCCTTGCATGTGGTTTTACAGATAGGAAGGACCTGAAACGGGACTGGAAAACCTGACAGTTTCCTGATTCTTTAGGTAATCTTTCTGCTTTCCCATGCTGTCATTCACTGTAGGACTGGAGCTAAGCCCCAGAAAGCATGTCATCAGCATTTCTCCTAGAGGAAAGTATCAAAGGGTTTGATCTCAGCATCCCTTCTATACACCCTGCTTTAGGAGACAACTAGCTGGCACACCGAGGAGTCAGGAACACCAAAACTTAAATACAGCTTCATCCTCTTATTAGCTGTATGACTGTCAAAAACTACATAACATCCTTCAACCTTGACTTCCTTATTTATAAAAATAAAAATAATAGGAGGCAGCTGGGTGGCTCAGTGGATTGAGAGTCAAGCCCAGAGATGGGAGGTCCTGAATTCAAATCTGACCTCAGCCACTTCCTAGCTGTGTGACCCTGGGCAAGTCACTTGACCCCCATTGCCTAACCCTTATCACTCTTCTGTCTTAGAACCAATACATAGTATTGATTCTAAGATGGAAGGTAAGGGTTTAAAATAATAATAATTGAACCTATCTTTACGCATCAGGGTTATAGTGAGGAAAAAATAAGATCATATTCATAAAGCATTTTGTAAACTTTCAAATGGAACAGCTGAGTTTTACAGCGGATAGAGTGCTGGACCTGGAGTCAGAAAGACTCCTCTCCCCAAGTTCAAGGCTGGCTTCAGTCACTTACTAGCTGTGTGACCTTGAGCAAGTCATTTAATCCTGTTTACCTCAGTTTCCTTATCTATAAAAAGAGCTGGAGAAGGAAATGGCAAACCACTCCAGTATCTTTGTCAAGAAAACCCCAAATGGGGACACAAAGAATTGAACATAATTGAAATGAATCAATAGCAAAAAAAATGACAAATACATAAATGACAACTATTATTATTATTATTACAAATGCTATAGGACCTATTTCTTCCATTTACCAAAGCTTGAATCCTTATTTAACTTCCAGGCCCTTTATGTGGACTTTCCATTGCCTAAGAGAGTTTTTAGCTATTCTATGTATTCACAGAACCTTTGGTTAGGATTTCTATATTAATAAACATGAGAAGGTAACTTGAAGTATTAGAATTAGGAAGGCCTGGATTCAAGTCCCACATCTGACAGCTACCATATGACTTTGAGTAAGTTACCAAAATTTTCAGTGTCCCAGGAAACTCAGAGTAAAAGTTGCAAAGGAGGAATCGTTCTCCATTGGCACAGATTGTGTGCTCTGGATGGTGAAAAGTCTTTCCATGAATTGATAAATGAAACACTGCATGCTAACTATGTTTACTTAACCCATGGTCTTCACTTTGCTTGGCATGATGTAGTATTAAAAAACTTTTAAAAGTTCTTCAGAAAAAGTTGTCAGGAAAAGACAGAACAAGCAGAGAAACTGTACCTATATTTCCACAGGAAAAGGAAACATAACTCACTATATGACATCAATAAACCAGAGATAAGTGAATGGGCAGATTCTCTTTGATGCTCTAGCCTTGAGTCTGAAGTTGAGAAATTTATTAAGTCCATGTTAGACTTACATCAAGTGGCAGCACAGAAAACTGATTCAATATCCATCACTTTTTATGGTCTCTGATAGACGACAAAATGACCATCATCAAATGTCTAGCAGATCGTTTCACTAGCATAAAGCATCTGGGATTACCATCTTTTAAGACTGGAGAGAACATGTTTGACAAGCACATCCTAGGAAAAAGCTGCAGAATCCCACATTGGATCCTTGAGCAAAGATTGTGGACAATCAATGAACAACGTCCCTGCAGCTCTTCCTTCTCAATACTAAAAATAAATTATTTGTCATTTCAAAAATTCCTCACCTGTAGTTCCCAGATCTCTGTTACTGTAAGTCACAGGTCTTATCAAAAAGCATTAAATCAAATTGTTATATTTGGGGAGTGAAGTAAGCAGAATGGGATTTCCAAAATAAAATCACCATTTGACCTATACTTTTAGGAACAGAAGATATTGGCAAATGGAAGGAGAAGAATAAAAGGAGGATCTTTTTAGCATTAACTAGAACCTATAGCAAGAGTCATAACTAGAGCAGAGTGACCAGGACTTTGTTCCAAGAAGCCAAATTTAGAGAGTGTTGACATCCTTCAGCAGCATAGATGCAACAAAATTTAACACTTAGTTAGCAAGAACAAGAAAGTAACATTGGAAAGTACCAGATGGCAAGCTGGGAATTTGGAGGATTTCTTCTCCCATCTGCATCTACTTCTCTCTGCACCCTACCCACTTGGCAAATTGCCTAGAATCAATCTTGTACCCATATTACAGGGTTTCTAGCATTCTTCTTCCCATAGGTATGTCATGTTCCCTCTCCCTTTGTACCACCCTATCACTATGATTGGAAGAACCATCCACAGCCTGATTTATATTTGGCAACACTTTCCCCCCTTCTTCCTCCTTCCTTATTTCTGCTTTGGCATTTCTATGGTCAATTCATTGCTTGGCTTTAAATTTAATAACTGCAGGCCCACCTGAGACAGGGAGATTTTCTGGAAAATGTGGAGGATGTTGAATAGGAGTGCCTAAAAATAATTCAGAACTATAAAAATTCTCATAGGTACACAAAAAAACCTTCTGGAGATATCTTCCTCAGTAAAAATATAATTAGTGCTGTTGTACAATAATAAGCAGAGATTTGAGTTCAAATCTTGGTGTTCCTACTTAATGCCTAGGTGATCTTAGATAAATGATGTTACCCCTAAGGGCCTAATCTCCTCATTCGTAAAATGAAAGATTTGGCGCATATAATTTCTAAGGTCCATTTAAACTCTAAAAATGTTATGATCTATATAATACCATGACAGGAGCATAGCTGGTTTGGGGCCCAGGAAATCTTGGTGCTACTAACAACTCTTTCCTTCAATGTGCACAATTACCAACTCTTTAAATTAAGTAGAAATCATTACTTCTGGCTGTGGGGAAGGATATATTGTTCTTCTATTGATTTATAATCTAGGACACCCCACCCCCCCAAAGCAAAGCAGAACCTACAAATGATGGATTTCTAGGTGTCAAGAAGCTAAGCAGTTTCAAAACCAAAGAGGACATTAAGAGCTGAGATGATGTGCTCAAGAGCAGCAGACCATTGAAGTGAGGCAAAACCCATTAGACAATAAGTCTCCTGAATTCATCTTCTTTCCCAGCATTGCAGATGCTGCCAACCCATGACCTGGGGATTAAAGGTGTCTTTATTTCAGCTGATCATGATACCCATGAGTTCTTGCCACTGATGAGCTAGTTTCATTGAAAAATCTTCTCTCAATATCCATCTACACATATGTATAAAGCATCTGCTATCTGCAGAGTATTCTTTTAGACATCACAAGTTAGAGTTTCCTTTGGAATTGGGGCAAAAGCCAATTTTGATCAAATATAATGAAGGTTTTTTGAGAAGTGTGGATAGTTATTTTTGTTTATGTACCATAGGGTCTATCATAACAAGCATTTTGTATATAGTAGACATTTAATCAATATTTGTTGCTATAGCAGAATACAAAATTCATGAAAAAAAACTTAGCTGGTCTTTGTTGCAAATAGCAGAAGTTATTTCATATAAGTTATACATGCTAATCAGAGAATAGATTTTCACAGTATCAAATCAATATTGGTCTTATCAGCTCCATATGCTTACAAATCGCCATTCTGGCTAGCAGAATTACAAAATCAAAGGAAAACTCTTTGAGTATCTATGAATACATAGAAAGTTTTGTCTTTGAAATGCTCAGAAGACCAGTGCCATAAGCATACTTTTATAATCTTCTCAACTGTCTTTAGGTGACTTCACAGATATATTAGATGAAAAGATGAGATTCTGATTAATATATTACTTTGAGACTTTGATGGATCTGTGGTCTTGTCCTTCAAATGATGAAGCTTGCAATTTATCAATGTTTTCCCATCTTGTGCTACTCTTGTTCCTCTTCTCCAATAAACTTTTCCCAGAGAATTCACCCCACATGGTAGATTTGGGGCATGGACAAGTTCCTCAAGATCTCTTGACACTGCTTGAATGCCAATGGAGCACATAGTTGATCTATTAATCTCTTATACTTGCTCAGTGATCAGTCCATCTTTCTTGCTGGTCAAATATCTCTCAGATGACTAATTGTTAGAGTTTTGCATCATAAAACCACAAGAAGCAGTAGAGCAAAAAATGAAGCTTAGGGAAAGACTCATGTAAGCCAAATTGTCCCAAGGACATTTGAACATAAAACTGGATGGAGGATAATAAATGGATGAAGAAGCTCCATGTGCTCATTCACACAAGTTAGAATGATGTAAAAGGGTCCATCAGACCTGCAAAATAGAAAACTTGATTTTAGGTTTCTCTTTCTTTTTTTACAAAATCAATACTGAGGATAAGATAGAGTATACCTCATAGTAAAAGATAAATAAATTTTATCAGTAACAGTCCTTGTTCCCTCCATACATTGTTTTGACTTTTGTGAATACTCCCCACTACTATCTTTCTGGAGTGTCAGATGAAAGGTCAAATAAAAAAAGTCATTAAATCTTTGACTGATTAATGACCACCGAGGTCAATATTGGAGCTCTTCAGTCATGTTCAACTTCCCAGTTAAGCAGTCAATTGAAAATCAAATCTATAGCTGAAGTGCTAGTGCCTCTGATTTAGGACCTTGGTTCTATGAATTGTCAGTTGCAAAGTCTCATCCAGGCTTTTTCTGTCTGACCATATCATCTTTATGGCTCCAGCAATATCCAGTAATGTCTGTTGATTGCAACAATAGCTACAGTTCAAAGGAGAAATCAAACCACAAGCTATTCTAACATCTGTTTTGGCTTTATGATCAATATAAGTGATAGTAATTTATATTCACTGGTAGCAGACAATTAGGTTATTTAGAAACTATTGAACTTAGAAGAAAATAGCCTACATACACTTAGATCTCAAGCCAATTCTTTGCTTTTCACACTAATAGAAGAGGAAATTAAATGTATAATCTACGGATACCTCAAAACCTCAGCTTAGCTCATGGTTTCACCTCCTTTTCTACCAAGCCTTTAAAATGGAATTGAGTTCCAGCTGGTTAGCTACTAGTCTCCTAAAATGACTCTAAGGTAATCAGCAAAGAAGAATGGTAATAACAATAACAGTACCAAATGGGAGCATATCACGAAATGAGACTATCATATAGCTTAAAGAAATCATGTTAAAAGCTCCAACACATAGGCAGTTAGGAACTGCAGACTCTTCCTGAGTTCAATCTAATTTCAAATACTTACTATGTGACCCTGGGCAAGTCACTTAACCTTTTTTGGCTCAGTTCTTCATCTGTAAAATGAACCGGAAGGAAATAGCAAATGGCAGGGCAGCTAGGTGGCTCAGTGTATTGACAGCCAGGTCTAGAGACAGGAGGTCCTGGGTTCAAATCTTACCTCAGACACTTCCTAGTGGTGTGATCCTGGGCAAGTCATTTAATCCCCATTGCCCATCCCTTTCTGCTCTTCTGCCTTGGAACCAATACATAGCATTGATTCTGAGATGGAAAGTAAGAGTTTTAAAAAAAGCCTCCAACACAAACAAAAATTTGAGTGTCCACGATGTGTGTCACTGTCCTCAGTAGTAGAAATACAAAGAGGAAGATGAACAATTGTCCCTACCCACGAGGCATATATTGCATTACATTTCACATGACCCCATAAAGGTTATATTACATTTGACTAGGGAACACAAGTAAATAAATAAGTAAATGCAAGACCATTTGAGGCAAAGAGCAAGAACCACTAAATGGATTGGGAAAGGCTTCCTTTAGGAAAAGAATTCTTAACATTTTATGTCATGGAGACTCTTTGGCAGTTAGTAAAATCTATGGACCCCTCAGCATAATATTTTAATACACAAAATAAAATAATGGACCACAAAGGAAACAAATTATACTATAAGTTATTTATCCAATTAAAAAATCCAAAGTAGGTCCTGCTTAGAAGAGATATGTGAGCTAAGCTTTAAAAGAAGATGGTGCCTCTAGAAAACTGAGGAAAAGATTATGTGGATTTCAGGGATAGGGGAAAGGTACAGAAATCAGAGATGGCATGCTGAATTCAAGATCAAACAAATCTAGTTTGATGGATACATAGACTACATAAAGGTGAATAATAGAAAAGAAGTCAGGAAAGGTAGGCTAAAAATAGATAATGAAGTCCTTTATTAATGTTGAGGGGAAGCTAGATGGCACAATGGATGGTTTAGAGTTGGGAGGACTTGGATCTAAATCTGGCCACTGACACTTCCTCACCATGTGCTGCTGTGCAAATCATTTAACTCTGATTGCCTAGCCCTTGACACTCTTCTGTCTTAGAATCAATACTGAAACAAAAGGTAAGGATTTCTTTAAAAAGAAAGAAAAAAATAGTCACTGTTTAAGAGTTTATATCTTATGCTAGAGGTGAGAGGAACTACTGAAGATTCTTAAATTGGAGAGTGACATGGTTAGGTAGTGGAAGGGAAATTCTAAGCGATGGAGACTGAATAGATGTTAGTTACCCCAGGAAGCAGGTTGAGATAAGGGGACTGAATTCCAAGGCACACCTTCCTTCTAGCCAGCCCAATGGAGTCTTTGCTTAATATATGGTGAGTTGCCCCTCCCTAATCTTCTTCTTTGAATATTTTAAACTCTCCCTCCTACTACAAATGTTGAAAGACAGTTTCTTATAGTTGAAAGTCTAATTTATTCTTTTGGAAAAGAGAGGATAGGGAAATTAAAAGGAGAGAGGGAAAGGGGTTTCCTAAATTATAATCCCCAATCTCTGACAGAAGGCTTCAATTCAAAGTCCCTTCACCAGAAATAAAGTTGACCTCCCCTAAGGGAAAACAGAGATCTTCACTGGGTCAGACTATTTCAGATTCAGCCAGGTCAAGGAGAGTAAAAGCCAAGCAATTCTTCAGCCTTCCGCTTTCAGAGAGGTTGGCCAGAGAGAAGTGAAGTCAAGTGGTGAAGTGAAGACCACTGAAGAAGGGTGTAGAAGACAGCTTTGGCCAACTGCTCCTCCTTTCCAACCTTCCATAGAATCCTCTCCCCTCCCTGTTGGGTCTGGGTCTGGAGGATTCTATCTGCTTTCTTGAGCTTTTCTTTGCATTTCATCTCTTCAGTCTTTGCCCATTTCTCTCAATCACAGTTAGTTCTGTGTTTTATGAAGATGATTTTGCCAAATCTATGGAGGATAGATAGGAGGATGCAGAAAAAGGGATCAGAGACCAATTAGGAGGCAGTTTCGATAGCCCAGGTAGGAAGCAATGAGAGAATTACCAAATATGGCAGTATGTCATTGGAGAGAAGGGGATGGTGTGAGAGGTATTGTGAATAGAGCATTGATCTTGGCAACTAATTAGATATGGACATGAAGTAGGGAAGAGTCAAAGATGATTGGCAAGTTATAAATCTAGTTGATCAAAATGATATCAATATTATAAAAATGAAAAAACTAACATTTATATAGCATATCAAAGTTTGCGAAAACACTTTATATATATATACATATATATATATATATTTACATATGCACACAATGTATATTGTCTTATATTAACCTTATGACAACCCTGTGAGGTAGGTAATGTTATTTATCCCAGTTTTAGAGACAAGAAAACAAAGATGAGAACCATTAAGTGTCTTGTCCAGGCTCATACATCTACTAAGTGTCTGAGGTAGGATTTGTACATAGTTCTTCCTGATTCTAAGCCTAACATTCTATCCACTGTACCACCTAGCTGCCAATAGTGATGTCCTTAACAAAAAAAATTGTGTGTAAAGGAGAGGAGTATGTTTGTGAAGAAGAGAATTAATTCAGTTTTGAACCTGTTGAGTTTGAGCTACTTATATGATATTTATATAGAGATATCTAGCAGACAGTAAGTGATGGCGGATAGGAGTTCAGGGGAGAGATTAGGATTGGATATATAAATTTGGGAATCATATGTGGAGATGTTTATTGAACCCATGGGAGTTAATAAGATCACCAAAGTAGAGACCATTGAAAAACACAAAAAAAGAGAGCCTAGGACATAGCCTTCAGTGGCAGTCATGGTTAAGAGTTAGAAATCAGATGATGCAGTTAAAGAGACTGAGAAAGAGGGGTGAAACAGGTAGAAAGAACCAGGAGAGAACAGTGACAGAAAAGTCAAAAGAGGTGAGATTTTCCAAAAGGTAGTGATGGTCAACAGTGTTAAAAGATAGAGTGGTTACAAAGGATGAGGACTGAAAAAAAGTCTAATAGGGTAGAGCACTATTTAGTTGAATGGTGGTGAAGTTTAGAAGTTGGGAAGGGAATGGGGATATGAGGAAATGAAAGCAATTGGTACAGATGATTTTTTCCAAGAATTTGGCAATGAAATGGAAGAAATATCAGAACTTAGTGTGAACAAATGGCAGTCAAGTGAAAGGTATTTATTTTGTTTTTGATTTTTTATAAAAAAGCATGAAAGACTTGTCCATGTGTATAGATAGCAGCAAAGTAGAAAAGAATATATTGAACATGAGCAAAAGTGAGGAGAGCAGGCTTCCAAAGAAATAAGGAGGGGATGAGGTCAAAGGCATAAGTAGAGTGGTTAGCTTTGGCAAAGAGGAGAATCACCTCTTCATCTGTAAACCTTAAAATTTCTTAGACTTATAAATGTTGGAAATTTCACCATTGGGAAATTTCATACTTGGAAAATTTCTTACTGATAGTCTATTGGAATGTGAACCCCATTGGCATGGGAGGTTCCTTCTCCTCCCTTCTTAAGATTACTTTAGGACAGAAACCTTTTGCTGAACAATGGAAAGGGCTTTGACCTATGCTTAAGCACAGAACAGGAATTTCTTTGAGTCATGATTGATTTTAGAATAATACAATGGAGATACTTGGAATGACAGAATCAGGTCTTGGAAAATACAATTTCCACCCCACTCAGTCCTAACAGGATTTAGGAAGGGCTGCAGCATAGATCAAAATTTAATTATTTGAGAATATGACCTTCAACAGACATGTGCAAAGCCCAGACCTCTGGGCGGTCCTGGGTTAAGCTAGAGCCTCCATTGGCACAGGGAAAATGATGGACAGTGATTGGTAGATGTGAGAACTGAGGGGAGGGAACTTGGATGGTTTCCTTAAAGAGAAAGGGGAGAGAAGGGAATAGGGCTTAAATACCCCTTCTGTTTAGGCTGGGCCAAAAGGCCCAAGCCCTTAGATAGCCGGGGCAAAGAAAAGAGATCAGTCCCTATTACTCACGTGACCAAAATGGAGAAACAGTCTCAGAGGCCCCCACCTTCAGCTTCCTTCAGCCGATTGAGAGCCAGGCCTAGAGACAGAAGGTCCTGGGTTCAAATCGGACCTCGGATACTTCCCAGCTGTGTGACTCTGATAGACAGAAAACAGCTGTTTTAAATCTCAGCAACAGGATTCTAAAGTCCTGGCTGGAAGAGCTGTTTCTAAATATCCTTTCCCTTAAGGAACAACTTCCTGGATTAGGGAAAAAAAAAACCTTGTGGAAAGTTTGTGGCTTTGCCCTGCTCCCCACGTGTTTTGTTGCCTGTTGGGGTTAATGTAAATGAAAGCATTAGGACACATTCCGGTGGGATGTGTACCTTCCTCATTTTGATTTTGTGGTTTTATCTTTGCTGACCCAGTCACTTAAACTTAACACACTGGAATTACCTTATGTTTTGTTCTATACTTAATTCTAGGTTAATGTTGGACACTGGTCAGGTAATATTCATCTAGATCCAATGATAGTAGTAGTAGTAATAACAATATAGCACTCAAGAAACTCTCTGACTTGAAGACTGGGTCCCTTTGAGGATGGCTATCACAAGTCCAAGACACTTGGTGGACATAACCCTAAAATTGTACATCATTAGCCCTCACCAGTATGTTTGTCTTCTAAAAGTTAGCCAGAGGACACAATTAGCTCAAAGCAAAGTGTCGAAAGGAAAACTGAATCAAGCTCTGGACTTTCTGCCACTCAGGTGGAGCAAATAGCTGTTGGAAGGTTAGAGTGAAATTGATGAACAGCAATGACAGTTTGTGGGGAGAGGGGCAACTGGGAGAGTGACAGTTGCTCTTGAAAGATCTCTCTTTCCTGGCCCTTGGACTAGAAGGAGCGCTCTCTCCCTGTCTCTGGATAGAAGTACCTCTATTCCTGATATTCTCAACTGTGTGCTCTACCTGGATTCCTATGATTGTGTCATCGAACAAAAGGATTTAAGGGGAGCAGTTTGAACTGTAAGGATGGTCTTTAGGGGCATCAGCCTGAAGAGATAGGCCCAACCAGCTCTGAAGTTCATAACCTTTTCTTCTTCTTGCTGGGACTGCTAAAGACTTTGAACTTAAGAAGCTAGTATAGACAGGAATAAAAGAAATCCTCCACCAGTCTGCAAGGCCTGGCCTCAGATCAAAAGCTGAGAGAGACTCAAACCCAATCTAAGGAAATCCTGATACCCTCTTCCCTGATATCTTCCCAATCCAAATTTGTTATTAAATTCATCTTGAGTTAAATAACCCGCAGTCAGATAAGAGGACTGTCATTTCAGGGGGACATACAGGGAGATGAACCTAGGGACAGCCATTCACCCATAAACAGTCCTTATTGGACCCCTACTGGGTGACCTTGGTCTGGGGGGAGGCTTGTCTCTCAAGGGGGTCCAGCCTTACCTGCTCTGGGTATCTTAAACATCAGTCAATAGAGAAGACATTCCCTCAGGCTATCATAGTTGGCCCATTTCTCAGGAACCCCATTTTTCAAAGACAATCTCTCAGCATGGGGTACCTCTTTCCTTTTATCTCACCAGCAGCCATATTCCCTCTCTCCCTTCAACTCCTCCATTCCCTGTTACAAAACCTTCCTTATCCCCTGTCCCTCTTCAAACCCTACAATTTCTTTTACTCTTACAAAAGTTCTTTACTGAGATTGCAAATAAAACAACAACAAAACATTTCCCTCAAAAATCTGGAGTCCTGTCTTCCTCAAATACACCCTGCATCAGCAGAGAAGAAAGTACATACAAAATGGTCACAAGTGAAAAGGAGCAGATATAGGGGGTATATATGGCCATGTTATTTGTTGGAAGGGGTACTTATGTAGGAAACATGTACAGTCAACAAAGATGAAAGAAGGGCAGCTCATGCCTCCAAATATGCAGGATCCTGATGTCTTCAATTTGCTCCTGCTAACTTTGGTTTAATAGTATCCACTAGACATTGCCAGACACTACTTGGTTGAATGCTGTCAGAGGCTGCTCTAAAGTTACTGCTTGACTGTAGAGACCATTGTTTTCAGATTATGACTCAGTTGAAATCCTTGGCTAAGGCACTATATGTTTCTTTAGAATGAGCAGAACCTCTTATCTGGCTTTATGGTCCAAGTTGTGGTTGTTGTTTGTCCTTCATTTGTTTAAAACACTTTGCCTTCCATCCTAGAACAAATACTGTATATCAGTTCCAAGGCAGAAGATTGGTAAAGGCTAGGCAATCAGGGTTAAGTGAGTTGCCTAGGGTCACAAAGCTAGGAAGTTTCTGAGGCTAGATTTGGTCTTTCAGTTTTCAAGACCAATGACATCAACTGGGTGATGTCTTAACTTGTGCATGAATTGAATTCGAGTGAGGCAGAGTTACACAAAGTTATCAGCCTCACTCTCTCTTCCAGAGTCATTGAAAGTTAAGTGGCAGGAGACTGGTGATGGCCCAGGATGCAATGGATGACCTGGCATCTTTGATACCTGACCAAGCTCTAAGCGTTCTACAATGCCACTTCATGGCCATTGTTACAAATTATTCTCATCCATCTTTTCCAAGAGAGAAAGGGTTCACAAGTCAGCCCTAATTCACCAATGGTTTTGAGACCTGGTGGTTATCCTCCACCTGATATAGTCCATCTGCTGGGACAATTTTACTGGGATAAGACTACTGAGCATACTGCAGTTTCTTGGAACCACAAGTGAGAGTTAAGTGCCAGGTAGACAAGTCAAGCATCCATTCTCCTTGACCACACTGTCTGCAATACAGCCACACACTACCACAAAGCACAGTTGAGGAGCCAAATGAGACATTTTAGAAGGAAACTGAACTTTGATTACCTCCTCAATGACTACAACTGCTCTTGGATGGTTTCTTTCTAGTTTGTCTGTGTCGGAGGGAGCCCCAACAGAATGAAAGCTTTTGCGCTGTTTATCCACAAAGAACTTGACCTTGAAGGAAACGAGGAGGCTATACAAGACATTTGTGCTGGGTCAGACAGGTACTGCATGTTCAAAACGGGTGCAGTGCTCTCAATCAGTGTAAGTACTAAATCGTTGTGTCTATATGCTTCATGGGAGCTATTGAAATGATCCGAAAGATCTGGCCACTTATGAATGAATGGATGCATAAATGAATAAAAAGCATTCCTGAAGTTGTGCATTATGTGCTTGTGCATCAATGGCATAAGTACATTGCTAAGCCCTGATAATGCAAATAGAAAAATTAAAATGGTGGCTGCTCTTAAAGGAGCTCCTGCTCTAAGGGAGAGAGACAACAAACATATTTAGGAAGCTTGAGCTGCAGGGTGGTTGGAAAACATAGAAGTAAATGCATTTACCTGTAGCCTGGGGGTCAGTGCTTGGGGATCTAGCAGTAGAGGAGAGGGGGAAAACCCAGAGATTCTTAGGATTCAGATAGTCAGGATTAGTGGCAAAGCTCCACCTTACTAGAGGGTTGTAGTTGTTTATTCCCAATTTCTATAAGCAACATGAGCAGCTATGTCTACTCTGTAGGCTAAGGGAAGAAGGAAGGGGTCTGGCCTACCCCCACTGGAAAATGGGAAGTGGACCAAAGAGTCTAAGAAGCTAATAATATTTGGCATTTATATAGTACTTAAGAAAAACCAAAAAACCTCTTATCTTCTGTCTTAGAATTAACACCAACTGTCAGTACTTTGTATGTACTGTATTATCTCATTTTATCCTCTCAATCATTCTGTGAGGTTGAGGAAACTGAGGCAGTCACTGGTTAAGTGACTTGTCAGGGGTCACACAACTAGTAGGTGTCTGAAACCAGGTTTGAACTCAGGTCTTCCTGACACTGGTACTCTATTCACTATCATTAAGCTGCCTTAAATGGAGCAGGGATTCTGGGTTCCTACCTACAAAGAATGGGTAAGCAGAGTAGGGGATCAGGAATGCTTAAAGATGGGCTTGTTTTTGTATTTGTTCTTCACATTCTGGACACTTCCTCCAAGGGTTCATCAACTTACTGGTCACTGGGAAAAGGTCACACATTCAGAGCATCATCTGTTGAATTAATGTTTCTAAATGGTCTAAGAACTGAAGGATTCTTAGCCCCCTCTACCCCAACATTCTACCACACTGCCATTATCACTGTGGAATCAGAGGGGGGACCACACAGGAGTCAGTGCCATATTGTATTTATATGTATTAGATGGGATAAGAAGGTATGGAGGGCTGGGTTCTAACCTGGTAGATGGGTGACCCAACCCCGTGTGATCACCAAGCTGTTCAGGGATGTCTGACCTTCCAATTTAATCTCATAGAGTTGCTAGCTACAAATTCATTATAAGAAAGAAAGGGCAGGACATGTTCTTTGGTATTGCTTCAGGGTAGTTTATGTGTTATTACATAAACTTTTTACATTAGAAATAGCAAAAAGAACAGCCACTTTCTTTTTCTCTGATAACTAATGAACTGTCCCTGTTGTACACACATCTCCTTTCAGCAGCTCTCTCTCTCTCTCTCTCTCTCTCTCTCTCTCTCTCTCTCTCTCTCTCTGTCTCTCTGTCTCTCTCTCTCTCTCTGTCTCTCTCTCTCTCTCTCTGTCTCTCTCTCTCTCTCTCTCTCTGTCTCTCTGTCTCTCTCTCTGTCTCTCTCTGTCTCTCTCTGTCTCTCTCTGTCTCTCTCTCTCTGTCTCTCTCTGTCTCTCTCTCTCTCTCTCTCTCTCTCTCTCTTTCTCTCTCTCACCTTCTCTACCTCTGTGAATGTGGCACTCTTCATACACTAGGGAAATCTGCAGTTATTCCAAAATTCCACAGTTTAAAACTTTAATAAGCCCTGCTAAAAATCTGCTAATGCATTTTCATGTGGTTCCTATAAATTACTTTCCTGCATTTAGAATACATTAACAGCAGTAGACATACAGTGCCCTAAGATAAATGAAGAACAGAATTATAATTTTTATGAACTATAAGCACACAAAAATCATGCTTTCTGCTCCACGCACACTTTTTTTTTTTTGCTATTGTTCACAGGGGAGAAAAATGTCTTAAGGACATGGAAGAATATGCCTCTAGCTTGTCCTTACAAACCCCATCTTTACCCACAGGGCAAGGTCACAGTGTAGTAGCCAAGAGAACTTAGCAGCATTAGGCCATGTAAACCTCAGAGGAAAAATAGCGTGAGGTGTGATCAGAGGACCAGAGAAAGCTCATCAAAGCAGGGCTGTGACAATTTTCCTGTTTTGGTTAAGTTACAAATAGCTCACATAGCAGGAAGTGATTACTATCACTGGAAACTAATCATAATGTTATCCCCCAAGCCAGCAGCCTAAATGGATAGCTGTTACTGATTCCTCAGTTTCTGGGCACAGAGATGGCTAGAGAGGAGAGTAGCAAGATGGGAAATGAGCATAAAGGGAAAGACAATAAGGAAGAATAAGACAGGTGATCTCCCTGCATGGATGCTGCCCATTTGGGGTTCAAATGGAATGGTGGAGTTGGAGGACTCTTCATATTTCTTTAGATCTTGCTTTCCAAAGCCCTGACTTGCTTTTTCACTTACAACAACCTGCCCTTTGTTCAGATAGTCTGAGTGTATGATAGTAAAATATAGCATTAATAAAATATATTTAAAACCACTAGAAGCAAGCAATAAAACTTCACTATGAAATAAAAGCAGCCTAATCTCAGTGCCCCTTAAGAGAAGAGTAGCTAAAACGTGCTCTGGTTCTGAGGTCAATAAACTGAATCTTGGTTTCACCAAGCCAGTGGGGAAATTTCCAACTTGGGGCCCTTCTTTGAAAATGTTCTCTCTCTCTATCTGCCCCCAGTAGAGATTTATTTAGTTACTGTGATACTTATTTTACAAATGAGGGAGCTGAGACTTAAAGAAGTTCAATGACTTCTCCATGGTCACCCAGGTAGGAAATATTAAGAATGGGATTCAAATTCAGATCCACCTCCATGGAGGTCTGATTAGAGGGGACTGTCTAAAAAGAAGAGACTGGCTTAACTTTCTAGCCTATGTACTACTGAACTCTGACGTTCAAGAAACTGGCAAAACATCTTCCAAACTCATTATTCCACTGAAACTACTCTCTCTAAAGTTACCAGTTATCTCTTATTTGCCATATCCAATGGCCTTTTCTTAGTCCTCAGTCATCTTGATCTTTCTGCTGCCTTTAACTCTACTGGTCACCCTCTCCTCTTTGGCACTTATTTTTTTTTGTTTTTGTTTAAACCCTTATCTTCCATCTTGAAATTAATATTGTGTATTGGTTCCAAGGGAGAAGAGTGATAAGGGCTAGGTAATAGGAGTCAAGTGACTTACCCAAGTTCACACAGCTGGGAAGTGTCTGAGGCCAGATTTGAACCTAGGACCTCACTTCTCTAGGCTTGGCTTTCAATTCACTGAGCTACCCAGCTGCCCCCTCTTTAACATTTCTTAAGGTTTTTAGAACACCATTCTTCTTGGTTTTCTCCTACCTACTCACCTTGCCTTCTCTGTCTTATTTGCTGGATCCGCAACCATATGATCTTTTAACTGTAGGTTTCCCATAGAGTTCTGTCCTTGGCCCTTTTCTCTTGTCTTCCCTTTTTTTCTTCTTCTCTTCTTTTTCTCTTCTCTTCTGCCACTTGGTTAACTCATCAGCTCCAGTGGACTTAATTACTATCTCTATGCAAATAATTTTCAAATCTATGCAAACCTATCTGCTGATCTTTAATCTTACATCCCAAACTTCCTTTCACACATCTCAAACTCCATGTTCAGTAGACATCTTAAACTCAGCATGTCCAGAATTGAACTCATTACTTTTCCTCTAAAACTTTCTCAACTCCCACCTTCTCTGCAAAGGACAACACCATCTTCCCAGTTCTTCATTTTATACGTATCATCCTCAACTCCTCACCATCTCTTACACCTCATAGACAATCTGTTGCCAAGGCTTGTCAATTTTATCTTTTTCGCATTTCTCCGGCATTCCTTCTTCTCTCCTCTGACACCATTGCCACCCTGGTACATGTCCTCATTACTTAGCATGTAGACTATTCCAACAGCCTGCAAGTGGATCTGCCTGGCTCAAATCTCCTGCTAATACTATGTCTTATAATGATTTTTTCTTGCCTGTGTTTCTAGTGCATGTTGCAAAATATGAATTGGTTTGCAACCTGTTGCTTGGTGTATTTGCTTTTTATTAATAAAGACTTTATTTTATTTTTTTACAATTATCAAACATTTATGTTTCCTCCTTCCCACCACCAACTATACTGAAAAATGTTTTAAGAAAAACAAAACCATTGTAAAATATTTGTGGGAATGTGTGTGTATAAAATCAAGCAAAATAAATTCTCACATTGACTATGTCCAGAAATACATGTCTCAAGCTCCTTTTTCAGTCTATGTCCTCTCTATGAAGAGGTGAGCAGCATGCTTCATAATCTGTCCTCTGAAATTGTTGGTCATTCCACTGATCAGAGGTCTGAGGTCTTTCCAAGTTGTTTGTCTTTATAATGTTGTCATTTTATAAATTGTTCTCTTGGTTTTGCTTATTTCATTCTGTAAGCATTAGAATAAGTCTTTGAAGTTTTCTCTAAAACTAACCCTTTCACTATTTTCCATGATGTAATAGTATTTCATTACATTCATATGCTATAATTTGTTCAGTCAGTTCCCAATTGATGGCACCTCTGTTAGCTTTCAGCTCTTTACCCCCACTCCCCAATAAACCCTGCTTGTGGTAGGTAAAAGATGAAACAACTGAGTAAACAGAGGTCTGAGCTTGCAAGCACCTCAATTTATGAGAAATAATACATGCCAATTGCATAAGAAACTGGGACCAGGGCTTTGTCAGCTTTGGCACTGGCCCCTGAATACAGGGGGAGACAGATTTTTATGCATTAAAAATAATTAAAAGACCAATTAATTAAAAGAAAACAATTAGCATGGATATAAAATTAGGTATTATGATTTGTAATTGGAGGTAAGATTAGAGAGTTTTCAAGTTGAGAGGGGGATAACAAATTGGTGCAATTCACTGAAATCAGAAAAAGAGGCATCCTATCCACCTCCCAGTGTCTATATTCAATCAAAGAAACACAGAAATAACAACTGATTAACTTGTGTGGAGCCAGTTTTCAGATAAGACACATGGGTTGCTTAATATGTATAATTATGACAAAACTTCTTGCATTCATCTTGAGATCTGACTGAGTTTTTAGTGAGCACGACCTAGGTCCTTAGTTAAGGATCTCTAAGCAGGAGGTAGAGGTGGCTCAGTTTTCCAGCCAGGCAGGACTAGGTTCATACAAGATAGTAAAGTTTCTGACAATTCCCACAATTGAATAAAGTTTTCTCACAGGATAGAAATTGGACTAGACACATGATTGAATAGAAAGGAAACTGAGATAGTTCCAGAATTGAATCAAAAGCTAGAGTCCGTGTGGAGTCAATTACCACTACCACTTGCTGTTCTAATTCCCTCATGCTATAAATATCTCTGTATATGAATCCTTTTTCTCCTTCTTTGATCTCTAGAGCTATCCATCTATCAATACGTATATAAGTATGTGCCCTCCCATATATACAGATATATGTACACATATGAATATATCTTTACCTATCTATTGGGGGGACATGGGCTCATGATGATGTTATCACTGAAAGTATATCACCATTCAGTCACTTTGGGGGCATCGTTCCAATCTGCTTTACAGAATGGCTATACCATTTCACAAGTCCACCAACAGGGCATTAATATATTTGTTTCCCCAAAAGATATAATATACTTGTTTCCTCTGAGACTTGCCATTTTCTTTTTTGGTCTTTGCAAATATCATGGGCGTGAAGTGAAATCTCAATTACTTAACTTTACTTGGTTTTTCTTTTGATTATCAGTGACTTGTAGAATTTTTTTCAGATGCCTATTCCTATATTCTTAGCCCATTTTCACCCAACCTTCCCCCTTATCCCACCTACCATTCACATAGAAATAGCAGCAAGGTAATTCAGGCAAGGAAACATGAGGACAACAAAAGAAATTTCAAATTTCACTTAGCACAATAGAGAAGTTTGAGTGACATGGCAGCCACAAAAAACATGCACATTTTCTCAAAGTCAAATTAAACATGAAAAATGCTCTTTGGAAAAGTTTCCTCATAAGAAGCTTAGTGGGGAGTAAAGAAATTATGTCCTTCTAACAATCTCGGAGACCACATACTGTCTTTTTTTTTGCTACTGTAGAGGAGCACAGAATCCACTTAAATGGAGAAGGAAATCCTCCTTTCAGATCCTCCCAGATGTGCATATCCATCAAGCAATCTTGGGAATATGAGTTAGAGCTGACTTAAATCTTCCACAGCCCTGCCAAGTCCTTAATGATTGTATAAATTCATTTGTACGCTGTTAACTTGTAAAGAAGGGGAAAAATCTGTCTCGTTCATCTATTAATTTCAAAGAAATATGGTGACTTTTCTTTTCTTCTTGACAGCACGGCATGGGCATCCCTTCCATTTCAATTATGCTGCATGAGCTCATCAAACTCCTTTACCATGCAAAGTGTTGTGATGTGACAATCATCCGCATTGGCACATCAGGAGGAATAGGTGAGGCATTCAGTTGGCTGTGATAAAAACAAGATGAATCATAAGTTGCTTTAAAAATATAGCATATTCACCTAGAAGCCAAAAGAAAGTAGGAGAGCCCAATAATACAACAATCTGGGTAAGGATCTTTGATGACACCTAACATAGTCTGTCTCTTCCTAATAGCCAGTCAGTCAATCAATAAGCATTTATTAAACACCTATTATATGTCAGGCACTATGCAAAGCACTGACCATACAAAGTTACAAAGAAAGGCAAAAGACAGTCCCTGACTTCAAGGAATTCTAGTGGAGAAGAGAACTTATAAACAACTATATATGTACAAAGAAATATATACTGGAGAAAATCACACAAGGAAGTCACTAGCATTAAGGGGAAACAGGAAACAGGAAAACACTTCATCTGGGTGAGATTTTAGCTGAGTTAGGGAATTCAGGAGTCAGAGAAAAGGTGAGAGAACATTTCATCCATGAGGAACAGACAGTTTAAAAAGTGTGGATATAGGAGATAGTATCTTGTGCAAAGAGCATCAAAGAAGCCAATATTACTGGGTCAAAAAGAAGATGAAGGAGGGTAAACTATAAGAAAACTGAAAAGAAAGGAGGTCTGGTTATAAGGGTTTTTTAAAACAAGCAGAAATTTTTCTTTTTGATCCTAGAAATAAAAAATAAAAAAAAAATTGAAAAGTGGAGTGGACATGGTCAGATCTGCACATTAAGAAAATCACTCTGCTTGGGACAGCTAAGTGATACAGTAGATCAGCTCCATGCCTGAAGTCAGGAGGAACTGGGTTCAAATCTGGTCTTAGACATTTCTTATCTTGCTCTTCTGTTGTAGAATACTTGTTAGAGCACAAGATAAGGGTTTTTAAAAAGATCTCTCTGGTAGCTGAGTGGAAGATGAATTGAAGATGGAGAGAGATTTCAGGCAGAGACCAATGACTAGGCTTTCTTTGTTTTGCATGGGAAACTATATATGTTTTGGGGTGCTCAGCAAACATGCTGCCATAGTTATTTGGTCTCTAAGTCCCATATCATAATATGGGAAGAGTTAGACTAACAATAACTCTTTTTGTTGTTGTTTGTATTGTGATCTACACACTGTCATATAGTTAGCACAATCCAGACACAGGATCACAATCCAGACAGTAGGATCATAGAACATCAGGACTGGAAAGAGGACCTCCGAGACATCTAGTCCAACCCATACTTGAAGAGTCACAATAGAAGGAGTGCTTAACTTGAAGCTAAGAAGAATTGAATTTGAATTCTGATACTTCATGGGAATGTGGCCATGACCAATTTATTTGCTAAGGTGGGAGAAGAATTCTGATTGTATTAGTGTAGGGATCTCCACCAACACAGATTGGAATCTCATCTGCAATTTATAGCCTGGCTTTTCCTGAGGCTTTGAGAGCTTGTGATCTATCCACAGTCATGTAGTTAACATATATCATAAACAGGATTAGATCCTGGGTTTTTCAACCCTCTACTACCTCATATTGCCTCTCAACTTGTGTATTTACACACCAATTTCCAATAATAAATGAATTTGCATACATTGCTTTTTCAGTCCTCTCAATAAACACGTGTGGTAGATCAGAGTAATGAGTGAAAGATGCTATTGGACCCAGATGTGTTTTGTGCACTGGAGAAAACTTTAAAGATCTCACAAAGTGGAACAGTGATTGGTAGCACAGTAGATAGAGTGTGGGGGCTAGAGTTGAAAGAACCTGAGTTCAATCTGGTCTCAGATACTTCCTAACTGTATGATCCAAGGCAAGTCACTTAACCCCAATTGCCTAGCCCTTGCTGCTCTTATGCCTTAGAAATAAGACAGAAGGTAAGGACTAAAAAAAAAAGGAAAAAAAAAGCTCTCATAGAGCCAAGACTGGAGGTAGGAAAGTCAACTAACAATGAAAAGCACTATCTGGTGGCAGGGAGTGGTATAGTAGAATCATAGAACATCAGCATTGGAAAGGGGACCTCAGAGGCATCTAGTCCAACCCATGCCTGAATGGTCACTGTAGACAGAATGCTTGTCTCGAAGCTGGGAAGACTTGAATTTGAATCCCACTTCTGATACTTCATACTAGCATGAGCAAATCATTGAATCTCTTGGAGACCAGGTTTTTTTCTTATATGTCAAATAGGGCTGTTGTTCAGTCACTGTTCAGTTGTGTCTGACTCTTCATAACCTTATTTGGGGTGTTCTTGGCAGGGATACTGAAGTGGTTTGCTATTTCAATCTCCAGATCATTTTAAAGATGAGGAAACAGAGGCGAAAATGGTTAACTGACTTGCTCAGGGACACACAGTGTCTGAGGACAGATTTGAACTCATGAAGATGAGTCTTCCTAATTTCAAGCTCAGGACCCTATCTACTGCACCATCTAGCTGCCCTCAAATAGAGATAAGAATAATCTTAATAGGTGGAGACCTAGGTGGCTCAGTGGATTGAGAGCTTGGCTAGAGATGGGAGGTCTTGGGGTTCAAATGTTCAGATGCTTCCCAGCTGTGTGACCCTGGACAAGTCACTTAACCTGCACTGCCTAGCCCTTACTACTCTTCTGCCTTGAAAGCAATACACAGTATTGATTCTAAGTTGGCAGGTAAGGGGTGGGGTTTTTGCCTTTTTTTTTTTAACTAGGACTTTCATAGTGCTTAGCCCACAGTGGACACTTATAACTGCTTGACTGGTTCACTGACCCTGAGCTTGGAAAGCAGGTTCTTCAGCCTAATACTCTCAGGCTGTATCAAGGCAGTCACCAGTTAATAAAAATTGCTCCACTCACATCTGGTGTATCCAGTATAGGTCTAAACATTTTATTTTAGGAAGGACATAAGACAAACCAAGGCACAGCCAGAAATGGAGAAAGGATCAGTGAAAGGAATTTGTTTGGCTCGAAGAAGAAAAGATAGAGCAAGGCTATGTTAGCAGTCTTCAAGTACCAAAAGGGCTCTCATGTGGGGAAGGTATTAGATTAGATGTGAAAAGCAAGCAGGTTCTCAGGATCATTTTGTAGCAATCTTTTCTTTTTCATTCTTTTTTCCTCCATTACAGGGATTGAACCTGGGTCTGTTGTTATAACGGACACAGCTGTAGATTCCTTCTTTAAGCCCCAGTTTGAGCAGATAATCCTTGACACTGTGGTTACTCGAAGTACAGAGCTCGACAAGGAATTGGCCCAAGAATTATTCAATTGCAGTAAAGAAATTCCAGGCTTTCCTACACTCATTGGACATACAATGTGTACCTATGATTTCTATGAAGGTAAGGACTATTTACAAACAGTTGAGTCGATGCAGAAAACTACTGGCATCTCTTTGTTACTTAAGCCCACAAATTATATGAAAATGCTCACTTCAGGGAATTAATAACAGAAGATTAAAAGGAAATTGAAACAGCCTTTTCTAGTTACTACACTAGTTACTAGGACCACAAGGACAGAAAAACCAGCAGAGAAACCCACATAATGAATTTATATTCAGGGTTGGGTTTAATCCTCCAAGAACAAATTGAATACTAAAATGCAATTAGGAAAGTTAACAAAATTGTGTCTCTTTTGATGTCATTCATTTAAATCTGTGATTCAGAGGTGGGAAACATAATCATGCATTGCTTTTGTTGCTCACCTGAACCTAAAAGGGCAAGCAGAGGACAGAAGGAACCAGTGGGTATTGGAAAACAAAGAAAGACACATGGGAGCCCCAAAGGGATGGAACTGCCTCAAAATGTTTCCACCTTGATATTGCACAGATGGGTAGGGTGGGGGTGGGGAACCCTAGCAAAGACTCAGGGGTCCCATGAGGGTATACAGGCTAACTTGGTAATAATTTGCTTCTTTAGTTGTATGCAAATGTAAGGATGTAAGCAAAACCGATGAGTAATGGCACACTCAAGACAAAAAAGGAAAATGAGAGATAAGAGGAAAATGAGAATGAGAAAAAAGAAACAAAGAAGGAAATAGAAATGAGAGAGGAAAAGATTAAGAGAGAAAAAAAGCTTGAAATCCAATTATCTCTCTCCCTCTCCCTCTTTCTCCCTCCTTCTTTCTCCCCCCCTTTTCCTTTCTCTCTCCCTCTGTCTCTCTGTCTCTCTCTTTCTCTGGCTCTATCTCTAGTTCTCATTCTGGGTCTGTGTTTTTCTCTCTTTATGTCTGTTTCTTCCTCTCTATATCTCTTTTTCTGTCTCTCAGACTCCCTTACTGTATGTCTTGAACTCTGTCTGTCTATATAGCTTTCTGCCTTTCACATATGTTTACATATATATATATGTATGCATATATACACATACACACATTTATAAGTTTGCTAGTATCCTATCTTCCAGAAACAAATCCACTCATGAGGCTTGAACTTCCCCCTTCATAGCATCTATGGCTATTGAACTTACATCTCGATTATGCATCTCAGTCTTGCACTTTAGCTAGAGACTTTCATTTTCATCTCCATGTGGGCCAGTCCCATTACTAGGTAAAGTCGACACTTCCAGCTCAACATATCTCAAGCTGAACTTGTTGTTTTCTCCCGCAAAAATTTGCTCCTAACTCCTTGGGTCCTGTTAATGATGCTATTGTTCTCCTGCTTAAAATAGCTGGAAACATTTGTCATCATCTGCCACCCTCATGCCACTCCACCCATCCAATTATTCACCATCTTGTCTCCATTTTATTTCTATAGTATCTCTTACATCAGATCTCTCTTTCCCATTTCCCTCCCCCCCCCCCATCATGTGTCAGGCTTTATTACTTCTCACCTTGATAATTAAAATAGCCTGCTAACTGCTCTCACTACCTGCAGCCTCCTCCCCTCCAATCGAATTACACACTAATGCCAGGTTAATTTTCCACATGCACAACTCTGCAGTACTCCCAAATCAAAAGCTTTCATTGTCTCTTCATCATGTACTGAGTAAAATACAAACTACTTAGCTTGTCGTTAATAATAATATCTATCATTTAGATGATGCTTTCAGATTTATTGAGTGCTGAAAATGATTGTACACTCCTGTAATCTCTGCTTCTGGGGAGCTTAGTGGATCACTCGAACCTGGGAAATGATGCTGGTGGATCACTTGAGTTCCAGTGTTCTGTGCGGCAGCAGGTCAAGTGGGCATCCTAAAGCTGGCATTAAAAGGATGAACCCCTAGGAGTGAGGGGCCATACATTTACTTGAGTAGGCTAACCAGCCTGAGTCAGAAATGGAATAGCCCAAGCCCCTGGTCCTGATCCGTAGTGGGAATAGTCTGTGAATAGTACCTGTACTTCCAACCTGGGTGAGAAAGGAAGATCTAGTCTAAAAAGTAGATATTTTTTAAAAATGGAAAAACCTACATGAAATTATGAAAAGCAAAATGAGTAGAATGAAGACAATATTATATACAGTTACAGAAATGAATGCTTGAAGAATAACTTATGAATGTCCACCTCCAAGGAAAGAACTGATAAAAAGAAATACAAAAGGCATAATTCCCATATACATACTTTTTTGTGAACTCTAGTTGGGGCAGGGGGAAGAGATACCTGGGAATTCTGATAAAGCTATCAAGCAGTTAAATTACACACACACACACACACACACACACACACACACACACGCACACAGTGTGTTATATACTTAAGCTTATTTGAATCTCAGAACAACATTGTGAGATAGGAAGGTCCTACAGGCATTATTGGAAAGCAGGCTCAGCAATTAGAAGTAACTTACCTGTAGATCATGCAGTTTCAGAGAAAATGTTTTGAACCCTGGGTTTTTGTGATTTCCACTGTCACATGCTACCTCTCAGTATCTGCCATAATCTAATTCTATACGATATTTCTACACCTATCATCTAATTTACATGTGTCTCCTTTATTCTAACTTTTAGGCAAGTCAGTCTACTAGCCATTTTCTGAGTAGGATCTGAAATTTTCTATCCCTTGTTTTTCTCCCTTTATCCCTGAGAGTAATAATAATAATAATGTCACAATAGATGCTATTTTCCTCACAACAAACTTTTAAGGTAGGTAATCTAATGGTTGAAGGCAGCTAGATGGCTCTATGGATAGAGTGCTGGGCCTAGATTCACTAAGTCCTGAGTTCAAATCCAGCCTCAGACACTTACTAGCTGTGTAACCCTGGGCTAGGTCACTTAACCTCTATTTTCCTTAATCCACTGGAAAAGGAAATGGAAAGTTACTACAGTCTCTTTGCCAAGAAAACCTCATGGACAATATTGGCATATTATGGTCCACTGGGTCACAAAGAGTTGGACATTACTGAACAACAGTATCCCCATTTTACAGGTGAACAAACAATCTCAGAAGAAGTTAAGGGACTTGTTTATAGTCACACAGCTAGTAAGTGGCAGAAACAGGACTTAGAAGCTAAATGTTCTATCTCTAGGTCCAGCATGTTAGGGTTTTTTTTCTCCCATTAGAATGCATAGCCTCTCTAATGTGATGTCTTTTCTCCCTTTCCTTTTCTGTCAATTAATAGCCTATCTATCCATTATTTAGTTTATTCAACTCAAATATCACCTCCTCCTTTAAAAAAAAAAACCTCTTATTTTCAGCTTTTTTTAAACTCTCTTTTAACTTTTCTGGTTTTTAAAAATCCTTTTCTAAACAGTCCTTACTTTCTGTCTCATTATCAATTCCAAAACAGAAGAGGTATAAGAGCTACGCCATCAGGGTACTTTAAGTAACGTGCCCAGGGTCTCACTGCTAGAAAGTGTCTGAAACCAGATTTGAACCTAGATCCTCCCATCTCCAGGCCTGGCACTCTATCCACTGTACTACCCAGCTACCCCCTCCATGAAGTTTTACTCAAGCCTGACAACTTGAAATGAGTCTTCCCTCCTTTGATCTTCATGCCATTTGTGGGGCACCTCCTCTCTTAACTACTTTCATAGATGGGATTTGAGAAACATCATGAGTGTCAGGAAAGCTGGTCTCAAATCATGCCTCTGACACATATTGGCTGTGTGACCCCAGAAAATCATTTTACTTTTAAGATATATAATTAGAATCTGCTCCCCAGGACTCTAAATCCCAGCATCCCACTTTCCTTCTCATGTTAAGTCCTTACGTTTTAGAGATAAAGTTTGTGTGTGGCCCTGCCTCCCTTTCTCTTTTCCCACAAACATGGTCTGGCAAAACTTTTCTTTACTCGGGCTTTTATTTTTGTCCTTTTATTTCTTCTACTTCAAGTGATTATTAATAAATGTTATGAAATATAATACTTGGAGTTATCGGATATTAATTTAAAACTTACAAAAAATCTCAGAAAACTCTAAGAATATAGCAGATTCTGATCTGAATTGCTAAAAGGAGTTTCTTCATGATTCTTTATGCCAATGAAATCACAGATCCAAATTAATTTAAAACAAGAATGAATCTTTGTCTTTCACTCTTCCATCACCTTCTCCCTCCTGCCACTCCCTAGATTATATCATTTTCTTGTGGGCAGCAACCACACTTTCTTAATTTTCTATCTTCCTCATCACTTAGCATAGTATATGTGTAATAAATGTTTATAAAATTTAATGAAAATTGTAGCAAAAAAGTAAAATCTGAGGGTACAGTTGATGAATCTTTTAATTTAAATGATTTGAGAAACAGTTTCAGACTATAGATACCTATGAGCCATTTCAAAGACTACAAGACCATCACTCAAAGATTCTCCCTCTCTTTAAGGACAAGGACGACTGGATGGAGCATTGTGCTCTTTTTCCAATGAAAAAAAGCTTGATTATTTACAGAGAGCTTATGAAGCTGGCATCAGGAATATTGAAATGGAGTCAACTGTGTTTGCTGCCATGTGTGGTCTTTGTGGGCTAAGAGGTAAGATTTTCATGAGAATTAGGGGTCAACTTCTGTCCTTCTTTAACTTCTATCTAGAGCTAGGAAGAGGTCTGACACTAGAACCCGAGAAGATATATGAAACCCCATACTACTCCTCAATTAATCAGCAAATATTTATTAAGTGTCTACTACATGCAAGACATATCCTAGACTTTGGGGATACAAAGACAAAAATGGCAAAGACAATCCTTTGATTGCAAGGATCATCCATTCCGTCATCCTTGCAATCTGGTTTCTATCCCCATCACTCTATTAAAGTAAATATTCTTAAGGTTATCAATGACCTCCTTCTTGCCAAATGAGAGGCAGTATAGTGCAATACAAAGAACATTGGATTTGGAGTCAGAGGACCTTGATTTGAATCTCAACTTTGCTCCTGATTATCTGTGTGACCTCACTCACACTTTCTTTCTTTCTCTGCCTCTCCAACCCCTCTTTTCCCCCCTCCTGCCTTCTCACTCCACTTTTCAGTCTTCTCTGTGGCTTTCTCCTCCTTCCCTCTTTCCTTAAATATGGTTGTCCCCCATGGTTTTTGTCCTTGAATAGTTTCTGTTCTCTACTCTTCAATATACCCCCAGCTTCAATTACCTCCTGCATGTAAATGACTCCAAAATCCCTATCTCTTGATCTTTCTTCAAGATCTTAGTGTCATATGTTTAATTTCTTGCTAGATGCCTTTAAGTCTACAAATGACATCTCAATCATGAGGTGTCCCAAACCCAAACTCATTATATTCTCACTAAAACGTGTCTGATAGTCCAAATTTCTTGTTTCTGTTATTAGCACTATGATACTCTTAGTCAACTTACCATGTAATCTTAGTCATTTTTGATTCTTCAATCTCTTTCATTCCACAAATCCAGGCCATTGCCAATTCTTGTTGATTCTATCTCTGTTATGTCTCTTCTACCCATTCCTCTCTTTCCATTCTATAGCCACCACCCTAATTCAGGGCTGCATCTCTTCTTATCTGAGATTATTTAATATTGTTCTAAGTGATCTTTCTATCTCTAGTCTATCCCTTCTCCAATACA